>NC_059428.1:131427173-131768173 GCF_021028975.2 Sphaerodactylus townsendi | reverse complement strand
ACAATATATGCCCCACTAAACATTCCCTTCTCACTGGACACAGTGTGTAACGGACTTCCCTCTGTAATACACCTCTGAAGATGCCAGCCACAGATGTAGGCAGAACATTAGGAACAAGATCTACCAGACCACGGCCCCACAGCCCGGAAAACCCACAAACACCATTTGAATCCAGCTGTGAAAGCCCTCAACAATAAAGTTTCTGTTTTGATTTTACAACTGCCATAGCAAAGCAAGGAGGGAGGAGTTGTGGCCAGTACTTTATGTTAGAATGGAACTAAAAGGTGGGGCACATATTTTGTAAGAAAATTTGTGCTTCTACAGGTTCTCTCTCTTTTTCTGTGTGTGTGTGTGTGTGTGTGAGAGAGAGAGAGAGAGAGAGAGAGATGTAAGAAGAGATTACACTTCAAATAGCAGGAAAATATTTACTGGGAAGACAAATGCATCCCATTGCGGGATTATGCTTCTATTGTGCAAAGGGAACAGCTAGGTATGTGTTTTAAAAGACAAACATAAATCTGATCCATTTAAACCGTTTTTCATAGTTTCAAGGTTAACCGTTTTGAGTTTCCCTTTTTGTGACAGAAAATGGGATTCAAAAAATTACATAAAGATGAACAAACAGTAAGAGTATGCAACGGCTGCCATTCACAATTTCTTTTCATCCCTTAGGGTTTCCCGAATGGCTTCATTACACACAGCCACAGTGGGAGCACATTGCTTCCTATTAGTCAGCATCTGGGTATCTCACCCTAGATAAAAAACATAACTCAATGATTTGGATAGTGTTTCTCCTCATTCTGTCTCATGATATAGTAGCAGGCAGAATCTCATTATCCACAACCTCCTCTGAAATCTCACAAGCTCTTTGTGCTACAAACTTTATCAATGATGCAAACAGGAGACCAGAGCGTGCAACTAAGGAACTTCACTTCAACTGTGTGAGTCTTATAATGATGATGAATTAGCCTGCTGTTGTAAGTTTCTATCCCTGACTTGGTCTTTCCCAGATGCTCTTCACTGCATGCTGCATTCCTCTCTTCTTCTTTTTTTGCTCTGCAAGAAATTGTCCCAGTTTCTAAGGCTGAGTATTGTACGATACGCTCTAATTTTCCCTGCTTATCTGCAACCATTGATAGATTTTCATTTTAGGGACCCAAGGAGGATGAAACTTTAATAACTCTATGATGTCAGGGATTTTTAGGGAGACTCTCCTGATGATATCACTCAGGTTTGGTGAGGATTTGTTTAGGGAGTCTGAAGTTATGGACTCCCAAATGGAGTGCCCCATCCCCCATTGTTTCCAATGGGAGCTAATAGGGTTACGTCTTTGAGAGTCCATAACTTTGGACTTCCTGAACCAAACTTCACCAAACCTGGGTGGTATCATCAGTAGGGTCTCACAAAGATACTCTGAAATTTTCGGCATGGATTTAAAGGGAGAATCTGAGGTCCCCAGTTTAAATGTTGAAAGTGATGCTGTTTCAGGGTGGGGGAGAATCCACCCCAAAATAGCATCATTTTCAATGTTGTTTAATCAGGTTTAAACACCATTGAAAATGATGCTGTTTGGGGGTGGATTCCAGCATCACTTGTTTAAACTAGGGAGACCAGATTATCCTTTTAAATCCACCTTAAAGGAAGAATCTGGGGTCCCCAGTTTAAATAACATTGAAAATGATGCTGTTTCCCCCAATTGGGGGAACTGGATACAACACCATAAAATGTTTTCATAGCAGTAATAAAACATTTTGAAAGCATTTTGAAAATGTTTTCAAAAAATTATTTCTACTGTGTGGCATGGCCCATTGCTGTGTTCAAATTTGTGAGTTGGGGCATGTTCTATAATATGATGGTGACTTTGAAACGACCTGGTGGAAAAAATCATTGTTTGGTCACAGTGGGGGAGGGTGGCCACCCATGGGGGGCACCAAACTCAGGTTTTGCCCAAGGCTCCAGTTTGCCTAGGTACGCCACTGACAAGATGTCTCAAGGACAAGTTCTAGAAAAAGGATCTGACCCTGATAAATGCAGACAGTTGGATCATAGACCTTCAGGATGAGTGGCAACAACTGTGAAGAAAAGGCACCTCACAGAATGACACACAAGTCTAGATCTCACTGAACTGCTAATTCTGTTTCTGGGCTGTTCTACTTCAGACTGGTTTGTCAATAAAGAAAAGAACTGTAGCCATGGCTTCCAAGTCACAAAGATTGTAAAAACAAAATACTGATCACCTTAATTAACCAAAATATTGTATCTACAGCATTTAAAGTAAACAGACAATGCTTTCACCAGAGAAAGTTTAGAAATCAAAACCAGAATAGCTCTGCTATCTAGTCACAATATTTTTCAGTCAGGAAAACCTTAGTATGGAAACTCACCTTACAACCTCACCGAGAAAAATTTAAGCAGCGAATTCTCGTGCTGTCAAAATATAACATGCACTAAAGCAGATAGCTCTTTTTAGAAACACTTCAAGCACTATTCGGGCAAGCCAGCCTCGGTTTGGCTGAGCCTCGCTCCTTCTTTAGCATGAAGCATAATCTAAAATTGAAGTGAATTTCTCATCATCGACCCTTCGAACATTCAGCAAACAATGAAATTGCCAACATTTGTCTAATGCTTAAAATGTACAGTGAAAAAGCTTCACTTAGAGTTTCAGCTATTCTGTGCTGATCTTGTAATAATATTTAAAATAAAACAACACAGTGTAAGATAAAGACAGTCTATTGCGGTCATAAATACACAAGCTAATTCCTATACACAAAAAATCTGAAGCGAAGACAGTGTTGCTTACAGTGTTCCTCCTTGCCTATTAATGTTCTAACTGAGAAACCTCTGAATTCCTCTAATAAGAATGAGGCTATTGCTACAACAGCTTATAGCAATAGCTTATTATTACAAATATTATTACAAGATCAATCACCGCAGCACCAAGTCTGTGTGTACTTATATATATGGGGAGATATTCAAAGACTGATTCAGACCACAAGGCTCAACAGAATTGAGACAGAAAATGTAGAAAGCTTCGAATTGGCGGAGTCTGTTAGGTACATCAAACTGATGTTTAGCCAAAATGTTGGCAACAGTCAAGACAAAAAGCTTCCAAGATTCTGGAGGGTGTTGTTCCTTTATGAAAGGCTGGACAAGTAGGGCTTCTCTGATGTGGTGTTGGATCCGTATATGTGTTCCAAAATTCTGACCTTCATACTGCGTGTTGTGCTTCCAATATAAAACAAACCACATCCATTAAAAATAATATAGATTGCATTTTTGTGATACAATTTGAGAAGTGTGGTAGCACCTTGCCATAATTTGCAGTCAGCTATCTTTTGTGATAATACTGACAGACCTGTATAAATCTGCTAAAGTCAAAAAAATAACAGTCAGCCATCTGTTGAAGAAAAAAGTCATTATGGTGTCACGAGATTCCTTTTGGTAAAAAGGCTTCTATCAAGGGGGCAAACTACACATTACATCTAACTCAGTGACCACCACAGGAACTTGCACTGCATTTGCAAGTATTTGGTGCTCATGCTACTTGGGAAGATGGCACACGAGGGAATGAATGAAGCTCCTATTCCTCTCCTGCTGTGGTCCCAATTCAACTTGGGCCCATTCAATGTATTTGCGTTGAGTTCCCACAGCAAATCTGCAGCTGCTATACAGGAGTTAAATGTAATGTCCAGTAGAAGAAGAAGGAGGAGGAGGAGGAGGAGGAGGAGGAGGAGGAGGAGTTCGGATTCATATCCCACCTTTCTCTCCTATAAGGAGACTCAAGGTGTCTTACAAGCTCCTTTCCCTTCCTCTCCCCACAACACACACCTTGTGAGGTAGCTGGGACTGAGAGAGTTCAGAGAGAACTGTGACTAGCCCAAGGTCACCCAGCAGGAATGTAGGAGTGCAGAAACACATCTGGTTTACCACATAAGTCTCTGCCACTCAGGTGGAGGAGTGGGGAATCAACCTTTGGGACATGCAACCTTTGGGACATGACTCTGGCTTTACCTCATCCATCTCTGCCATCTTATAACCTACTCCTTCCCGGCCATTTTGTAATCAGTTAAAGGAAAAACCCAAGCCATTATATTATGGTTCTATTGAGCATTATTACTCAATAAAGTTGCATCTTCTCCAGTGGACATGCCAAGAGCAGAAAGCAGCCAGGGACTGTTTCACTGCAAGATAAATTCCATTAGAGAATTTTGAGATGAAGAAGCTCAGATTGGAGACTCTCTAGCCCACTTGGACAAGGGCAGAGTTTTCCAGTGCCCCGGGAACTTAGAAGAGAAAAGCCACATTGTGTTCAGTTTGTCAAGAAATTATAAGTAGTTATAAGCAGATGGGAGAGTAGGCAGCGTGGTAATTGCCCAATCTTGTCAAATCTCTGACGCTAAGCAGAGTTGGTACTTCGAAAAGGAAATTTGCAGAGGAAGGCAATGACAAACCACCTCTGCTTCTCACTTTCCCTGAAAGCCCCATGCTGGGGTCACCATAAAACACCTGTGACTTAATCACGCACAATAAGCACATAAATGGCAAAAATTACATGTTTTCTAAAAACCATTCACAGCATCCACGTATTTTTTATTAGTAATTAGCTCAGTCATTCCCAGAAGACTCTTAGGGGTGGAGGAGTCCCCTCAAATTCTGCTTTCAGTTATCCTCCTTTTCCTCTTCCCACATTTTTCTTCTGAGCTTCAATAACTGGTGGGAACTACTGGGGGTGTTGTTTGTTAAACCTAAAGGAGAATAACAAGCTACAATTATCCGAGTGCATTCAAAGCAGCCTTGGATGCCTTCACAGCAGATAGTTACCATGAAAACGGTCCTTATATGCAGAATATCTGTGAGCAATACAAATAGTTTTCCAATTTTCCATGTTCATAGAACTCTCTCTGCAGTGGCATTTCCACTGAGAACTGCTGTATGTATTAGTGATGCCTGAACACATGTCGGCTGAGCTCACATCCTGTTCACCAGGAACAAAAAGGAAACCGATTTTTCTGCATATTGTTTGTCAGCCCATGCATGGCTGTTTGGCATTTTTCTTTATTATAGTCCTTCTTGGTAATGCAGCACAGCATAACCATCTTTTTACCCGTCTGTATTCTCACATACCCTTTAGGGGCCTGCATACCAAGCCCTTTGAGAAAAAAATGAGGGATTTTGTAATGTTTGGAAAAGAGGAGATCGGGGGGGGGGGGTATGATTGCTCTCTTTAAATATGTGAAAGGTGTCATGCCTCTGAAGATGCCTGTCATAGATGTGGGTGAAATGATTGAAACAAAAACTGGCTGCACAGCCCAGAAAACCCATAACAGCCTATTTGAAAGATTGTCACTTAGAGGAGGAAAGGGAGCTGTTCCTGTTGACAGTAGGGGATAGGAATGTAGGACTCACAATAATGGGTATAAATTATGGGCAGAAAGGTACCAGCTAAACATTAGGCATTTCTTTCCCAGGGAGAGTAGTTCAGCAGTGAAATCAGTTGCCTAGAGAGGTGGTTCACTCCCCTTCATTGGTCAGTCTTCAAACAGTGGCTGAATGAACACGCTGTCAGACTCTCGAACATGGAAATAACAGAGACCATAGGAAAGTCCAAAAGCAGTTTATTCCAGGTGATGCGAAGAGTAACAATGTAAAGCAGGGTCTGAGCTAGAGGGCTCAGATCCAGGACTTATATCTTTTAATCCCCCCCCCCGTTTCTCCCCACACCAAATGTCCACTACAGTTTCTACTACAAAGCTACAAAGGACCTGGGAACCTTTCACACCTCTTTGAAGATGGGCTGGCTCCAGGAGATTGTTAACAGGAGATTGCTAGGAAGGGAAGAGGGAAACAGGAAAACAATTGCAAATCACACACAGCAAGACATCAAGATACTGACAGGCATAGTCCTGACATTCCGCCCCCCTTAAGACCTCCCCCAGTTTCAGCTGATCGGGGTAAACCCAGTGAAATGCCTTCCCCAAACGAGGGGCTTGGACATGTACAGAATCGACCCATTCATTTTCCCAGCCGGGAAATGGGTCCAAGCGATCAAATACTGTAGCCGTCCATGATGCTTGTGGTGAGGCTTGCCCCTCACCGCAACAGGGGGCGGGCGCCACCGGACGAGGGTGCCAGTCATCCAGGGGGGCGCCTTCTTGAGGAGGCTGCAATGAAAAACAGGATGTACAGTCTTCAAGTTTTTAGGTAATTGTAGCTCGGCTGTCACATCATTAATCACTCTGAGCACCTGAAAAGGTCCAATATATTTTTTCCTGGTTTTCTACACCCCTGCAGACCCCACAAGTTCTTGGTGGACAAATACATCCAATCCCCAACCGCAAGGGTGAACGGCTGCCATTTTTTATCGGCCTGCAGCTTGTAACCCTGTTTAGCCTTCTCCAGAGCCAACTGCATCGGGCCCCATACTTGCCGGATGGTCTGCAACCATTCCTGAAGTTCCACGGGCCCCTGCTGGACCTCCCCCGGGAAAGGAAATGGCTTAGCCGACTGTCCTGAAACAACCTCAAAGGGGTTTTTACCCGTGCTGCTATGCACCACGTTGTTGTAGGCAAACTCAGCGAAAGGCAGCAGGTCAACCCAATCGTCCTGATGGAAATAAATGTAGCTCCGTAAATATTGTTCAAGAGTTGCATTCGTACGTTCGCTCTGACCGTTGGTCGCCACGTGAAACACCGAGGATAGAGCCTGTTCGGTGCTCAGCAACTTCAGAAAGTGCCGCCAGAACTGCGAAGTAAACTGTCTGCTGCGGTCTGATACTATCTTATCAGGGGCAGTGTGTAGCTGGTAGACATGGGTCACAGACGAGCCAACGTGCTCGCTGTCAGCAGCAATGCGCAAGGGACGAAGTGTGCCTGTTTCGAAAACAAGTCCACGACCATCCAGATCACCGACTTCCCTCTGCTGGAAGGGAGGTCGGTGATGAAATCCATGGAGATCACCTTCCAGGGTGTGGCGGGTGCTGGTAGGGGCTGGAGGAGGCCAAGCACCTTCCCTTGCACCCTCTTGGCCATCGCACATGTGCGGCAACCTTTAACATAAGCTTCCACATCCCCCCTCAGTGTCCTCCACCAAAACTGTCTGTGGGCCAAGTGCAATGTTTTCACAAACCCAAAGTTTTCTGCCGATTTTACATCATGACATCCCGTCAAGGCTAGAAGGCGCACCGCCGGAGGCACATAGAGCCAATCCCCCTTCCACCAGAACTTCCCCCATTTCTCTAGTTGGTCACCACTCTCATCCTGCCGCACTTCAAGGGCCCCCGCCCCCCTGAGGGTCTCTTCCAGCCAATTTCTGTTCATTTTCATGGTTTCTTCCTTTCTGTTGAAATTGTCCATGTGCTTGTGGATTTCAACGGCTTCTCTGTGTAGTCTAACGTAGTGGTTGTCAGAGTGGTCCAGAATTTCTGTGTTTTCAAATAATATTCTGTGTCCAGGTTGGTTTATCATGTGTTCTGCTATTGCTGATTTTTCTGGCTGAAATAGTTTGCAGTGCCTTTCGTGTTCTTTGATTCGTGTCTGAGCGCTGCATTTGGTGGTTCCTATGTAGACTTGTCCACAGCTACATGGTTTGCGATAGACTCCTGCAGTAGCTAAAGGATCCCTCTTATCCTTTGCTGAATGTAGCATTTGTTGAATTTTCCTAATGGGTCTGTAGATTGTTTGTAGGCTTTGCTTCTTCATCAGTTTTCCTATGTGGTCAATGGTTCCCATGGGGATGAGGGAACATGCCTCCCGCCCTCCAGCCCCTGGGGCAGTGCCAGGGCCATGGGGGCAGATCCCCTCATCTTGATAGAGAGAGGTTAACTGGTAGGTCACTGGAGTAATGCCCATTGGGCAAGGTGGGCAGCTGCCCAGGGCATCACCTTGGGGGGGGGGCATCAAAATGCTGGGTTCGTTTTTGGGTATTTTAGTGGTTTTCCATTTTTGGCCTGCAGGGGGCGCAGTTTTTAGACTAGCGGCACCAAAATTTCAGCGTATCATCAGAAGACTGATGATAGAGCAACACAGGAAGAGGGGGTAAGTTTTAAAAACGAAAGCAGCATGCCTCGTGCAGAGGCACTGCTGCGGGGGTGCAGGAGCGCTGGGGTCACCAGCACACAAGTGTGCAAACGGCCCCAGGCTGGCGCCAGTGTCATATTTACCTGCTCTTCCAGGGCCTATGCAGAAATGGTATTCTCATGATTTGTCCCAGTAACAAATTCTAGTAAGTGGTGGCTTCAAAGGAAAGGATTAGTCAATATATATTATTGCCGACGTAGCTTCAGCTGAAGTTTGAAACCTGCTATCAAGTCAAGCAACATTAACAGCACTGACGCACCTTGGTCCACGTGTCACACCAGCTAAGTTCGTGCTACCGGTGGGTCTGTTCCCCAACCAAATGGGCTCAGGAAGCCAACTAATGCTAACCCTACCCCCAGGAATGCTCTCTTTGATGCCAGCATGTCCTCCTGTGCCAGAGGAATGCTGCCACCTTGGCTGAACTGGTGCCCGGGTGCTGCACTGCCACACAGCCTTTCAACTCCAGCATAAGTTCTCTGGGGCCAGCATGAGTGCCCCCTTTTCCACTGCCGGTGGCATTTAAGATAATGGTGGGGTCACACCACCTTCTGAGAAGTTTCACCTAGCACCACCCTTTGGATTGCACTGTTAGTGCTACAGAGAATTCTTGAACATGTTTTTGAGTGTACATTCAGGGCCCTGGCTAGATTTCTCAGACCTCATTTTGAGTAAATGCATTTGCTTTCATCTGTAGACTTACTGTTCTTTTTCGAGATATGCTTGTCTGCTATTATTTATCTCCTCATTGAGAAACCTGCACAAGCTTTCAGGAAGTTCTGGAATGGCCATTTAAAAAAACCACTGTGCTAAGCCCCTGTTTGAGTTAGTTCCCAAATGGCAACCGTACCATTGTTCCAGAGATCCCATTATTCTACCCAAATGGGATTTGAAATTAGCTCCTTTGCTCCTCTCCCCTCTCCTTCTCCCTTTTCCTCAAAGTCAAAATAAGTGATGCCTTTCACTCTTTCTTCGAGAATTAAATCAAAAGAACTACCGATGTTCCCGACAGTTACCATGGTTATAAAATACGTGCGCCTTCATCAAGTTCAATACACATTGTAGAATAACAATAGAGATAATGTCACTGTATCTATAAAATGCAGTTTGATAAGAGAGAGGGAAGATATTGCATAATTAATAGTTTCTGTTACAGTAAGGGCAGTAAAAAAAATCCATTAAATTCAGAAGAATTCATGACTCAGTCCAAATATTCAGTATGATTTTCCTTCCCAGATCAGAACAAATATTAAAATAAATCATACCGCGTAGAACTGATTAGGACAACAGTGGAAGAATTACTCTTTTGCTACTTAATCCAACACCACATTTTTTACGCACACACACACACACACACACACACACACACACACACACACACACACACAAGACTCACAAAATCATCCAAGAATGAAGCATAGCTACACATTTGCACATAGAAATAAGCTTAGTTCCTAGTAAATACATTTCAGCTTGTTATAGATCCAGACTAATTGCCTCTCTGGCACTAGAACAGCCAACCCAAAGCATGATTTTTTTCTCCCCTCCCATGAGGGTGGAACTTGCCATCAAGCTGAAGCCAACTTATAGTGACCTCATCAAGTCAAGTCAACCTTTCATATGGTCACAGACCAGCATAAGCTAAATAAAATAAAGGATAGAACACATTGCAGGGTAAAACATGTAAAAACAGTAGATGTGTATCTAATACCTCAATCCAAGGGAGAGTTAAATCTGCCCACAGAGGTGGAGCAGGGCTATAGAACTATAGAAGGAATAGCTCAGAAATTCAGCCCTTGACTATAAATGGAGATCAAGTAGAGCGGGTGGCTAGTTTTAAATTTCTGGGCATCATGATTAAAGAGGACTTGACCTGGGGCGTACAGACTGCCGCGGTGGTTAAGAAGGCCCTGTACAAAGACTGTACTATCTGAAACTTCTAAGGAAACAACAACTGAATGGAAAACTCCTGGTGTCCTTTTACCGCTGTGCTATAGAAAGTGTCTTAACCTACTGCATCTGTGTATGAGTTCTGCCAAGTTGCAGCAGTGGCAGAGATAGGGAAGGCGATAGCCCCAAAGGGGTGACTGGGGTCACTACTGCACAGAGGATTATGCGGGCTGCCCTCTCCGCTCCTTTTGGAAGAAGAAACTCCAATAATTCCCTGAAGCCCTAAAAAAAGCCCAAAATATTCTGAGAGACCCGTCTCATCCAGCACACTCTCTTTTGAACTGTTTACCATCTGGCAGACAACACAGGTCTATCAGCAAAACCAGGGCTGCAAAGAGGCTTAGAGACAGCTTCTACTCTAGAGCTGTGGCTATGCTAAACTCTGTGGCTTCGTGTTGATGTGTTTGGGGCTGTGTAGGGATGGGTGGAGGAAGGGGAAAGTGAGGATGGGGTATGAGTCTGAAATTGTGTGCATCGAGGAATGCTGCTGTAAATTTCGTTGTGTGTGCACAATGACAATAAAATGCTTATGCTTATGCTTATTTGCCCTCCCTGGGTCACTTGCTTTGGTGGAGGGGCAAATCCAAAAGTGGGTGGCCACCATGGCCTTCCATGGTTGCCAAATGCAGTCAGTGCTCCTGCACCCTGCTATCTCCACTGGCACAGTTGGGGCATTCCAGAGACACGGCCAGGGGTGCAGCCAACATTAGTCATCTTCCACCCAGCCTTTGTCTACTGGAATGGTAGCGCTGGGCACTTGGATTTACACCACCCTTTTGGGTGGCGTAAGTCCATAGAGCCCAGTGGAGGGTTTTATTTTGTATTTCGCCTCTCTGTGCACTGAGAAGCCCTCTTGGAGGTAGCGAGTCAGCACCTCAGCAGTGCTGTATCCTGGCACTGGAGCTCTGGATTGGACTGGCCAATGAATAAAAGCAAAATCTATTGGTAAAAGGAAGTTGGGGGCACAAAAATGGGAATATAAAGGGAACAGGATAAAATCATAAATTAGTATTTAATAAATACTAATAAATACTTCTTAATCTAATCTGGAGGAACTGGGTTTGATTCTCCGCTCTGCCGCCTGAACTGTGGAGGCTTATCTGGGGAATTCAGATTAGCCTGTACACTCCCACACACGCCAGCTGGGTGACCTTGGGCTAGTCACAGATTCTCAGAGCTCTCTCAGCCCCACCTACCTCACAGGGTGTTTGTTGTGAGGGGGGAAGGGCAAGGAGATTGTAAGCCCCTTTGAGTCTCCTGCAGGAGAGAAGGGGGGGATATAAATCCAAACTCTTCTTCTTCTTCTTCTTCCTACAGGAGAGAAAGAGGGGATATAAATCCAAACTCTTCTTCCAAACTCCTCTTAATAAAAACTTTAAAACTATTAAAGGGGGATAGACAACAATAAAATCATAATAAAATTGTATTATACACTTTGGTAGAGGAAGGAAAAGAGATAATGGAGATATGAGTCATGCCACGCTTTCGCTCAGCCAAGGATAAGTAAGCTCCTGGACTCTTCTAGTTATCAGCCTTCAAGTTCATGAGATTGATCATGGCTAATGAGCGAATGCATCCAGATAAGGAAACACTTCACACACACACACACACACACACACACACACACACACACACACACACACACACACACACACCCCGCAGAGCTGTGGCTAATTGTTTGGTTGAGGGGAAAAGAGGCTCTCTGACCTCCCCTAACCCATCTTGTCCCACACAAAGAGAAAAACAATAGCTTTTACAAAGAAAATATTATCTGAGGGCACCATTTTCTCCAGACACAAGCACAGTTAAGCACCTTCCTTGTTTTTTCCCCCCATGGTGGGAGAGGAGACATTGACACATAGCCCATGAACGGAGCCTCCATCTTGCCCTACCAGAAACAAAGAGTTTCATTCAACAGGATTATTGAATTTCCCAGGCCCACCTCAAGTGCAGACACCTATCACTGTTTTCCTCGTCATTGTTTTTCAGCACGCTCCTTTTCATTAAAGCTCCATTATAAATTCATTTTCACCTTTCTGTCACGGTCAGTGTCTACATTTTTGTGACTCTTCCAGGGATTCTACATAAGCTTTCAAATTTCATTATCCTCACTGGAACGCACAATCTTTTTTTCTTTCTTTCTTTTTTTGGCTTTCATATTTTTTTCTGCGAGAACGTGAAGGATGACAAAACAGTTTTCAAAGAGGGCTCGGTCAGAAGCGTAAGACATTTCTGATAAAAATTCTTCTACCGTGCAAAAAAGGAAACAGAGGAGGCCAGCTAGGGCTGTGTGAAATTGCTCCTTTCCTTTTAATAAATTGTTTTCTCAGAAAACACAGGATGCTTTTTTTATGATGAGACCTGCTTAAGGAATCGGAAAGTACAGGGGGAAATACATTAATTCCCATTTTTCTACTAAATCTAATGGTGTATTTTTAAGTCAGATAGCATTATCGTAACAAAAATCTCTAGATATCTGAACATTGGAAAACACAATAAATTCCGCTACTTTGTATCACGTACAAATTAGACAAGCCATTAAATAGAATGATCTTCCAAAACCTTTTCTGGGAAAGATGCAATTTTCTGGATCAAATAGCAATCTGTCATTAATAAATGTGTGTTGCAAACATATTTCCACCACTGAAATATGTGAATGTCTTGCAGAGAAAGGTCACAGGAGCAACGACTTTGTCTTGAAAGTTATATTGAATAAATTTAGCGGGTGCATTGTGTGGATCTATTCTCGCTCTTGTATTTAGTGAGAATTCAAACTTCCCTTTCTTACTCTGATTAAGAGAAGATGGTAATATCTTGGGATTTAAAGAGGCAGGTGCCATTGAAACAGGTTGAGCTGGTATGAAAAAACTGGGTAGTCTATATGATGGCATACCGGAGATCAATTATGTTATTTGTGGATTCTAAGTCTTCCAATTTAAGTCACTGTCCAATTAAGAAAGAGAGCCCATAGTGTAGCAGTTAAGGTGTTGAACTAGCATCTAGGAAACCCAGATTTGAATCCTCACTCTGCTGTGGAGGTTTTCTTGGTGACCTTGGGCCAGTCACACATCCATAGCCTTTACCCTGGCAAGTATTCTGATGGGAGACCACCATGAAATACCAGGGGTGCGATGTAGATGCAGACAAGGGCAAACAACCTCTCAATGTTTCTTGACTTGAAAACTGTACAGGGTTGCCATAAGTCAGTTGTGTCTCGACCGTGAAAAAAATTACCCAAAATAATATATGAAACCTGGATAGACCTGGACTAGGGTTACCAAGTCCAGGTTGAGAAATTCCTGGAAATTTGGGGAGTGGATCTTAGGGAGAGTGGAATTTGGGGATATGCAGATACAATGTCATAGAACACACAGCAAGGTGTGGTATCATAGAATCCACCACCCAAAGGTGCAATTTCTCCAGGGGATGTAATTCCTGTTGTCTGGAGATTACTTGTAATTCTGGAAGATGTCCGAACTCCACCAGGAGGTTGACAATCATAACCTGTACCTCCGTATTTGAGACCCTAGCTTTTAGCTCTCCCAATAATCTTCCACATGAGACCCACCACATAGCCAAGGGTCTTTACTATTGAAGACACCTAGTGAAAGAAGTTTACTTCAATTGTTTTATTCTTTAAGAACATAAGAACATAAGAACAAGCCAGCTGGATCAGACCAGAGTCCATCTAGTCCAGCTCTCTGCTACTCGCAGTGGCCCACCAGGTGCCTTTGGGAGCTCACATGCAGGATGTGAACGCAATAGCCTTGTGTGGCTGTTGCTCCCGATCACCTGGTCTGTTAAGGCATTTGCAATCTCAGATCAAAGAGGATCAAGATTGGTAGCCATAAATCGACTTCTCCTCCTTTCTCTCCCTTTCTCTCTTTGGTCCCTCAGCTTAGGTCATCCTATCAAAACACTTCTGTGATACCATCTTAGTTTCCCCCTCCAAACCCTTCTCCATCTACATCTCATCTGAACCTTCATTGAGTCCAAAAAGGGAGGGTGGGGAAATAAAATTAATAAAATAAAACAAATGGACATACAAGAATATAAGAAAAATAAAATTGTGGAGCAGATTCTCATGTCCAAGTGAACCAGCTCCCAAAGCAGTCAAGAACCAGAGAACCAGAAACAGTCATGGGAAACATTTATTCAGCCACTGCAGAGATGATGATTTCTCTCCAGAAGAGCGGCTAAAGCTGGAGAATGTCAAGGACACCTTTTTATAAATATGCAGATTTACAAAAATAGAGATGTATTTTTATCTCCCAGTGTATCTGAACTGTGTGAGAGTGCCAGGGTGCCTCAAAAAAATAAAATATATCTTATAATATCATTTATGGGTCACCTTTTACACACAAATAGAACCTGAAATGTCCTGCAAGAGACATTGTATTGTGTTTGGAATGTAAGCAGAGATTACTTAAATAAGGCCGATCAAAAACAATTCTTCAGAAATTTGGAGAAAGACAAAAATATCACCCAAGTAAGAGAGAGATAAAGATTGGTGGAAGATTTTTGCCAAGCTCATACCTGCTTCCTGTGTGACATTACAAGTAACAGTACCAATGATATATGAGACAGAGAGAGACAGAGAGAGACAGAGAGGTTAACTGGTAGGTAGGTAGGTAGGTAGGTAGGTAGGTAGGTAGGTAGGTAGGTAGGTAGGTAGGTAGGTAGGTAGGTAGGTAGGTAGGTAGGTAGGTAGGTAGGTAGGTGGGTAGGTGGGTGGGTGGGAGGGAGGGAGGGAGGGAGGGAGGGAGGGAGGGAGGGAAGGAAGGAAGGAAGGAAGGAAGGAAGGAAGGAAGGAAGGAAGGAAGGAAGGAAGGAAGGAAGGAAGGAAGGAAGGAAGATAGGTAAGTAAGTAGGTAGGTAGGTAGGTAGGTAGGTAGGTAGGAAGGAAGGAAGGAAGGAAGGAAGGAAGGAAGGAAGGAAGGAAGGAAGGAAGGAAGGAAGGAAGGAAGGAAGGAAGGAAGGAAGGAAGGAAGGAAGGAAGGAAGGAAGGAAGGAAGGAAGGAAGGAAGGAAGGAAGGAAGGAAGGAAGGAAGGAAGATAGGTAAGTAAGTAAGCAGGCAGGCAGGCAGGCAGGCAGGCAGGCAGGCAGGCAGGCAGGCAGGAAGGAAGGAAGGAAGGAAGGAAGGAAGGAAGGAAGGAAGGAAGGAAGGAAGGAAGGAAGGAAGGAAGGAAGGAAGGAAGGAAGGAAGGAAGGAAGGTAGGTAGGTAGGTAGGTAGGTAGGTAGGTAGGTAGGTAGGTAGGTAGGTAGGTAGGTAGGTAGGTAGGTAGGTAGGTAGAAAGTAAAGCAGAATAAGAGGTTGGCAAATGTAACTATGAAGTAGTCACAAAACTGAAAAGCTCCTGGAAGGAACACTAATGCTTACAAATATACACACAAAAATCTGGCAGTGTCCTTTTATCTTACTCTGTCAGAATACCACATGAGTGTTCTAGGAATATGGCAATCTCTGCGGACCAAGGAAGTTCCAAATTCACTAGAGCTAGATTTTCCAAATATTGGGAGATTCAGTGAATCAAGTGCTTAAAGTCAGGTTTCCGTGAAAAGCCAAATTTGAACCAACGTCACACATTGCTGGCTAGAAGAAGGGGGGTGGGGGGGGGGAAACGGATTTTAGTAGAAGTATCTCCAGCTAATCAATAGCAAATCACCTTAATATATGTTTGGCTAAAGACATTTTGAAGAGAGCCATGCTTGAATATCAGATTGGCAATTATGCAAAGTGTCAAGCTGTTTCACAAGTTTCAGAATATCTGTATATCATCTAAATATATGCGGAAAGAAGAGTCACTTCTTGGAAACTACAGAGGAACAAAATACAATAAAACAGTGTTTTTATAGGCAAAATGGAAAACAGCTCTCTTCTCCTTTTCAGCAGTTAATTGATTAAATTTAAATAAATGTGCATATCATTAAATCTCTGACACATGTCAAAAGGAAGCGTAAAATCTTATCACTTTAGGAACAAAAGCTAATTCTTTGGGCCATCATTCATATATTTCTTTCTCCTTTATTTCCATTCCAGAACACACTAAACCCACAGCTCATCCTTACGCAGTGCCCTTCGTAAAAGGATGATTCTAGGGATGACCTCTTTATCTTGCAGATAGCCACACACCCTTATCATCTTCATGTTGCAGCTTCATGTTGGATTTTGAGTGTCCAAAGTCCCTTCGGGAGCCCACTTTGACTAGAAAATGGTGCAGAGGTATACACAGAGGTATACCTCTCAAATCCATTGACTTCAATGGACTTTAAAGTATGTAACTCTACCTGGTGTTGCCTGTAAATAAAACAACTCAGTTCCACAACCTCACTTTGGTATCTTCTCTCAAAAACTGCAACTGGGTCGCTGACATTCACATCCATTTGCTGGAATCTACAAAGGGTGTTTGAGGAGCTGTCCTTCACTGGATTTGGGGGGTTATTTTCTCTGAGGGGACATCAAAAGTTTCCACTGGAGGCAAAGAATCAATGGTTGGCCTAATCTTCTGGTGTACCTCAGGATTTTGGTGTGTTGACTATTGTCATGCCTCCAGAGACACCCTCACTATTTTCCTTATTTAAGCCTCATTATTTTCCTTATTTAAGCCTTTTGTTAGAATGGTCTTAGTTGCCTTTTGTACAGATTAAGAAGCCCTAGAGGCAAAGCACTATAGCATTCTTATTAGTTAGCAGTTCCGGTTTTACAGTCTGTTTTAGTTCAGGTGTCTGGAGAAGCCTGGAGACAGCAATATCTCAGACATATTAGGTATTAAAGATCCATGGTATTTGAGCAATCAAGTTTCGACAGAATTGCAAGGAAACAGAGTCTAAATGGAGGACACCGGGAGATCTCAGGAATGGCAAAGCAGTGCAGACTTCTTTAGAAGCAATTAAGGAAGAGTTGGTGTCTGCAAGTCCTTCATCTCCAATCGTTTCCAGCATTGCAAGTACTCTTTATTTAGTTAGAATTCAGGGGAGGAGTCAGAGTCCTAAATTTACAGTACTATTAAACCTTTTTTGAACTGTTGCTTATTTGTCTGTGTGTCTTACACTCTGTTCTGGCCAAGTGCAAGGCACCTGAATTCAGTTTGCTTTGGGAACAGAACACCTATTATTTATATGAGGCCACTAAATGGAAGGATTGGATATCATCATCATTATCTAAAGCCCTCATATGTCTGTACTAAATCTGCACCAGTGTTTTGTGACCATGGACAAGTGGCTAAGGCAACCTGAAGGTGAAACCAGAAAATAAGTCAGATCTGATCAGGAAGGTTGGTGGTGGATGGGGTGGTTTGCAAAGTGGTTTAAGAGTTTGGGGATATACTCAGACCCAGCCTTGCTATTTGAAAAGCAGGTTACTGGTATTTCTGAGGTCTGTTGCATACAGTCTAAATAAGATGTCTTGGGGATGCTAAAAAAAGGCATCCAGGGAAGGCACTTCACACAGCTGTCTTCCCAAGATGTCCTCAGGTTGCCCTATTTTAGCTCATGGAGTCTTTTTTGAAGAACGTTCAAAGTGCTCCTTTCCCCCCTGCCACCTGCAAGATGTCTCCTGCTTGGCTGAGCAGAATACAGAGCTCAGGAGGCATCCTATTTTTTCCCGCATGACTGTTCTGCTCTCTGGTGAGTTTCATCCTCAGCTTGTGCCCAACATTTCGTGTGCAGCTGAAGGGATTCTCCCTGCCACCATTTGCTGAAGGTTGTTCCAGGATGTTTGCTCTGCAGGCTCCGATCTTGGGTGCCTTTTCAGCCTGAAAAGAATGTAGTTGTACTCAGCTGGTCCTGCTGATTCCAGTAATGCATAGTTTTCCTTTTTTTAATTATTTTGGAGGAGCTATCTATGAAAACATGCATAAGAGAGAACTTTCATTGGAAAGCATTGGACTGTGAAGGACAGACCTTCCACCCACTGAGAATCCCTTCAGCTGCCCACAAAGTGTCAGATGCAAGTTGAGAATGAAACTGACCAGAGGGCAAAATGGTCGGGTGGGAAACAACTTCTTTTCCCCTCTGATGCCTTTGCTGTCTGAAACCAAACCAGCAGCTGCCTCTTTTTAAGACATCCCCTGGACATCTTATTTTGAGTGTGTGGAATGAAAACAGGCAGTTGCCTCTTTTAAAGATATCCCACAGATGTCTTTTTTGTGCTGTTCAGAACAGGCCGAGTTACTTCAACCCATGAGCAGCATTACTTAAAACAGGAACAGGGAAACTGAAGATCTCTTTGACTGTAAATGTACCATACAGGGTTGGATTTAAATCAAATTGATTTAAAATCTAATTTAAATCACTAGTCAGTATTAGGTTTTATTTAAATCATGCTTCTCAACTCTCTTTTACAGCCTGCTGCCATTATAGGGTTTTTTTCCCCTACATGGAGAGAATAAAATGATAAACCCCAAGCTGGACTCAGAACAATCCTTAGGCTTGTAGAGTATGTGGTTCAAAAGGCTTCACTTTTATTTTTACTATTTGGTCCTTTCTCCTCACACTTAGCTCCTTTTCAACAAAAAGAACTAAGTAGAATTGTAACTTCATCCAATATGTGCTGGACCGTCTTTGTTTTAGAAGGCTCTGCTTGGATCCTACTGCCTACCTATTTTCCAGTCTCAGATGACTTGACCACACCAACCCATGATTTTGTAACCTTGCAGTCATACTGCTGTAACTTGGGTTTTGTTGCATGTGCAGAATGCAGCAGTCCAGTTGTCAGAGTGAATGTGTGGTTGGGAGCACATTTTGCCTCTTTTAAAACAGCTTTATTGATTTTCATGTTTAACTCAAGATGCTGGTTGTGATCTTTAGTGCCCGCCTGTGGACTAGAACCCACTTAGCTAAAGAACCATCTCCCCCCATCTCTACATTCTTCATATTGCTTCTATTTGGATATTCCTGTTGGTATGAGCAACTCAACATGCCTGGACATCAGGGAAAACTACCTTACCCTTAGGCCCTTTCCGCACAGCCAAGGGAGAGAGCCTGCATCGGCATTAATCATGCCGATGCAGGCTCTGGGGCCGTTTGCACAAACAATTCCATGGGCTGTGCAGCTGTTGGAGCAGGCTATGCAAAGCCGTGTAGCCCCCTTGCCTCCTGCTGGCAGCCGTCGCTCTACTGTCGCTCTGAGGAGGCCAGGGACACGCCCCCATGGCCAGAGCGACGGCTGCAGCTACAGAGGCCAGGGGGCGCGTCCCCTGGGCTCTTCAGAGTGATGACAGTCAGCAGGAGGTAAGGAGGCGTGTGGGGCCAGGGAAGGGAATATGCCAGCTTCCACCCGCTGCCGTTCGCATGGCAGTGGATGGAAGCCGGCGTTTGCAGCAAACCTCACTCCCCGAGCAAGTTTTGAAAACACCCGTTTTGGCAGGAACAGAGCACCGCTGCATCAATTTGGCAGCAGCGCCTGTGCGAAGCGTCCCCACCAAAACAGTGTTTTACTGGGCTGAGGTTGTTGCTTTCTGCCCGTGCGGAAAGGGCCTAAGTGTATACAAGTGTTATTTCCTTGAATGTGATGTCCCTCTTTGCCTTAACATGGAAGCTGCCTTTTGACCACTCATCACTCTGACCCCTTCTGCACAGGCAGAATAATGCACTTTCAATCCACTTTCACAATTGTTTGCAAGTGGATTTTACTATTCTGCACAGTGAAATCCGGCTGCAAAGTACATCAAAAGTGGATTGAAAGTGCATTATTCTGCAAGTGTGGTAGGGGCCTCTGTGTGCCCCACTCTCCCCATGTCTGTTCAATGAGTCACCTTTATCTACAGGTCTCTCCTGTAGAAACACTCCCAAACACATGATGTCAGATCAGTTGGTCATACGTGATAGGAAAAGTACCAGTTAGATTACATTTCTCTCTCTCCTTTCAACTGAAACCTGAAAGACTCTACTTGAATAAATGTACATTTTTCCTTTTTGCATTTTGTCTGCTTAGGAGATTTATTCACTACACTCACTAACATGTTTCTATGGTGGATCTTGCACAGCATATGTACAATGGGTTGCAGTTGTTATAAAGGAACCCATTTTCCTTTTTCCCATTCACATGTGTGCCCTTCACCACTTCAGGCAGCGATTGGAGCCCATTGAAACAATCAGGATTGCTGTTGCACATTTGTTGCTTCTCTCTCTCTCATTTATTTCCTGCAATGCACGTGTAACTGTGCAGGCAATCAGAAATGAACCTCCACAGCCATACTGATTGTCCCACAATACGATCGGCTGCACCTGTCAGGTGGACCATGCCTATCAGTATCTTGATGTCTTGTGTGTGATTTGCAATTGTTTTCCTTCCCTTCCTAGCAATCTCCTGGTGCCACCCATCTTCAAAGAGGTGTGAAAGGTTCCCAGGTTCTTTGTAGCTTTGTAGTAGAAACTGTAGTGGACATTTGGTGTGAGGCGAAATGGGGGGGGGGGGAGATTAAAGGATATAAGTCCTGGATCTTTACATTGTTACTCTTCGTATCACCTGGAATAAACTGCTTTTGGACTTTCCTACGGTCTCTGTTATTTCCACGTTCGAGAGTCTGACAGCACCTATATAGCTGCACATGTGCAATGCACAAAAGAAACAAAAAGTAAATGGGACCTCCCAACAATGACTGGGAAATAATGAATGTGTTGCTATAGGTTGGTCATATTCACTGCCATGGAAAGAAAACTTTCTCGAGGGACTTTGTACACTGTAGGGCACTAAGAAAATCTGCCCACAAAATGCTGGGTGACCTGCACAAAATGGTGGGTGGGCCAATTGTCCCTGACATAGGCCCCTTCCACACACGCAAAATAATGCGTTTTCAAACCACTTTCACAACTGTTTGCAAGTGGGTTTTGCTATTCCACACAGCTTCAAAGAGCACTGAAAGCAGTTTGAAAGTGCATTATTCTGCATGTGCGGAATGAGCCATAGTGGCCTGCACAGAACTTAAACTGAATGGGTGGAAAGAGGGAAATAAAGTGTCTCCTTCCTGTTGTGTTCACATGGGAGCACCTCCAGCCTGGATTGTGCAAAAGGATTGGTAGTTGAGCGTTTTTTGAAAATCCCAGGTTGAAGGGAATAAAATGAGTCAAACTCATTTTGGGAATGGGAACTGTGTGAAATTCTCTCCCCCCCCCCACGAATAGTTTATATAATGTCCAACACCCATTATATTTGGCCTCTGAAGAATCCACCTGTAACTAGACAAACCATGCTACATTAGGCAAATTTTCCAATAGTTCTCTCTTTAACCATGACCCACTTATCACCAAGAAACCACACTTTCTCTGTGGTAGCTCTTGCTTAATGGAATGGGCTTTCTGAGGGGCTGGCCAAGGCAACTTTCCAGAGATGCAGTAAGGCCATTTCATTTGTCAAAGCTTCAAATGGAATCCCTCTTTCCCACCTCTGAAATCCATACAAATATTCTGTCTTTTGTACTTAGCATCACCCGTGACTGAAAAACTCATCTCTTTAGCATGAAATCAGCATTGTGGTAGTGATGACTCAATTTTGACATTCATGTCTTGAGATTACGACTCACTATTTATTCTCCAACTCTGAAATGGAAGAAGAGCTTTGTGACTAACAGTAGATGGTACAAAAGTATCTCTCTTTAATGGTTATATCAAAATAAATTAGCATTTTGTACAGGCAAGTTTTCTTTTTTGTGTCTTTTGCTCAAGTATACCTTGACTATCCAGGGATGAACATCCTATTATATTGTTGTGAGGGAAATAGTGTTTTATTTCACATGTGAAGTGGTGCATGATGGAGCCAAGGAACAATACCATTGTAAAACAGCTTCGCCATCCTGAATGTGGTTCTTTCCGGTGCTTCTTTAGAAACAGGCCAAGGGAAGACACACGCCTTTGGTTCTCTCCTGGCTTATTTCCTCACTGATACATTTCCATAATAAAATAGTTGCAGCTACATGCTCTGAAGATCTGCACACAATTCAGCTCCATTAACATATCTCCATCCTGCTCTTTGCTTATTCTCAAATTATAAATTTAAACAAATTACACGCCTACACAAACACACACAGAATCAAGATTCTTTCACAGTCAACAAGCACCAAAGACGCTGTCAGCCGAAGGCCCAGAAAGCCCCTACTTAAAGTGTGTCTGCCTAGAGGGGGCCCATCTGGCTTCTCTGTCTGTTCTGTGAGAGGAAATTCATGGCTCACCCCCATGGGGAGCGCCATGCTGATGTTAACAGCTTTAGGGTAATTTCCTCATTAAGTAATAATGTAACCTGGTCAGGAGCATTTGCTAAGCAATAACTGTTTAGCTAGAATTAATTAAGATGTTTAGCTAGTCTTTAGTCAAAAGAAGGGCTCCATGGTTTGTCTGGGGAGTTTTATGTTGGTATGTCGTAAGAGACCAATGTTCCGACATTCTGTTTCCCACCAAGTCAGGCTGAACGCCTTTGGGAAATTCTTAAGTACGGTCTGACGGAATTTATTCTCTTCTATTCTTTATATCTTATACGTTAAATTCCAAGATATGCTGCTTCTGAATATAGAGGTTCTACCTAGAATTCATGGCTAACAGCTACTGGTTAAAGCTTCAGATCTGGACATTTGCATTTACCTCCACAAAAGCAGCAAATGGTAGCCATTGGTGGATTCTGCACAGCATATGTATAATGGGTTGCAGTCGTTGTAAATGAACCCATTGTCCCTTTTTCTATTTGCTTGTGTTCCTTTTACCCATTCGGGCAGCGATTGGAGCCTTTGGAAATAATCCAGTTTGCTTTCCCGCCTGTTTCCCTATAATTCCTTGACATATGCATGACAACATCTGTGGAAACACTAAACATGGCTTCCACAGACATTTTATTTGAGGAGTTCCAAATGCAGAGTTGGCTGGGTCAAACCTGAAGGGTTTGCAGACTATGGGGAGTGGGAGAATGTGCTTCATGTACCAAGTACATCAACCCCACCCCACCCTGGCCTATCAAGTGCAGTGGCATAGCTGCCATGAGGACGTGTGGGGACATGTGCCCTGGGTGCACGCCAATTAGCCATGTGGGGGTGCAAAATGCCCTCCACAAGACTATGTCACTGAGCCTGGGAACAGGAAGCAACATGCCACGCTGCTTCCCACTCTGAGCTGAGGCTGAAGACTAGAGTGCCCCTCCCTCTCTGAGAGAAGCTCCAGCCTGCAACCTGGATGCTTTTTTTAAAAAAGCCAAGGTCTCTCTCGGCATAAAAGAAACTGTCCAAGCTGCAGACTGGAGCTTCCCTCCCTCTCAGAGAGAAAAGGGCGCTCCAGTCAGCCTGCAGCCCGGACGTTCTTGTTTAAGCTGAGAGAGACCTTATATTAAAAAGTCATGATCTCTCCTGGCTTAAAAAAAAGAAGAGCCCAGGCTGCAGCGTGGAGACTGACTGGAGCGCCTCTCCCTTTTTGAGTCCCTCGTCGCCTCTCTGTCCACTCTTTTTAAGATAAGTGGGGTGCAGGGAAGGCTTGCGGGGGGCTTGCGGGGTCCCCGGAGGGGCGGCACAGGGCCTGGGGGGGAACCTGGAGTCCGCCCCGGGCACCATTTTCATCAGCTCCGCCTCTGATCAGGTGTCTACACAATTGACGTAAATTTGCACAGAACTTCAGTGCTTGAATCCTTGGATGTTATATAAAGCACACATTGGCTCAAAAATGACTTCCACAAGTTCTTGGGACACAGTGGTTAGAAGACCCACAAGGAGGAACTAATTCATCCAAGCAGAGTCTCTAAAGAGGGTTGCCACCTCCAGGATGGGGAATCCCTGGAGATTTTGGAGCAGAGCCTGGAGAGGGTGGACTTTGGAGAGGGACTTCAGTGGGGTTTAATGCCATAGAATCCAGATTGTCAGACAAAGATCTGAGAGACCCAGGTTCAAATCTCCACTCTGCTATGGAAGTTTGCTGAGAGACCTAGGGCTTGCTACACACTCTCAGTCTCACCTGCCTCAAGGGCTGTTGTCAGGATAAAATGGAGAAGTGAAGACTGTGAACTGCTTTGGGTCCTCATTGGGTTTTAACTGAAGGAAACAAACAAAATAAAGAAAATGTATTGTCGGAGGCTTTCACGGCCAGATTCAACTGGTTGTGGTGGGTTTTCCGGGTGTGTGCCATGGTCTGGTAGATCTACCAGACCATAGCCACACAGCCTGGAAAACCCACCACAACCAAAATAAGGAAAGTTCAATCCATGGAGAGGGGAAGAGAAAGAGAGAGATGAAAAATCCTCACTACATCCCTTTTGACTGTTCATTTTTTATTTTCTTGTAAGGTAGGTGTGGCCGAGAGAGTTCTGAATCCAAGATCAACATTTCGGGCACCCTGAGGTAAAGGAGGATTTAGAACGGTACCTGCCGTCAGTTAGATATAATTGAAATCATCTATTTAAGCCCATGAACTGACTTTTGGGGCCTCAGCCTTCTCTTCAGAATCCAGACACTGCTGAATTATACTTTAAGAAAACCACTTCGATGACATTTGAATTCAAGCCTGTTGTTAAAATCTGAAATTGCTGTGGTGCCCACGGGGAAATGACTTTCCCCCCATTTCCTCACCACCTCGCCCGCTGCATATAGTGTACATAGCTCAACCTGGTACACATTTATTCTGGAAGTCAGAAGGGGAAAATGATATATGGGAGTAATTTTTAAAAAAATAAATTGGATCTAAACATTATACAATGGGATATAATGTACTCGGGGGAAAAATAGAACAGGAGGGTCCATAAAAGGAGAACGCTTAATAACAGTGCCAGTTATAAACCATTAAAAATTCAGTCCTGTTGCCTGGATTTTTTTAAAAAAATGGGCTTCCTGAAAGGGTCTCTTCCCTTGAAGAATGCGACTGAGTAGAAGAACACCCCGGAGAGTGCTGTCCTTCTTCCATGGTCAAAAACTCTGCATTGTCAGTGGAGGAGAAACCCTGAGAGACCCCTCTGGCAATATGACAATGCACATGTAGAAGAAAAAGAGTTTGGATTTATACCCCACCTTTTTCTCCTTTAAGGAGTCCTTCACCTCTTCTCCCTTCAACAGACACCTTGTAAAGTAGTGTGGCGTTTCCCCTCCTCGCTTGGGGCTCTTGGGCGGCTGATCCTTCCCTCCTTCCCTGACCTGGGGGTTGGTCGCCCCAGCCAATGACTTTTCCAGTTGAACTAGCCCTTGCCGAGGGGCCAAGAAACAGCCGAGCCCTTGCCCACACCACCCTCTTCCTAGCAAGTGTCTATGCCCTTCTTCCCCTGGCTAACCTGAGAGTTTGCACCCTCCTTCTCTCTCTCCCTTATTGCTTCACAGGTTTTGCCTCTCCCCTGTGGACTCACAGGGAGAGGAGGTTTCCAGCCTGTGTGAAAGGTTCCCACCCTGTTACTTCACAGCGTTGGGACCAGCCTAAATAGGGCTCTAGGTTCTGGCAGGGGGTCTTGGCTCCAGGGTCCTCTTCCCACCTTCCTACTTCCCACCATTGAGCTGTCCCTTTCCCTTGTCTGGTCACACCACCACCCACGTTCTCTGCTGCTGCGGCAGCTTCTGTATCTCCCTTTCCCACTTCCTTATATCCCTTCTGCCCTCTCATTTCTCTCCCCTGTCCCAGCTGCTTCCCCAGCCCATCTCCCACATCCGCCTCAGCTGTGGGCTGGCAGGTCCTGCTGGGCTTAAAGCTCCTCTCTCCTGCCTTCCTCTTTGAACAAGGCCTCTAAGGCCTCCACTGCCACTGCAAGAGGCTCCTCTGCAGCCTGCACGTCCCCTGCAGTGCTGGCCCGTGCGTGATCCAGCGGGGCGAGTCCGGGTGCCGCGGCCGAGCCCAGACAGGTAGGTAGGGCTGAGAGAGTTCTGAGCCCAGGGTCAACAAGCAGGCTTCATTTATAGGAGCTGGAAAACAAATCCAGTTTGTCAGATAAGACTCCACTGCTCATGTGAAGGAGTGGGAATCTAACCCGGTTCTCCAGATTAGAGTCCACCACTCTTAACCACTACACCATACAACTTGTGTATCTGGAAAACTAGGAATCATCATGAACATCATGAAGAATGGATTGGGTGTCTAAAGTGAAAGGAGACATCAAGATGCATCACACATACCTCTTTTGTTAGTAGTCATTGATCATGGGATCCAACTCTAGGTGACTGGCCCCTTTTAGTTTACACAGTGAGTTTCATGGAAGAGAAAGCATTTGGGTGTTCTCAGTCCTTATCCATTGATCTAATCTAGGTTGCCCCAACCTCCAGGGCTATGAGGAAGTGCAGAGGACACCACCATAAAGTACTGGTCATTGAGGACGGAGCCAATCATAAAATGGTTGCCATGAGAGACGGAGACCCCCTTTCTGCCCAGGAGCCAAATTTGCCAAGCCCAAAGACAGAAGGAATCTATGGGGCTACGGCCAAGCTGAGCCCACAAAGCTGTGATATTCCTTCCTCAGACGAGCTTAATCTCTTGATACAGAGCGAGCTAGATTTCCCGGTTTTCCCTGTTCTGTTCTAAACCCTTTAAATTTTATCCCCAACTTAGGTAGCAAACACTACTGGGGTCCCACCCATCCACCCACCCACCCAAGAAAAATCAAAATCCTTTTAAAAAAAGAAAAGAAAGAAAAACAAGCAAGTAAGAGAAACCAATGGCTATAGCTACCCCTCCCCGGCCCCGAATTTTATAAAGAGATAGTCGCTTCCCCATGACCACCCTACCATTCACATAAAATGCCAGAGTCTTTTGGTAACATACCACAAGAAAGTAGATCCCATATGACTGAGTGTTTGCCATAAGGTCCTACTCCCATAGTCTGGACAGAGTTTTTTCTTTTGCTTTTCTTCCCACACACCCATTACTTGTCCCCAGCCCCCAGCCACCACCAGTGGGTACAAATGACTTTCCAAAATGGGGAGGGGGGGTTGGAGTTCCAGGTGTTTGAAACAGTAAGGGTGTGGAGGGAGCTGTTGAAAAGAAAAGAAAATTAAACCTACCACTGGGAATATGCTACCCTTAGGCACGCCTCTTGACTGTAGTTTTAAGAACTCTTGGTCCTAGATCAAGGGCTGCACAGCAAACACATTCTTGCTCTGTGAGGTCTCCAGAGATCAGACTTGCCTCTTTTCAGAAGTGTTTCCTTTTTTTAAAAAAAAATCTCTTCCCTGAGAGTTTCTTTTTGTAATAGAAGGAACCTCCCAAACCAAACACAATTTACGAGTGACAGTTATACAGGCTGCCAACGCTATATTTCCCATTACCATCTGCTTTCTCTTACCCTCACAAGCTAGGCATTGGAAAGATAAGCCATAGAATTAAAACAAATAAATCTTGGGTTGATCTCATGACAAATAATGATAGTATCATTATGGAAACAGATCCACGGCTCCTTTTCCTCCTTTTTTTCAAAATGTCACACATAATTGTGCATAGCCAGAGTTAAATGAACCAGTAAATGGATTGGCGTTAATAATTATATTGGATATGCACACGATTTCAAGTATTAACTAATAAAAATGATTGATAATTTTTAGATAATTGTGTGAAAGAATACGAAAGAAGTTTTAACAAAATGTGACTTGTCAGTTTTTTAGAGGAGTTAATTAAATACATGTTCAACATAATAATAGTTTATTAGATCAACGAGGGGGGGGCTTCCTGAATAAAATAAAATAAAAAAGAGAGCAATTCATATGTTTTTAATGGCCTGGTGTGTCGCAGACCTGTAAACATCCATCTTCATTCTTTATGAGTATTCCCAGCTTATTTGGCTTTTTCAAGAATTTATTTTTGGTTTTGGTCCCATTAATCTATACAATGAATCCTGCGTTCCCTTCTCATTATGGGCTTCTTGCTGAGACAGCTGCTAGCAGCCATGGCAGGAAAATACTACAGAATTACTGAGTGTTTTAAGCCTTCTGACCCCGCAGCTTTATGGAGACACTCAAGAACGAAGACACAAATATGCACACACAAAAGGCAGAGGAAAGGAAGGCTCTTTTTTTCTTATTGTAGTCAAAACCAAGGCGAATGTGGCTGATCACCTTGAGCTGGCACTCTGTCTGTGGGAACAATAACGGCATTCAGAGGATATAAAACTTACTTCAGATATCAACTCTGATTAATGTGCTCTAGACCTCTACGGCAGCCCTTCCCTCATTTCTGATATTTGCTGAGCTCATTTTTTTCCCCTAAACTGAAATCGGCACTGAATAAACACACTGCTAGAGGTGGCCGTGAGTGTGGCGTAGTGGTTCAGAGCAGGTGGATTCTAATCTGGAGAACTGGATTTGATTTCCCATCCCTCCACCTGCGTGGCAGAGGCTTATCTGGTGAACCAGATGGGTTTCTGCACTCCTACATTCCTGCTGGGTGACCTTGGGCTAGTCACAGTTCTCTCAGAACTCTCTCAGCATTACCTACCTCACAAACAGAGGTGGGATGCAGCCTATTTGCACCTATTTGGTAGAATCAGTTACTAAAATTTTCTCAGTTCGGAGAACTGGTTATTAATGATTAACTCCACTAGGGACAAGGGGGTAATCTCTATCCCTGGGTACAACAAATCTCATCAAGTGGGGGATGCAAAATCGCCCCCCAGGCCCCCTGTGGCCCCCCTGCCCCCCATGGCACCCCCCCCACGTGTGTATGAACTGTATGAAATAATACAATATATAGTAATTCTATTTTTTTGTTCATTGGTATAAAGGTTGGCAAAGTATTATAGGTAAAGATTTTTCATTTTCTTTTTTCCCCTTGAAATTTACATTGGAAAGAGAGGAGTTTAAACTACTCTTTTAGATTAAGGATTTTGGATCTCTCCCTCTGTTTTCTTTCAAGTGGACGCAGTTCCTTTTGTTTGTAGAGGTTCCAATTCTCTACTGTGTAGCCACACAAGATCCCAGGGATGGTAGCATGACTGCGGGGGTCCATGCCCACCTGCCCACATGGCTATGCAGCGAAGGGAGGTAACAAAAAAAAGCACCTCATGCGAAGGCATGAGAGCAACCCACATTGCTTCCACAGGCCCTATTTGCTGCCTGCATGGAGGCATTCAAATGGGAAAACAGGAGAGTGGGTTACTTTATCCTGCCTGCAACCCACTCCTGCCTGTGTGGAAGGGGCTTATGTCAACCCCATAGGCCTATCAAGACAAGAGACACTGAGAAAGGATTTGCCATTGCCTTTCTCCGGTCAGCTGAGAGAGGTTTTTTTTGGGGGGGGAGATGTGACTGTCCAACGTCACCCAGCAGGCTTACTGTGGAGGAGTGGGAAATTCATTCTCAGGGGCACCATAAAATCAGAAGCAATCTGACTTCCCATAACACATAGATAATGATCACTGTTGGTTTTGTCGTGAGCCTCGCACTGATTTTATTGTCACGAGAACAAAATGTAATAGAGCCCTGAATTCTAGGAAACGGTTGCTGCAATGCTGTCGCAAGGTACTGGTCTGAATGTTATTGTACTTTCGAATTATCCTTTTTGAATTATATAGCATCTATACCTAACAGGTGTCAGGTGATTGCATTATAGGTAGGAACAGCAGCCCAAATAACCTTTGCTAAACTTCGGAAGCGAAAGGAAATTCTTCATAGGAAGGTATCCTATGAAAAGGTTTTTTAAAAAAGTTCTTTACATCTTGCTCTGACTTACAGTATTGCAGAAGAATGGAAATGATCTTAAAACAGATCTGCAGCGGGAAGAGGTATTGCAGAACATGAAAGTGCCTTTGGGTTAAGAATGACTTTGTCGATAGTGATTGTTAACTGTTAAGTGATTTGATTAATTGCATGATAGGTTGGTTAGGTTGGTTTTATGTGAAAATGTAAAATGCTGTTCTTGTTTAGAGTGTTTTGCTTCCCTTTTGGGGGGGTGGGAACAGCGCTAATGAATTCTTGAATTTTTATCTTTAAAAAGACAAGAATGAGGGAGGTCATCTAAAATGCAGGAAGGTTAAAGCATCTAACTACTAAAACAGCCAGATGTAACCTCATCTGTAGTGCCAACAAAGATCTCAACTTATTCCTCCTGACTGTAAAAAAATAAAAACAACCCTTTTTGACTCAGGGATTAATGGATGCTGCCATAACAAAATTTGGCACAATTGGCCTATTGTGTTATACCTTTTGAGTGTGTGAGACTGCAGTCCCAAAATAAAGTGGCCTGTAGTTTTTCCTTAAAAAACGTAAGACTTTATTAAGAACTGAAGCATGTGAGGGATAGACGAATTCTGGGGAATATAGGAAGAACAAAACCTTAAATCCCTGCTGCCCTTGGCCCGTAAAATAACAAAGGAAAGAATGCCAACATTCAGATACAAAGTTAATATTACAAAAGGCAGGGCTTGGCCACACCTTGGAGAGCTGTGGCTGCATTTTAGTTTTTGTTTCCTGGAAGGCTAGAAGGGGGAGGGGGGATGAGCCAAGGGGCCCATCCTGACATTCCGCCCCCCCCCCCAGGCCTCCCTCACGGATGCGGGCCTTCTGGGTATGCTTTATGGAATGCCCATACTAAGCGCAGTGTGTTAACATGTCCAGAGTCCACCTACTCATTCATCCCCTCCTGGAAATGGGTCCATGCTACCAGGTACTGCAGTCTCTTCTGGTAGACTCGGGAGTCTAGGATGCTGCGCATCTCCTGGTGTAGTTCCCCTCTTACCCGTTCTGGCGGAGGAACCTCTTCTCGTGCGTGCCATTTGTCTGGAGGGGGCGCTGCCTTCAGCAGGCTACTATGGAATACCAGGTGCACCCCCTGAAACCTCTTGGGCAACTCCAACTTGGCCGTTACTGAATTAATCACTTTAGTCACCCGGTATGGCCCCAAAAACTGCATTTCATGGCCCCTTGGCTCTGCTTTTATATTATTCTTTTCCCTTCATAACCTCATATAATTTATTTGGGTGGGGGGGTCAAGCTTTTTAAGTGTTTCTCAATGAAAATATGATGAGCAGGCTGCTCAAAAGACCATCTATCTGTTGTTACCCATCCCCCAAAACAAACAGCCACAGATACCCACTCTATCACTTGATAATAATTGTAATTCTTTCCTGCGTAGATGAAGTTTAATCCATACGAGATAGATGTGCTTTGGGATATCATGGAATGTTTTCCCCTCCAGTGCTGATGGGCTTACATTCCTACTGATCAGATGCACAATTTGGGGAATGTTCCAGAGACTATAAGCACCCCTTCATTTATTACTAATTTTGAGACCTCATATGTGATGCTCCCAAATACAGGAATAACCTTTCATCTTAAAGCCAGTGTGGTCTAGTGTGGTTAAGAGCAGGTGGACTCTAATCTGGAGAACTGAATTTTATTACCCAACTCCTCCACATGTGGTGGACTCTAATCTGTGAACTGGGCTCAATTCCCTGCTCCTCCACGCAGAGGCAAAGCAAGGGGAAACTCTGCCCGGGGCGCACGCGTGCATGGCGCCCCTGCTGTAGTGCCTCCTGTCCCTGCCCCACCCCAGAGCACCCCCCACGCCCCTCCGTGGCCTGGCCACACCTCCGCCATGGCTCCACCCGGGGCGTTGCCAGCCCCTTGGCGCTATGCCACTGCCTTCACGAGAACCCTGCTGGGTGATTTTGGCCAGTCACAGTTCTCTCCAAACTCTCTCATTCCCACCCACATCACAATAGATTAATGGTTTGTGAAGATATTTGTATCGGCTGAGACAGCTAAATTTAATTCTTCAATTAGAGGAAAGAATTTACCTACATTTACTAATAACTAGATCAGTAGAGAAAAGTGTGATTCCTTCCCCCATAACAGCACTTTCTCTTCTGGACACCACTTTAGCAGGATCAAAAAGACTGGGTTTTTTGTTGTTGTTTTAGTTTTCACTTGAAATTGACATAAAACTTACATGGCTAGTGATTTAACACTAGAACCCTAAACTTGGAGGTGAACCCCAGGTCAGATCCTCAATTAAACCGGTTGTCAGCCAGACCCTGAATGCTGCCAGTGCGCAAATGTTCAAGTCCAATCGCGGCCCCTTCCACATCAGGGGGTTGGTGCACAGAACTTGTTACTACCTCTGTAAGAGACGAGTTTGCCCCATCCCCAGCGAAGGGAAGGCGTGGTGCTCCCCCGTCCATGAAACATAATCACGGATAAAATGTTTGCAACTTCAGCAGGTAATCAAAGCATAAAGTTGGCAACATGCACAAAGGAGAACTCTCTTAATGTCAGATTCCCTGTTCATACAATAAATCACTTGATTGGTTCAAAGCTTTTATTGAAGGTGGTGTCAGGAACATAGAAAGAGAGTTCTGGCGAAAACCACACCAGGCTCTTGATAATATGAGTGTGAGATCCCCACCCCCACATGAGAAGCAGACAGTTCGCATTGTCTGGCCTGGAGTCTCTTCCCAGCTGCAGGACTCCAAGGCCACAGCCAGAAGTGGTAATACTGCACCTGCAAAAGTGAAAGCGATTCCCCCGCCCCATGGCACCATCATGACACCCTGTCTGAACAAAAAAAAAATGTGTGTGGTGGGGGACCCACTGTGTAAGTAGTGCATGCATAAATGGCCTTCAATTCCATGCCTCACACGCTATTGAACATTTCTCTAACCAAACACTCAACTGGGCACAAGAGGAAAAGTGTGACAATTTCAGAACTGCAGGAGAAATCACCTTCCTGTATCAACTCAAATAAGCGCTTCATCTATTACTGATAACAGAAAAACACTGATGGTCACCAGCACTTTAAATCTGCCACTCTAGCCTATTAGGGTAGCAACAGCCAAAATAAAGAAGAAAAAGAGTTTGGATTTATGTCCCACCTTTCTCTCCTGTAAAGAGACTCAAAGTGGCTTACAAGCTCCTTTCTGTTTCTCTCCCCTCAACAGACACCTTGTGAGGTAGGTGGGGCTGAGAGAGTTCCAAAGAACTGTGACTAGTCCAAGGTCACCCAGCAGGAATGTAGGCATGTGGAAATACATCATGGTTCACCAGATAAGCCTCTGCCACGCAGATGGATAAGTGGGGAATCAAACCCGGTTCTCCAGATTAGACTCCACCTGCTCTTAGCCACTACACCATGCCTCTACACTACACTGGCTCTTATGGGTTTTGTGGGCTGTGTACCTGTGGGCTGGTAGTTTTTGCTCCTAGTGTTTCGCCCAGGTTTACAGCTGGCATCTTCAGTGGTATGTCATGCGAAATACTAGACCACAACCTTATAGCCTGGAAAACCTGCAACAGACAATTGATTCCAGCTGTGAAAACCTTTGACAATACACTTCCAAGTCCCATTCATTTGAATGGGAATGCCTTATAAATACTGGCTTAATTTTCACACCAAAATCAGGGTTGCTTGAAAGTGCCTCAGTATGGCTGGATCGTGCCCTTAGTGAAGAGGGAAGAATAGACAAATCACCATTATTTTAACTGCCCTGCCCTCTTGTGTCTGCTATAGCACAATAAAGGCAGGAAATGCATCCCAGGAACAAAAACAGCTAACATTTGATTCTACTGTTATTTCAGGAAGTTTCAATCTATGTACAAAATCATAATCATTAATAAAAAATGGTTGTTCTATAAGGCAGTGGGTGTATGAGGAAGCTGTGCCAGATGTACGAAATGAAATTGTGTTACTTCTAGCAATGAGAACAATAGCGCACACAAAGATTTGTCATCCCAAAGCAAGATCAAGGACAGTTCTATTGTGAGCTGTTTCTTCATAGCAATAATGAAAAAGGACAATGAAAAGGGATTTGCATCGTGTGAATGCAAAAAATAGAATTACTTCACTTAAAATAACCCTAACGTAATCTTAAATACTGATCTGAGAGTCACAAATAAACAAGATGCAGTCAAAGGCTGCAGAGGCTTTTTAAAAACACAAACACAGACATTTTTGTTCAGATGTATTTGCTCCGGTGCCGCTGTGAAATGGTATACACAAATATAAAGAAATGAGTGAAATTTGTAGAAATAACCAATACATCAGTTTCACCAACATACCGGAGCAGAGAAACCTCAAAATATATTGTTTCAAAGGGGTGGCCATATTGAGCTGGAGTAGAATAGGTAGACCTGAGTCCATTAGCCCCTTAGAGAGCAAAAGATGTTTTCAGGAGTCAAAGCTCCCTTTATCCAATTAACGGCCCCATCCAAAGACAAAGTGAACATGCTGCTGGTGAATGTACTGGTGAATGTGCCCTTCCGGGGGCACTTGCCCTGACGGAGGGGTGCATCCTCTGGTAGGCAGCTGCCGTGGTCCTCCATGGTGGTGATATGTGGCACTGAATAACACACCAGTGCCCCTGTGCCCCCCAGAGTAGCGGGGGCAGTTCAGGGGCATGGGCAAGAGAGGAACCAACACTAGTCAGCTTCCACCCAGCCATTGCCCCTGTTGCGCCAGCTGCAGGGGTTTTGGACTTACGTCACCTTTTCAGTGGTGTTAAGTCCATTAAGACCAATCGGGGGGAGGGGGCTTTTTGTGTTTTTAACTTCCCCACACCACCAGAAAGCCTTCTTGGGAACAATGGGCTGAAACAGCCTCAATGCCACAGTCTAGTGCAGGGGTGGGCAATTATTTTTTTCCATGGGGCCGCCTAAGAAACAGAAAATATTGTGCAGGGCCGGGCCAAAAGGCAACCGGCTTCTGCGGGATTTTCAAAGACGCCTCACTCCCCAGCATGGCAGGGGGGCCAGTCAGGATCATCCGGCGGGCTGGATGTGGCCCTCGGGCCGTGTAATGCCCAGGTCTGGTCTAGTGCCTGGCCATTTGCCCAGAAGACCATCACAATTTTAGGAGGATAAGCTTTCCAGAGTCAAAGTTGCCTCATCTGGCAAGCGAGTTTTGATTCTTGAAAGCTTATATCCCCAAAAGCTTATATCCGGCTGGCTTCAACGAGAGTCAGGGGCTTTCATTTATTTATTTATTTATTTATTTATTTATTTATTAAATTTATATACCACCCGATCCCCGAAGGGCTCCAAAGGGCTTCATGGCCCTGGTTCCAGCCTGGCGGAACAAGCTACCAAGCGACGTCAGGGCCCTGCAGAAGTTATTGCAATTCCGCAGGGCCTGTAAGACGTGGCTGTCCCACCAAGCTTTTTCTATCAAGCCAGCCAGATCGAATGAAGTAAGGCCATCTTCTTTCAGCCTTGGGGGCGGGGGGGGGGATTATTTTATGCCATCTGCTTTTAACATCTATTATAACAGTGTTCGGTGTTACAGTATTACTGTTTTTAATGTTTGTATTGGTAATTTTATATTTTAAAGTGGTAATGACTGTTATTGAAATTTTTGTGTTGTGACCCACCCTGAGGGGATAGGATGGGATATAAATCAAATCTTGTAAGGCTCTAAAATGCTACTGGACTCAAATCTAGCTGCCCAGAACATATCTGTAGTACATTTATTAGTTCCTGCTGTACTGCCATAGTGACATTATGTACAATTATATGCTAAGTGTGGTTCTATGGCAAAGAATGCTGGTTGACTACTTGTTATATGAGTGAGGGATTAGCTTAGTACAATCTCTTTGTGGGTAATGGATGAAATCTCCCTTCTGCAACATCTGTGCAAACACAGTTGGGTCTGGGGCAAATAGCCCCTTAAGGCCAAGACTCTTGTAAGGAATACTGTCATTGATTTAACCTGATTCTGACCATAGAATGTGGAGAGCCAAAAGGGTTAACTGAGGAAGCAGTCTGATTAGCCAGAGAGGACTGCTGCATTCTTAACTGGAGGGCAGTTAGTGCTAAGGGGGATAATTGTTGGGAACGCCAGAGGGAGAGGTTGTTCTGTTATAAATCCATTCTCTGGAGGCTGAGGGCCAGTTCTGTGACAGCTGAGTTGCTCTGAGTAAGGGCCAGTAAGGGCATTGAGGTCCTGTAGTTAACCATTACACAGAAACCCTAATTAATTGTACTGGTGACTTGGTTTAGTTTCTCTGAAGAAAACCCACCTAGATATTGGGCAGTGAAACTCCTGAGCATGGTAAAATTGTAAATCGAGAAAGGGTTGGGATTTCTGGAGGTGGAATCTCCTTCTTCGGAAATGTTTAAAGAGAGGCTGGATGGCCATCTGTCTGGAGTGCTTTGATTGTGTGTTTCTGAATTGCAGGAAGCTGGATTTGATTGTCCTTGGGGTCTCTTCTAACTCTGTGATTCTATGGACTTCTTTGGTAAGCACTGTGTGAAATAGACTTCTTAAAAGGGGGGAGGGTGTCCAGGAGTTAGTGTCGGCTACACTTAACTGAAGTTAGAAATCAAGTCTTGTCAGCACTTTAATTAGAGAGCACCAGGCAGATAACTGAACACCTCCTGAGGTTTTGGATATTTTCAAAGTGACTGTAACAAGGTTAGTTTTAAAGTTAGTGATCTATGAGAACCTTGGAACAACAGTATAAAGATACTGAAATCTTGTAAACAAGTAACTTCTCTGAAACAGCTTTTTGTATACACTTATTAGTGTTGTCCTTTGCCTGGAACACGTCCTAAATTTTTGTTATTTTTCTTGTAAATAATTAAAATAAACAAATGCATTTTCGTGGGAACATTACCTGCCTTGAGTGCCAAATTATTATTTCTTAAGCAGATAGGAATAGATTACTGATTGTCCAGACAGATCTGCACATCTTCCTAACTGCTAAATACCATTGTTCCTGTGTATTTAATGTATGAAACTGGGAAATCTCCAAGAGGAAGCACAAATTTCAAATAACCACACTCACACTACTTCATTCCATAAGGACTGTTCAGTTACCACCACAGTGACCATTTGAACTTGTGAGGGACAATTCTCCTCCAGGCCTTAGTGAGCAGAAGGAAAGCTTGTGTGTGTGGGTGGGGAGGGTGCCTCTGTGGGGCAGTGCATGGTGGGGTAATCTATCATAAGTAGTAAGAACACTGATCGCTCCAAAGAGGGAAATGAATAGACTGAAAAGTAAATGGTGGAAAACTCTGCCCACCTAGATCAAAGAACAAAGGTCTGCTCAACTGATAGAAGCAGATATTGATTTAAATGAGGTCGTAATTGACAATTCAATCGGTTTTGCTATTGTTCTTTCATAAGCATAAGCATGAGCATTTATTGTCATTGTGCACGCACAATGAAAATTTACAGCAGCATTCCTCGATGCACACAATTTCAGGCTCATACCCCATCCTCCCTTCCCCCTTCCTCCACCCATCCCTATACAGCCCCAAACACATCAACACGAAGCCTGGAGTTCAGCATCGCCACAGCTCTGGAGTAGAAGCTGTCTCTAAGCCTCTTTGTCCTAGTTTTTATAGACCTGTATCGTCTTCCAGATGGTAACAGTTCAAAAAGAGAGTGTGCTGGATGAGACGGGTCTCTCAGAATATTTTGGGCTTTCTTTAGGCTTCGGGAATTATAAAGTTCTTCCAAGGAGGGGAGAGGGCAGCCGATAATCCTCTGTGCAGTAGTGATCACCCTTTGGAGCGCCTTCCTATCTGCCACTGTGCAACTGGAGAACCATACACAGATGCAGTAGGTTTCAGTTATTGAAAAGTCCCCTCAAGGGTTGCCAAGTCTGGGTTGGGAAATGCCTGAAGATTTGGGGGCGAAGCCTGGAGAGAGCAGGATATAAATAGCGAAAGGACCTCCATCTTCCAAAGAGGCTATTTTCCCCAGAGAAACTGTTCTGTCTAGTCTAGAGATCAGATCAGTTGTAATTCTGGAAAATCTCCAGGCTCCACCTAGAGGTTGGCAATGCTGGTTCCCTCGTATCGCTATTTAATGAAGTTTTTTCAACTGAAGCAAAAAACATCTATAACTGTAGAAGAGGATCCAAGCCCACAGGTACTGACCTTATTAGAGGAAGAGGGGTATTATACATGTTTATAACTTAATGCAAGTAAATGTCAGACCATTTGCAATAAAGAGTTGATAGACTTAATCCAGCCTTGATAACACTTCACTCGTGCCCGCCTTGTACATCAAATGTTCGCCCATATCACAAAGAATCTACAAGCCTAGGGTAAGAAGCTAAGCCTACAGACAACTGAACTATTCAGATAAAATTAAACCGCTTATCATTTACTACTCATTAAATAAAATGATTTTTTTTAATAAATGGAAGAATACTCTAGAGAAAGGGATTCAGAAAAAAAAAGTAGGAAGGGACGGAAATTCCCAGCATGCATTAATGGTTAGTACTGTGCAGTGGTTAATGGGTCTTACTGGGATCTGGGAGATGTCGGGTCGAATCCCCATGCATGCCATGTAAGCTTGGGCCAGTCATGCACTCTCCACCTAACCTACCTCACAGGGTTGTTGTGAAGATAAAACAGAGAAGAGGGAAACGATGTCAGCTGCTTTGGGTCCCCATTGGGGTTAAAAGTGGGATATAAATTAGTTAACTATGGTCGATTTTGCACGCTGAAATTGCTCCTCTGTTGGTACGGGGAATGCAATCAGGAGTTCTGAACTGTTCCCGGTGCTGCAGCGTGGCTGCCACACTTTTGCCCTGGAGCCGCCCGTGGCATTAGATTTGTTACATGAATTTCCTGATCCGCAAAAGTTGAGGTTCTTTTGGAATGCCCCTTTGTTGCTCCGGATTCTTCCGCCGCTGTTCAAAACTCCTCCATAGCAGAACCAGGGCCATTTTTCCCACCTCGCCACTCTTCCCCACCCCAACAATGGACAAGCACTGAGAATCGGCACCTGCTCCCCCCTTGCAGTGAAAAAAAAAACAGAGGGAGAAACCTTGGTTTTTAGAAAGCAGGGAGAAACCTTGGGCAAAAAAGCAGCAGGTGCAGGTGCCATGTTCAGGAAGGTGGGAATTCTCTCGCACACGCAAGGATTTTAGATTTAGATTTTAGATGGAGGGGGGTGGAGGTTGGCAATCCCATCGTACAAGCAAGAATTTCAGATGGGGGGGCGAGAGCGCTGATTCTTAGCATCTGTTTTGTGTTCAGAGTCATTTAAAACTAAAATAGTGAAAGTAAGTGGGGGGAACGGGGGAAATTCAGCCAATCAGAATACAGGAAACGGAGGTGTGAAAGACATTGCAGAAGAGCTCATGGTGTAAATGGAGAAGCACCGGGCTCATGAAGAAACATTTGGGGCCTTACGTGCTGGCCATGCTTCGAATCCCATGAAGAACCAGGCAGCAGTGAAGAGTCACCAATGGGGCAAAAAGCGCCACAACAGGCATGCTCCCCGGATCTGTTATGGGGCATTTCAACGTGAAAAATCACCTAAGTAAGTTATGAAAGTAAACAGAATAATCCAGGTGCCCTGAACTATGAGGAAGGCTGGGGTATAAATGTTGTATGCCCTTCACCGATTGGAGCCCATAGAAACAATCAGAGTTGCCTTCACACCTTTGCATGGTGTTACTTCTCTCTCTTTTTTTCCTGCAACACATGCATAGCTGTGCAGATATATAGAAATGAGCCCCTGCAGTCATGCCCATTATTCCACAATCCAATCAGCTGCACTTGCATAGCTGCACATGTGCAACACACAAAAGAAACAAAAAGTAAAAGGGACCTCGCTGCAACGGCTGGCGATAATTGAATGTGTTGCTGTAGATTGGTCATATTCACTGCCACGGAGAGAAAACTTTCTTGGGGGACTTTGTACACTGTAAGGCGCTAGGAGAATCTGCCCACAGCCTGCTGGGTGACCTGTACAAAATGACAGTCGGGTGGATTCTTCCTGACAGCAGACAGCATGGAACTTAATGTGAACGGGTGGAAGGGAGGAAAATAAAGTGTCTCCTACCAGGCCATTTGTGGGAGCATCTCCAACCCATGGTTGTGCAAAAGGATCGCTGGCTTAGCGATTTTCAAAAATCCCAGATTGAGGGGAATAAAACAGACCAAACTCATTTTGGGAACAGGACCTGTGTGAAGCCATCCCTCCCCTCAAAAAATGGTTTATATAATGTCTTACACCTGTTATATTTGGTCTGTGTGGAATCCACTTCTGCCAGGTTCCTGGCCACACAAAGCAAGCCTCTTCAGACACGGTGTGGCTGTGCTGTGGTTATGCTATCCCCGGTTGCAGCATGGCTACTCCTACCCACTCCCGGATTGCACTGCCGGTAGATTCCACCAGAATGATTTCACAAAGGTATTTTTAGTTTTCATAACCTGCTATAAAAGGTGGGGAAAGGTAGGGAAAGGTGTGGAAAAAGTGCTCCAAACCAGTAAATCATCTATCCTTCTGCTCTGAAGTTGTAGCACAAAAATGGTGAGGCAGAAGGGAAAAGATACCTGCTTAAGTGAAATAAAAGGCACATCTGACTTCTCACCCATCAGCTGTGTGTGATGGCTGAATGTCTGTTACCGGCTTAGTCTTTAGGCAGCGGTCAATTCCTAGAGCTTGGAGGTCTCCAGATTATGGAGATCAATTGCCCTGGACAAAATTACTGTTTCGGAGGGTGGACTCCATGGCTTTTCCCCATGGGATAAGGAGGTGAAACATCCCAGTTCAGCTATGACTTCCGCATGGCTTCTGGGTCTAACTCAGACCCGCCCTGGGAGATTTCCCTTATCCTGCACCTTTCAAAAATGATAAAATTGGAGGTTCTTAAAAAAAAACACCCACGCTGCTCCTGCTCCCATGCGAACACTCCAGGAGACGGACTGGTTTATTTTTTCCCGCCTCGCTGCCGGAAGCAAATCAGGACGTCGGCAAAAGGGGACAGTTCAAGCATGCGTGGCAATGTCGGCAAGGAAAATGAAACTAAACCAGGGGGCATGCATAATCACCTGGAGTTCTTCCTCCTGGCCTGAAAGCGCTGATGGACTGCCGTGCGGAGGGAGAAACTGAGATAGAAGCAGCCCAGTATGTATGATCCTGGTTTCCCCCTAGGATATGTTGGCCATGGGGGAAACGCCTATGGTATCACAACTCTATGGTATCACAACTCCCTGTCCTTTTCCAAAGCCCATCGTTCCCAAGTTCTGTCCCCAAATTTCTAAAAATGTACCCATGCAGCTAAGCCTCTGAGCAAGGGGGCTTTAAATTGACCATCTATTGAACAAGTTATACAGTGATCATTATGTGAATAGTGATCACTCTTCCACATGACCTGGGAAAGTTAGTTGTAGCCCAACAAGGTCTTAACGTGAGCAGAAACTGTTACCCTAACTCTGTGCTACAGAGGACTGGCACAATGCAGTCAGGCAGCAGCTTGGGATGGAGAAACCAGGAGAAAAATAGAAATTTTCTTGAAAAAAAAATGTCTTTGTTTTAAGTGTAAATAAAATGTTTTGGGAATCAAAGGGTGTAAAAAGCAATGTAGAACTCTATGGAGGAAACATTTTATTTCCTGCCTGAAAACATTTTAAAAGGTTTGTGCAGAAACTGTCAGAACATGTGTGAATGTTTAGATGAGCAAAATTTAAATGACAGCTGGACCCTCCTTCTAACAGGTGCCGTGTGCAGATTAGTACTGAGTGCACAGCTTGTACCGTGTGCAAACCTGATAAGGTGAGGGCACCTGATTGGTACCACTTTTGTATATAGTTAGCACAGACAGCAGTGTAATGTGTGTCTAAAAACACCTGTGGTCTGGGGAAGCACTTTGTTTGTAGATAGCAATAAAATAGAACTGCACTGGTGACTGTGTGTCTATCAGTTCTTGTCTACATTGCGTCCTACAAGGTGGTCTACTCCGAGTAAATCCGCTGCTTCAACAGAAACCTGGAAGAAGCTGGAAGAAGTTAGAAACTGTATTATTAATAGTCACACTTAAAAAAACACAAAAAATCATTTTTGCTTGATACTACGTGGTGTACTTAATACAAAAATTCTCAGCATTAAAAATAGGATAACTGCATAATGATATTTATGAGCATGATTTCTATCTATTCCATTTTCCACCCACTCTCTGTTGCAGGAGGGGGCTCATAGATATGTTTATAACCCTCCCTTCCCGCATTTTATTCTTACAACCTTGTGAAGCAAGTTACGCAGAGAGAAGATGACTTACCCTCAGTTTTTCAGTGAGGTTCAAGGCTAAGGGAGGATTTGAATCAAAGATTCCCTGTTCCTAATCCAACACTGGCTCTCACCAGTATGGTTTGCCACTCCACATTCTGGTATCTAAAGAAGTGAGCTGTGATTCATGAAAGCTTGTACCCTGCCAGAATTGTTGGTAGTCTTTACCAACAATTCCTCCTCTTACCAACACTCCTCCTCTTTTCTGCTCCATATTTTGGCTGGCCTCAAGGCAGTAATAATAAACTGAACTGAACTGAACTGCTCCATATTCCATCTGATAAATCAAAAAACATTACTTTGACAGATTCTACAAATGTGAGATCTATCATTCTCTTTGCCTTCCATATTGCCTTCCCAGCATCCCTGACAAAGGAGAACAAAAAAAAAAAAAAAACCAACAGAAAATTTCCATCCCAGAGGTTGAAGACGAAGAGTTTGGAATTATACCCACTTGTCTTAACCACAAGGCATCTCAAAGCGATTTGCAAACTCTTCCCCCAACAGGCACCTTGGGAGGTAGGAGGGGCTGAGAGAGTTCTGAAGAACGGTGACTAGCCCAAGGTCACCCATCAGGCTTCATGTATATGAGCTGGGAACTAAATCCAGTTTACCAGATAAGAATCTGCTGCTCATGTAGAGGAGTGGGAATCAAACCTGGTTCTTCAAATGAGAATCCACCTGCTCTTGACCATGCTGGCTCTTTAGTCAGAGGCAAATGACTGACTAAAGGGAATAACGCATTTGATGCTCAGGATGGAACTATATTTTTCTCCAGCTCATCTTCTGAAATTTCATCTGTCTCTCCAAGCCTTTATTTCTAGATTCAATTTCTACAATCCTGATTGGAATCCAGAATACATTCCTTTGAAGCCTGGGGGAATTGAACATGCAGAACTGTCCAGGAGCGCAAGTCACTCAGATGTTCTCCTAAAGTCTGGAATGAATGGGGGCTTTCACATCATTTCAGTAGAGGAGCAAGGGATGCATTTCCAAGTCTTTGGAAACAAGAAATGTCAACCCTTTCTCTTTTCTCAGTTTTAAATAAAACTTTTGGAAAAATCTGCCTTAAGAAAACTTTCACCTATGTCAGAAAAATCACAATCCCCTTCAGAAGGATATTCAAAGTCATATTTTAATCTAGTTTTCTGCTTTTTAAAAAAAAATTTCTTGATTGTCAGTATTTAATTTTTTAGCATTCTTTAAACAGGATTTAAGAAGGCATCCTTCTAAAGAAAGCTAATCTATATAATTCACATTCACCTTCAAAGCATATTAGATCGCCCTGTTCTTTTTCAGTTACAGAACATAAATGTGTAAGGGCAGAAATGACTGCAGTGTATTTCACTCAAGATTGCCTCTGAAAACTAAGGAAAGTTCATCATCATTATTAGAAATACAGTTATCAAGGCGATAGGGAATTCAGAAAAGATTTCTGAAGTGTATCTCCACCACCCCACTTCCAAAGAACACAATGTAGTAGATCAAGAAGAATACAACACAGCCTTTGATCAGGCATAAGGGTTTTGTGGGGAAATAATTGTCTCGGATTTTCTATTATATGACTGTCTGAAATCAAGCGCAGGGGATTTTAGAAATGTCAACGCATACAGCTCATTGTAAACACGGAACAGATCCAACTAATCCAGGGGTAGGGAACCTGCGGCTCTCCAGATGTTCAGGAACTACAATTCCCATCAGCCTCTGTCAGCATGGCCAATTGGCCATGCTGGTAGGGGCTGATGGGAATTGTAGTTCCTGAACATCTGGAGAGCCGCAGGTTCCCTACCCCTGAACTAATCTAACAGATTCCTGGAAGTGATCCACAGCCTCAGTGTGTGTCTGTAAGGGAGAACAGCCATCTGCTGACTGAACTGAAATTACTACACCCTGGCTGTTTCCGCATGGGCGGAATACAGCGTCCCAGGGATGCTAAAAACAGCATCCCTGGGGAGGGGTTTGCATGGCCACTGCTGCTGCATTGCAGCAGTGGCAGCCTTGCAACCCCCAAGCGGCACGAAGCCGCTGTTTTCAAATCTCGCTCCCTGAGCTAGGTTTTTCGGAAACAGCAGCTTCCAACCACTGCCGTGAGAATGGCAGCACCTGGAAGGCGCCATTCCCCCCCTTTCCTGAACACCTTACCATCCCTCTGACTTTCTGGCACGTTGCCCAGGCCAGGGGACACGCCCCCCTGCCCTGTGACTCCAGAGCTGTCGCGCAGGGCAGGGGGGCATGTCCCCTGGCCTGGGCGACATGCCAGAAGATCAGAGGGCGGCATGCGCGTTTGAGATAAGCAGCCTCTGCACAGGCTGTGTCATCTTCCACGCTGGGCGTCCATGGAATGCTGGTGCGGGCATGAAGCGTCGTTTATGCCGACGCACCCCTGAAGCGTGGCCGTGCAGAAATGGCCCCTGTTTGGGATAAAGATGATAGGAGATTTGTGAACTCATCCACCATTTCTTGGATTGTCTTTGTTTTAGAATGCTCTACTTGGGTCCTACTGCCTACCTAATTCTGTCCTCAAGGCAATAGGGTCCAAGTGGAGCATTCTAGAACAAAGATGTTCCAGGAAATGGCGGATGAATTCACAAATCTCCTATCATCTTTATCTTGGACAGAGTATAGACGGAGCAAAATTTCTCAAAGGTAAGACTGGCACTTCTCCGGACTCTGGCTTGCTCTGATCAGGAGTTTAAAATACAAAGTAAAAGCGGTTTCCAGAGAAACTGATGCTCACGTAGTTCTATTGAACACTCTCAGGGAAAATTTATACAACCCCTCCCATTTTAAAAGGAGGGAAATAGCACTAGTCAGTGTGATATACATAGAACTATGCAAAAAAGTGCACAGGTTCCATATGCCAGGTATTTTTTTAAGTGCAACAAAACTGTATCGGTTGGATCCAACAGCTCATGGCAGGAGTTGCTGAAGGTGAGCTTTCCCCTCCTTCCTCTTTTCCCAGCAGTCCTCCATTTTGTCAAAGAACTCTTCTGAGGGCCATTAGAGCCTCTCAAACAAGACATGTCTTGGGATGGGGCAGTACAGCAACAAAGGGGAATTGGATGAAGTTATTTCCCTCAGCATTCTCAAGTGGGAGAACGAGGCACTAGTCTTTCCTCGTGCCCAGTTGTTGTCATGGAGCATTTTGTTTTTGAGCTTCTTTTGATCCTCAAAAATGAACTTCGGGACAAATGACAATCTTTTGGGGGAAAAGATAACATTTGGAAGGGTCCACTGTGCCAACCCCTTCCACAAACTCTTCCTCTGGATTCAGCCCCAAATCCACCATTCCAAAGAACATCCATAGCTTCTGTTATTAAGTGCTGTCAAATTCCCAGGTCTGAGGATTTTCTCTCACTCTGCGTAGGTTTCAAAATGCCACTGAAGGCAGCTCTAAGCAACAAAGCAAGTTGCACACCATTCTTCAGTTTCAATTTTTTCCTTTAAAAGCCCTGAAGTATGCTGATGCATTTACTTTTTTTCAGCACACAAAAGGATTGACGGCTAAGTGTATGAACCTTGCCGTTATCTCAGAGCGCCTTCTTCACACATTATGTCAAAGCAAAGATCTCTCTCAGAGTCAAATGTATATGCGCCTGAATGGGCTTAGATATCTCTTTTGTTGCAAAAGGTAATTTCCTCAACGTATGAGACTATTACACAATCATGTGAGTCAAGTGGTTGAAATAATTACTTTCCCACATCAGCATCTGGAGCCCCTAAGGGTTAGGGCGACAATAGTAGGAAAAATAATCAATTATCGAACCCAGAAGAGAACCTTGGGAAGCAGAGACAGCCAAATGACCCTTAAGTCACTCAAAAGTGTATGTATAGCCCCCACAACACTACTTAAAACGTGTTCTCCAGGCATACACAAAATATGCAACTTGGAAAGCTCTTGGCTTGCCTCAGTATTAAGGGTGAGACAAATAAACATAGAAGGGATTTCTTCCCCATTCTCGTGGGCCCATGTTCTGTGCTTAGAGTTCTAACTAGTTGTGGAATTATCTGTGGGCCGGAGCCTGTAGTCCTGCCCGCTGCCCGAAGGCCAGCCAAAGGAATTTTCCGGCTCCCCACCTCTTGCTCCAGACCAGTAAACGTTCACCACCACCACTCTCAAATGCCACTGCCAATGGAAAAGGAACCTTAAGGAAAAGTATGACTGGCAAACTGAGGCCGCACGAGCCATTAAATATGGGTTTAGAATGGGAAAATCCCGGGGGGGGGGGCATTTTGCACAGATCCTGCCCCTAAAGTGAGCCTGCCACTTGTTATTTCCCTCAATCTGGTTTTTTTAAAGAATTCTGCTATTTGCGAGTCTTTTGAAAAATCCTGGGTTGTAACTGCTTGCGACCAAATGGCCAGGCAAGAGGCGCTTTATTTAAGAACATAAGAAAGAGCCTGCTGGATCAGACCAGAGTCCATCTAGTCCAGCACTCTGCTACTTGTAGTGACCCACCAGATGCCTTTGGGAGCTCACATGCAGGAGGTGAAAGCAATGGCCTTCTGTTGCTGCTGCTCCCAAGCACCTGGTCTGTTAAGGCATTTGTAATCTGAGATCAAGGCGGATCAAGATTGGTAGCCATAGATCGATTTCTCCTCCATAAATCTGTCCAAACCCTTTTTAAAGCAATCCAGGTTAGTGGCCATCACCACCTCCTGTGGCAGCATATTCCAAACACCAATCACATGTTGCGTGAAGAAGTGTTTCCTTTTATTAGTTCTAATTCTTCCCCCCAGCATTTTCAATGAATGCCCCCTGGTTCTAGTTTTGCGAGAAAGAGAGAAGCTGTGCTTTTAGCTGTGCTTTCCTTTTTTAATTTTGCAGCTTACATCTGCATGGCCACTCAGGTGCAGATGGTCAAATTGTGGTATCGTGATATGTCAGCGTGGCTGTGGGGAGTTCATTTGTGCATGCCTGCGTAGCTAAGCATCAGCGGGAGGTAAATAAAAAAATTGGTGGGTCTCCGTGAAAAGGCGCAACAGCAATATGCATTGTTTCCGTGGGCTCCAATCGCTGCCTGCATGTATGCATGTGAATGCAAAAACAGGAAAGCAGGTTACTTTATCCCAACTGCAACCCACTATATATTTGTTGTGTGGAAAGGGCCTGAGAGACAGCAATGAGATGAGACAACTGGTCAAAAACAAATTCCAATGTTGGACAACAGCTTTTGGAACCAACTCTGTTATCTGTCCTGCTGCAATATGTTTAGCTGGTTCAGCATTCCACCCAAAGAATTTTATTTTCTTAATCTTCTCAGTATGATGAGGACCAACAGGTTTAGCTGCAAACATTTTGAAGCACTGAAGCTGGATATCAGCAACCGCTGTCATACTGATCCATTCCGCCAAACACGTTGGCTTGGCTCTCATAAGGACCCATTCCTGGAGCTTTGGGTTAAGACCTTCTGAAAAGGCAACAGCAAACATCTGATCAGGCCAGTCAGAAATCCAGCTTGCCAAGGTCACGAAACTTGCTGGAGTATTCTGCACACGACATAGAACCTTGTCTCAAATTTCTAATGTCCCGTTTGGCCTGTTCATCCATGTGGGATTGCTTGAACCGTTCACAGAGGGCCATCAGGAAGAGAGGCAATGAGGTAAGCACCTGAGCGGCCCATCCAAACAGTTCCACAAACCATTCCACTGCCTCACCCTCAAAGGCAATGGCCACATCTCGAACTCACTCACCATCATTGCGATAGTATTGGTCAAAATCATGCATATGGGTATCTACCTGGATCAAAAAGTAGGGCAATTTCTGGGGCATGCCATCAAACCATACAGACAACTTAGGGCGAATTGCAGGTATCATCGTGGCCCACTACATATATTGATAAGGCATGCCCATATGTAGTAACTGCTGCTGCTGAGGGGGCAGCTGCTGCAGAACGAAGGTACCTTGGGTACTCAGAATCGTGTGTGGAATTTGTTGTGGAATGGGAGCACTCTGGGCCATCTTATCCCGATGGATCGGGGTAGGCTGAGTCGAGGTCTGCATGGGTTTGCTAATGGAAGCACGGCTAACCAACTGTGATGTAAAACCTTTGCCTCCGCTTCCTGTGCTCTAGCCTCCATTTGTTCCAGCTTAATTTGTATGTCAAGCAGTTGTAGCTCCAATTCCCTACGATCGGTTCCGTCAGACCCCTCCAGGTCAGACCAAGACAGCAGTGGCACAGGGATTTCCAAGAAGCACAATCCCCAACCCACATTGGGTTGATGCACAGACGTTCCTGCTGGATTATCCGAGCAGCTGACTTTGGCCAAGTACCTCTGGGAAAATCAGTGGAGAAACACTCGTTTGTTTGTAATCCACAATCTGTGTAGAATGGCCTCCATCCGGATTCAGTAGTGAAGATTCTGTGGGTACCGAGAGATCCACCAAAGGACCCCCTCCGGGGTCTGTGAAATGATAGTCCGATGGAAGCATGGTCAGCTGGTGATCTTGAGTCACAGAAGGAGGCCAGTCAGTTGGGACATCTATCCCAGGGTCGAACCATGTTAATGGATCATAGGATAAGCCACCAGTAGCTCCAAGAAGCTGTGGTCCCAGATCAATTCCACTTGCCACTTGCAACACCAGGCGAGAGGACTGAAGAATGGGCTGCTGCGCCAACCTGGCCACCAGTCCTGATTCAGTTTGATAGCCTTCAAACGCATTACCAAATTCCTCCATTGTAAGGTCCTGCGAACCAATCTCTCCCCTCAGGTATCTCCCGGCACGTATGGCTGAGAGAGATTGGTTAGTGTCCCGGTCAGGATGCAAAAAGGGAAACTCTGAGGACTCTCGAGAAGCACAGCCTTGAAGAAAAAATCCATCCAAGTCCTACTGAGTTGGTTCCATGATAAAAGATGAAAAGGGAGAGACGTCTTAATGTCAGAACATCCCGAAACCAGTCAATTGAAACAGTTGTTGATGAACAATGGATCCTTTATTGCAGGTCAGAATAGTCCAGAACAGTACAGAGTACAAAGACGTCTCTGGCTGCCCCAGCCAGAACATATCTATTTGAAAGTAACAAGCCCAACTCCCGCACCCACCATACAATCACACAGCTGCACTACAGACCAAACTATTTGGCCTTCACTAGCTGAGCAGAGGAGAGATAAGCAGTCAGGAAACAGCGGAAGAATAGTTTCATACAGCATATTCACACAGACCAAAGTTCCCATCCCCAGTACACAAGTCACCCCGACAAATGGTGCCTGGAGGCATGACCACCTCCCTGCCCCTCACTTATGGGAGTCAGCTGGGAGGCTGGGGAGGGCAGGGCTCAGGGGAGTGGCTTGGACAGGTGCCTTCTGGGCTCCTGGGCTGGCCTGCACTGTGGCACCTGTGCCAAAGTCCTGCCCTTCAACCTGGGGAGGGCAGGAGCCAGTCTACAGGAAGGCCAGGAGAGTGGGGCTCAGCAACAAGCAACTTGGGTACATGCCATTTTGGGGGAGCCCCCACATAACAAAACAGCATGTGCTCAAGGACATGGGATACCCCATGTCCCTATTAGCGGTACTCCACTGCTTCGGCACTAGATTTTCTCAAAAATAGTGGGACTAATATCAGAACCCTTCTAGTCCACCTGTCAAATTTAAGGTCTCCAGTTCCTAAGGAGGCGAGAGCTGAGCAATACTCGCTCCACAAGCCAGCAAAATCGCCCCTATCAGCAATGCATGGTTGGGAGCACTTAAAGCAGGGGTGTCAAACTCACGGCCCTCCAGATGTTCACGAACTACAATTCCCATCAGTCCCTCCCAACATGAGCATTGGCTATGCTGGCAAGGGCTGATGGGAATTGTAGTTCATGAACATCTGGAGGGCCACGAGTTTCACACCTGTGACTTAAAGGCTCAACCAAGTAAATGCTATTTCTTTGGAAGCCATCGTGGACCATTATCAAGGAATCAATGATGATTCCAATCAATCAGGCTGTAGTCCATGGAAATCTGAGCCACAATACATTTGGTAGTCCACACGACTCTTAATTCCAAACATAGCTCTCCAGTTGCAATTGATAAATTACAGTCTGAACTTAGATTAATCTTGGGGGTGGGCTATTGGAAAGAATGGGCACAACAGAGATGGGAAGACTGGCCCGCAGACCATCTGGCCCATGGGAGCGTTTTGCCTGGCTGCACAGCATTGGATTAGGAAGCAGGTGCAGAACCATCATCGTGTTTGGACAAGCCACTGGACCAGAAGTGATGCAGAGCCAGAAAGGGATTGATGCCTGCTGTCCAAGTTGCAAGAGAGCCCTCAAAAGAGCCAAGTGAGAGGCAGTCCAGAGAGTAGAAGTGCTCTCACTTTCTTTGACCAGCTGCTTTCCCTCTTCAGCGGAAAAGCTCATACAGCAATTGGGGCCTAGGTTTGCTGACTTTTGAGTGGTCTCCTAGTATCCACCATTAAGTGGTTGATATAATCTTGACTGCTTGAGACATGCTAATTGTCCAGGCCAGCTATTTGCACCACTTAATAATTAATTGCTGTCATGTTTCAACCAATTTATGCTGACCCTTCAAAGTTTTTTTTTTCAGGCAAGAGATGAGCCAGGGAACTTGCCATTGCTTTCCTTTGAGTAGCAATGGTCATCCTTGCTGATCTCCCATCCATGTGCTCACCATGGCTGGCCCTGCTTAGCATCTCATGAGATTCAGGCTGCTCATCCACAAATAATCCAAAGTTTTATTGGTTTCTTAAGGGTGACCAGTTAGCCAAAGAAAAAAAACTGCAAAGCACTGGGGTATGATGAATCCTCAAAACCCCATGGTAACGCTGTCAATAGTCCCCTTAACTAAACCACCAGCCAGAGCCTAAGTCTCTAGTCCTCCTGAATCAGCATAGTGTAGTGGTTAAGAGCAGTGGACTCTGATCTGGAGAACCAGGTTTGATTCCTCACTTCACCACATAAACTCATCTGGAGAACGAGAATCAATGAGCAGTGTACTCTTATCTGGTGAACTGGATTTGCTTCCCTGCTCCTACACATGAACCCTTCTGAGTGACTTTCAGCTAGTCACAGTTCTTCAGAACTCTCTCAGCCCCATCTACCTCACAAGTTGTCTGCCCAAGGGAGGGGACCACAGAGAGCCCTCCCTCCAAGTAGCCATATTCTCCAGAGGAGCTGATCTCTGCAATCTGCAAACCAGTTGTAATGCCCAGAGATCTCCAGATGTCATCTGGATGGTGGCAACTCTAAAACTAAGTCAGCAATTCTGTGGTAACAGGATGAGAGGGGGCAGAAGGAAAGAAGGGCCATTTAATGTGAATCCGGACTCCAGTGGTAAAGAGGAACACATTCCTACAGAAACACTTCTAAGACAGAGGTGTCTTCTGACCACAGATGGTACCAGAAGGTACATAACAGGACTTCACATGACTCCAGAGAGTTCTCCTCTCAATGAACTCAACCTAGGTGAGAGCTGTTCCAGGGATTTCTCACCTGTCAGAGAAATCAGGAATATTTAACGATATTGTTCTGTCAAGCTTCCATTTGAAAAAGAAAACTGCCAGTATGAAAGAAATGCTTCCATCACAAGCCAAAATGTTTACCTTCAGGTAGTGAAAACTGCTTGAGCAAGAGACATTTGTAAGGGCAAATGTAATATCACAAATGAATCCTCAAAGAATGCTCTTTCTGTTTAGAGGTCACTGGTCACATATCCCAAAAGGATACTAAAGCAAGATGTAGAAAGCTAATGTGATTGTATTAATTAGGTTGTTATAAAAGAGCAGACCTTATCAGTTTTACTGCTGCGCTAAGGACCATCGGGTATTTCTGCCTCCTGGTCAGCAAAGCCATGCAGATATAAAGACTGCTTCCAAGCTAAAAGTATTATTCAAATGAGGCAATTTTGGTTAACCTAACACAGTGATTCCAAATCTGTGTCCCAAGGCACCGTACACAGAATTCCTTAGTGAGAAGCTCAGAAACTATGTCCTTGAAAGACAGTTTTCACATCACTACCTACTAACCTCCTCTGAACACTTATGTTTTCTGCAATGAGTAGCCATGGGAGAATTATGGAATTGTCCCCAAAAGCCTTCTCAAGTCACCTGGAGACACATGTGCAAACTGAGTGTGTATCCAGAACATGGCTCATTCCAACAACTTCCCAGGCACCTGGCAAGTGTTTTTAGAAAGTGGGCCGGACCACTCTGAGAAGAAGAAGATGAAGAGTTGGATTTATATCCCCCCTTTCTCTCATGTAAGGAGACTTAAAGGGGCTTACAAACTCCTTTCTCTCCCCCCACAAACTCCTTTCTCTCCCACCACAAACTCCTTACAAACTCCTTTCTCTCCCACCACAAACACCCTGTGAGGTAGGTGGGGCTGAGAGAGCTCAGAAGAACTGTGACTAGCCCAAGGTCACCCAGCTGGCATGTGTTGGAGTTCACAGGCTAATCTGAATTCCCCAGATAAGCCTCCACAGCTCCAGTGACAGAGCAGGGAATCAAACCTGGTTCATCCAGATTAGAGTACGCCTGCTCTTAACCACTATGCCACTGCTGCTCCCCTTCCCTGAGGTGAAGGATGGTATATACATTTAATAAACAAACATAATAATAAAATACTAATGTACTCAGCAGCTGCAAAAAGATCACCCAAACTGAGTACAGAGGTACAACTCAGTGGCCAAGATGGTCCACTGGAATTTATGCAAGAATTACTACATTAGGACAGCTAAAATCTGGTGGGAACATTGTCCAGAGAAAGACATGGAAAATGAGAAGGTCCAGATCTTGTGTGACTTTTGAATCCAAATGGACCAAGTGTTGGCACATAATACACTGGACATCACAATGATTGAGGACAAGAAAGTGACCATTGTTGACATAGCAATACCTGGTGACAGTAGAATTATTGAAAAAGAACATGAGAAGAAAATCAAGATATCAAGTAACAGGAGACCTGGCAATCAAGATACAGCGACTGTGGCACAAACCAGCTGAGGTTGTCCTAGTGGCAATTGGCACCCTGGATGCCATTCTGGAAACACTAGGGCAGCACTTCAAAGATCTTCAAATCGACAAAATCAACATCTGTCAGATTCAGAAGGCAGTCACGCTGGGATCCCACAAGGTTTCTAGGTGAGCTCAAATTGTAATGAAAGGCCAACAACCAGCTAATGAACTGGCATTAAACCCAAATAATAATAATAACAACAACAACAACAACAACAACAACAACGACAATCATCATCATCATCATCATCATCATCATCATCATCATCATCATCATCATCATCCCCTCGCTGCCCTGAGTCCTTTGGGGGAGGGTGGGTTATAAATGCAAATAAATAAATAAATAAACTGGTTTCCCAGAATTTCTAGGGAACAACAACATACAAGAAATAATTTTTAAGCCAAAAATTTAATTAAATATTTAATTTAATTAATCAAGTTTTCATTAAATGTTTTAATTCAATGGATGGAAGAAATAAAATATACCTGTCATACAGATGCAGACTAATTAATTAAGCATTATTTTTTTTTATTTGGCAATAAATAAAAAGTATAGCATGCAATGGAAGTATCAGTACAGATACAGGTAAATTGTTTATGCTTTGACCATTAAGCGTTTTTAGAATAATGGTTTTTTTTAGTTTTTTTAAAAGATTCCACATTCACGAAAGTGTTAAGAATGTACATGCATATGAATGTATCAAAAATGGGATGATCCAATCATTCAGTACAAAAATCTTCAATGACTTGCAAGCATTGTGGAATGTAAAAGGCCAGAGTAGAATACACAACAAAATATACAACAAATTATTTAATTACATGGTGACAGCTGCCAGAGTAATATTGTGCAACAAAATGGAAGGCAGAGAACTATGCAGACATGAATGAATGGATGAATATATTAACCAAATATGCAGTAAAATGGCAAAACATCTTTCAGCCGTAACAGATCAATTTCAGAATTTCAAGATACATGGAATGTCTTTTTAAAAATTATATGGCTGGCAATTAGAAATAAAATAAAGTTTAAACACACATAGAAGAAGAAAGATGAAGGCAATATATTTTGATAATGAATATGTTATTACATATGAAGATATGACAGAGCAATGTGCATTTTAAAATGTGAATTGAGATAGTAAGTTCCATATAAATGGTAAAAAGATTAAAATCCATGTTTTATGTAAACATGTTTTATTTATTTTGTGTGTTGAAATATTTTTTTTAAGGGCCAGAGAGGAAACCCTCTCTGAAATACATTTGCATTATAATATATATTTAATATAGTATAACTTGTACAGAGCAAATGGCCAACTCGCCCCCAAAACTGGACATGCCTCAAGTAGTTTGGTGGACAAAACAAGATAGAATAGAATAGAATAGAATCTTTATTGGCCAAGTGTGATTGGACACACAAGGAATTTGTCTCCAGTGCATATGCTCTCAGTGTACATAAAAGAAAAATACATTTGTCAAGAATCATAAGGTACAGCACTTAATGATTGTCATATAGGTCTAGTAAGCAATCAGGAAACAATCAATAGTAATAAAAGCATAAAATGTAAAATCTTAAAATAAGATAAAATGGCAGCACAATTTTATAGTCATACGGTCATAAATTGGGAGGAGATGGGTAATAGGAATGATGAGAAAAAAAGTAGTGCAGTAATTATATAATAAATATATAATAAATAGTTTGACATTATCGAGGGAATTATTTGTTTAACAGAGTGATGGCATTGAGGAAAAAAACTGTTCTTATGTCTAGTTGTCTTGGTGTGTGCAGTGCTCTGTAGCGGCGTTTAGAAATTAGAAGTTGAAACATGTTTATGTCAGGATCTTGCGAGGGTCAGTAAATATTTTTACAGCCCTTTTTTTTGACCCGTGCAGTATACAGGTCCTCAACGGAAGGCAGATTAGCAGCAATTGTTTTCTGCAGTTCTGATTATTCTCTGAGAGAAGTCATGTCGATCTTGTTGGGTTGCAGAACCAAACCAGACAGTTATAGAGGTGCAGATGACAGACTCAATGATTCCTCTGTAGAACTGTATCAGCAGCTCCTTGGGCAGTTTGAGCTTCCTGAGTTGGCGCAGAAAGAACATTCTTTGTTGTGCTTTTGATGACATTTTGATATTAGGTGACCATTTTAGGTCATGAGATAGGATGGAGCCTAGAAATGTAGGGTCTCTACTGTTGATACTGTGTTGTCTAGTATTGTGAGAGGAGGTAGGATGGGAGGTTTCTCCTGAAATCTACCACCATTTCTCACGGTTTTAAAGTGTGTTCAGTTCTAGATTGTTCCAATTGGCACCACGAGGCTAGTTGTTCAACCTCCGTCTGTATGCGTTTCATGGTTGTCGAATGAGACCAATCACTGTTATATCATCTGCAAATTTCAGTATTTTAACAGATGGATCGTTTGAGATGCAGTCATTGGTATACAGAGAGAAGTAGTGAAAGTACACAGCAGCAGGGGCCCCTGTGCTCATTTACAGGTGTCTGATGCTTAATTTTTTCCTAGCTTCACCTGCTTTTCCTATCTGTTAGGAGCTTGTGATCCACTTACAAATATGCTCAGGTACTGCTAGCTGATTTAGTTTGGTTAGAAGAATGTCGGTCTGATAGTATTGAATGCTGAACTAAAGTCAACAAAGGGACCCTTGCATAGGAGTCTTTGGCGATTCAAGATGCTGTAGGATATAGTGCAAAAGCCATATTAACAGCATCATCTGTCGACCATTTGCTCGGTATGCAAATTGCAAGGGGTCCAACAGTGGATCCGTGATGGTTTTCAAATGGTACATCACTAGCCTTTCAAAAGTTTTCATAACTACAGATGTTAGAGCAACTGGTCTGTAGTCGTTCAGTTCCTTGATGGAAGGCTTCTTTGGCACTGGGACGATAGGGGCGTGTTTGAAGCAGGAAGGAACATAGCACATCTCTAGTGATTTGTTGAAGATTTGGGTGAAAATAGAGGGGCCAATTGGACAGCACAGACTTTTTAAGCAAGAAGGTGTTATCTTGTCTGGGCCTGATGCTTTTCCAGGCTTCTGTCTGTGAAATAGATATTGCAATTCCTTTTCTGAGATCACCAGAGGTTGTAAACCAATGAAGTGGGTTCAGTTATCGGAAGTTTGGCAATTGTTGGGGCATGTGAGCTAGAGGTTGTGGTGACAGGTGACTGTGGATTGTTTTCAAACCTACAGTAGAACACATTCAGGTCGTCTGCCAATTGCTGATTTCCTTCAGCTTGGGAAGGTGGTTTGCTGTAACCGGTGATATTCTTGAGAGTTTTCCACATGTTTGCTGTTTCGTTTGGTGAAAACTGATTTTTTAGCTTTTCAGAGTAGTTTCTTTTTGCTGCTCTGATCTCCTTTGTTAATACATTTCTGGCCTGATTATACAGCATTCTATCACCCTTTCTGTAGGCCTCTTCAGATGTGAAAGGTTTAAATAAATAAGCTACATAGGAAACAGCTGTGTAAGGGATGCCAGCCGCCAGATGGGACCTGAGGATTGACCTGAGGATGAGTTACATCTCATCTCCAGACAACAGAGATCAATTCCCCTGGAGAAAATGGAAGCTTTGGAAGGTGGATTCTACAGCCTTGTACCCTGCTGGGTTTCCTGTTTTCCCCAGGTTCCTCTCCCAAATCTCCAGGTTTCCCCCAACTTTGAGCAGTGCCCCTAACCTATATGCATGAATCTCACCCTCTCATCCAAACCTCCCTCTGGTATAATCTGGGTGAAGATTAAGGCCTCCATCCAGTGCATACTTGAATCACATTCTCTAATGCCAGCCAGAGCTTCAAGTTCCTGTTTAATCCCTGTGCCAGCCTCCCACCCACTTTTATAAGCCACAAACTCCCTGTCCTTACCACCAGACATTTTGACCACATTTCTCTCTTGGCCTTTACATTCCAGTACAGCACAGTTCATGCCCTTTGCTCCTCTACTTGTAGCATCCTCAGTCACCTTGAAGACTCCTCTTGCCTTCCTCCTCTGCCCTTTCTCTTCCTTTCTCTCCCAGGTCTTCCTTCAAATCCCTCCCCGAGTCCACCCCTTCCATTAAATTCTTGGATTATGTATTGTTTATTTAACTACAACATTGATTAGCTACCTTTCTATCTTATAGGAACTCAAGGTGGCTTTGTTTAGCACTGGCAAGCCTCAGACAAATTATGGCAACTCCATAGGGTTTTCACAACAAGAAATGGACAGAGGTAGTCTGCCATTGCCTGCCTCTGCGTTGCAATCATGGACTTCCACGGTGGTCTCTCATCAAAATCCAAACCAGGGCCAACCCTGTTTTGCTTCTGATATCTGAGTCTTGCCAAGGTCATACAGGTCAAGGTAAAAGCTGTCCAGAGGTGGTTTGCCATTACCTGCCTCTATGTTGCAACCCTGTTCTTCCTTGGTTGTCTCCTATCCAAGTACTCACCAGGGCCAACCCTGCTTAGCTTTTGAGACTGGAGGAAATTGGTCTTGCTTGGGCTGTCCAGGCAAGAGCTGTTCAGAGGAGGTTTGCCATTGCCTGCCTCTGCATAGCAACCCTGAACTTTCTTCATGATCTCCCATCCAAAAACTAACCCGGGTTGAACCCGTTTAACTTCCAAGCACTGATAACATTGGGCCATCCAGGGTCATCCAGGTCAAGACCCAACGTGGCTTACAATGTAAATAATAATAAAATATAATACAGTGGTGACGAACCTTTGGCACTCCAGATGTTATGGACTACAATTCCCATCAGCCCCTGCCAGCATGGCCAATTGGCTATGCTGGCAAGGGCTGATGGGAATTGTAGTCCATAACATCTGGAGTGCCAAAGGTTCGCCACCACGGTAATAAAATAACCAAAAATCACTAGTTAAAAAAGATCATCTAAGACTGCCAGAAGGTAGAAGAATTAATCAAATGCTGTCATGAGTCAAACGAGATTCAGTTGTCTCCTAAAAATTGAGAGTGAGGGACCAGGCACACCTGTCTGTGTAGGTTGTTCTACAACTGGGGGGCTTCCCCTGAAAAGGCTGTATATCATGTACCCATACATCAAGCTTCTTGGTCAGACAGCCCAAAGGACCTCTCCTTAGTTCTTAGATCTTATTTTTTGGGCATGAAAATGTGGAGAATATGTAGCAGCAGTTTGAATATGTAGGCCAAGAACCAGGGGTATATTTTATTAAATAATAGAGATTGACACAAATGGGACCCATATAGCACAGCTGATTTTTTTTTCTTCCTTCCTTTTGGCATTCTGCCTCCTATGTATACCTAGAGGGCCTCCTTCCTATGGATGTTTTTATTTGACTATTCTTAAGTTAAAAGATATTGAAGTGTCAATGGTCCATTTTGACCCAAGCAGTAATTCATAGGGAGTTACTAGTCTGTTGTTCTTCAAGGATCCTGGAAGAAAATGAACTATGCAGATAGGTCATGAATTAGATTTCTTCTCCTCCGGGATCAGAGATAAAAACATTAGCCATGACACCAGTACATTGTTATATGATTTTGCAAAGGAAGAGGTTCGGAGGCAACTATTTTGGAATAATAAGCCTCATTAGCATGGCAAAATCTCCATCCCTTTTGATTGCCATTTTCTGGTCATGACCTGAGATATATGAACTTGCCTAAAAGGGGCTTCCCCTGTTATTCTATGTAAAAGGTTGGTTAAGAATGATGTAAGCAATTATTCATTTGCAATTGACATTTGTGTGCCTGTATAACCTCTGAACTTTGACTGTAATTTTGAACATAAGAACATACGAACATAAGAACATAAGAACTAGCCTGCTGGATCAGACCAGAGTCCATCTAGTCCAGCATTCTGCTACTCGCAGTGTCCCACCAGGTGCCTTTGGGAGCTCACATGCAGGAGGTGAAAGCAATGGCCTTCTGCTGCTGCTGCTCTTGAGCACCTGGTCTGCTAAGGCATTTGCAATCTGAGATCAAGGCAGATCAAGATTGGTAGCCATAGATTGACTTCTCCTCCATAAATCTGTCCAAACCCTTTTTAAAGCTATCCAGGTTAGTGGCCATCACCTCCTCCTGTGGCAGCATATTCCAAACACCAATCACATGTTGTGTGAAGAAGTGTTTCCTTTTATTAGTCCTAATTCTTCCCCCCAGCATTTTCAATGAATGCCCCCTGGTTCCAGTATTGTGAGAAAGAGAGAAAAATTTCTCTCTGTCAACATTTTCTACCCCATGCATAATTTTATAGACTTCAATCATATCCCCCCTCAGACGTCTCCTCTCCAAACTAAAGAGTCCCAAATGCTGCAGCCTCTCCTCATAAGGAAGGTGCTCCAATCCTTCAATCATCCTCGTTGCCCTTCTCTGCCCTTTTTTCTATCTCTTCGATATCCTTTTTGAGATGTGGCGACCAGAACTGAACACCGTACTCCAAGTGCGGTCGCACCACGGCTTTATATAAGGGCATGACAATCCTTGCAGTTTTATTATCAACTCCTTTCCTAATTATCCCCAGCATAGAGTTTGCCTTTTTCACAGCTGCCATGCACTGAGTTGACATTCCCATGGAACTATCAACTAAGACATCCAAATCCCTTTCCTGGTCTGTGACTGATAGCACTGACCCCTGTAGCGTGTATGTGAAATTTGGATTTTTTGCCCCTATGTGCATCACTTTACATTTTGTTACATTGAACTGCATTAGTCAGTTGCCTATTTGGCTGCAGTTCAAAATAAAAAGATCCCACCTCTCACTCCTGGTGTCTGGTTGATTGAGCTTTGTGTCAGGGTCTGTTCCTCTGGTCATCAAATGAGACTCAAGAAGGTTTCAAGAGCTTTATTGGAACCGTGTCAGCCCAAGGCTCAGATAGCCGAAACTAAAGTTTGGCTCTCTGGCCTCGGTATATACCTGTGAGTTATAAAAAGGTTCAACCCATGATCCCCCCCACCCTCACATTCCCATAAAATCAGCATTAGAAAAGGTGGTGGGAACAGAGGCATTGTTCAGGACAGACAGTTCACTCTTTCGGAGAAAGGCAGATAAGAATGAACGTTTAAGCACCATTGACTAGTTATATGCAAGCAAGGGGAGGCCCCTTTAGCCTCGGGGGATGATAATGGCTGAGCCATCTGTGACCTTGGTGTGGACATGCGAGCTGCCAGGCTGAGAATGGCACAGGCCTGACATCTTGCATGGAGCCAGATCCAAAATATGGTGAGAGCCATATGGTGGGACAAATATGGCCCTTCAAATATCCTGGTCCCAAGCTAAGTAGAGCTTTAATGGTTGAAACACCTTGAACTGTGCTTGTGAGTGTAACTGATCAAATCCTTCATCCTCCTTCTCAACTAAGTCTAAGGAGGCACAATTTGATTTGTGCAAACTCTCCCTGGTCAGCTTGCTTCTTTCTCTCCCCCCCCCCTCCTTCTTCCGTCTTCCCTTATGGAAATGTAGACAGTAATTTCTCTAGGGTGGTGACTTTTCTTCATTGTTATGTTAACACAGAGGGCCATTAAAAAACAAGAAATGTTAATGAGAACTCCCTTGTGATATTCCCCACAGATAGGAAAGAAATGGATTCATACAATTAGCTTCCTGCAGTGTTTCAGTTACTTTTGGGAAATGAATGGATCTATCATGGATAACAGCTTCTCTGTAGTCAGAAAAGTCAGATAGTTAAGGACAACATTCCCTGTAAGCCGTGCACGCGCATGGCCACATGGCCACCGCATTGATGCCACACAGATAAAGGGTCTCCTGACAGGGGGACCTCTTCCTCATGGCTCCGTTCTGCACACCATTTTTGAACTGTCATGTAGCACAAGGGAAATGCTTTGAGGGACTATGTAGCTTCCCTGATTGCCTATGTAGCTTCCTAGTTTTCTAGTTAAAGGGTTAAGTGGGCCAGGTGACTCATGGGGATTTTCAAGGAAAGAGATAAGCAGAGGTGAGTGGACTCAGCTCTGAGTTCCTTGGATGAAGAGAGGAATACGAATATGACATAGATAGTCTGGGGTGGGGGGAGGAACTAAAGGCAAAATCCAATCTGAAATCTCATTGATTGATAGGAGAAATTTGCTTCTGATTAAAATGAACTGGAGTTCAGACTTTTAAAAATTTTGTCTGGAACTTCACTACAATTAAATGTTTCATGCTCGACTCCAGAATCAGATGCTCAACATGGATTTGTTCAATTTCATTTATAAACTGAAAATGTAGAGATGTGAAAGTTGGGAATTTTTTAAAGTATTTGCTGGCACTAAAATAAATCCAGTTCTGTAAATACTGGCCCCTTCCACAACACTTTTCAAATCTCAGAATGTAGAGTGACCATCAGCACATCATGCAGATTTCGGTAAAGGCTACCATCAAACAAACCAAAAGACTGCATTACTTTTAAGAGGCTGTAAATTTTCCAGAAATTTAATTCAACTAAATATTTGCATGGGAGACTGCCAAGGGGGGACAGTGTTGCTACACAGAGGCAGGCAATGGCAAAACGCCTCTTGCCTTGAAAACTCTAAGAGGTCACTGTCAATTTTGCTGCTACTAGACAGTCCTGCTACTACCATATCTATTCTTTGCCTTGATCAGGATCTTTCCCACCTGCACAGCTTATCACATATTTTTCCCAATGATCCAACCTTGTGTCTTGGATACCTTTTTCTGTGAAATCATTCCACGCACCTCCTTTCTCCCCGTTGTTGTGTGTTTTCTTCTCCTTGTCTCTTCAGTTGCATTTTTCCCACATGCTGCTGCTGCAAATTAATCTTGAAGATTGTGGTATGTCATTCATGACACAGAAGAATAACCCACCTTCCTCGTATTTTCTTTTCCAGCATTATTGCACAGTTACATTTTGAGGTAGCAATTCGAAAATGTTTCAGCCTCAAGAACTACCAACCCAAAATGGAAGCCAAAACAATTCCTGGGGCAGGAGCATTATCTGAAGGAACAGAAATATGTATCCCACCCACCCACCATAAGGAATCACATTTGGGGATGGGACAAATTTGATCTGCAGCAACACACAATAGTTACTGCAGTAGTCCCTGATTACATGTAGCGGTTACTCCTAGTATTATTTCCAATTTCACCCAGCTTCAAAGGTTGATATGAAATTCAGAAAGCTGATCCAATCAATTTGTATCTCTGTCTAAGCATAAGATTACAGGTTCTATGTGAAATTGACAAAGCTGATCCAATCAACCATGCTAGTTTGTATCTCTGCTTCAATGTTACATTACTCATTTGTTATGACAAAGCAAAAAAAATCCTTTTGAAAATGAAAGACAAGGGGAAGGAGAAAACGACTGAAAGCGCGATTGGACTACTACATGGGGGCATGGACAAGGGGCAGATGTTTGGTGAGGTGGAGAAATAAAGACCATTTTAACATGAGTGCATGCTCAAGGGAAGCTGGCTTGGAAATGGATACAAAACCATTGTGATAAAAGTAGTCAGGAAAACAATGGAGGAAAAAAAAAGAAGGGAAAATGTTTCTGGAACCAAACAGAAAAAAATTGAGGATTTACAAGAGAAAAAAAACATAGCATTTGGTAGCAAGATACATTGTAAACAACTCATGTGGAAAAGTGTCCAGGCTAGACTGTCCAGGCTAGACCAATCTCAGGGTCAGACTTGATTAGTACTTGGATGGGAGACCACCAAGGGGGTCTAGGGTCACTATGGAGAGGTAAGCAATGGCAAACCACCTCTGAACATCTCTTGTTTTGAAGACCCTATGGGATCACTGTAAATTGGGTGCAAGTGGGTGGAACTTTACGCACAGACAATGTATCTGGAAAAAAACAGGGGCTGGCTTTTTGTGCTTGTTTGGTCTCTTGAGTCAAGGGCACATTATCTTCTCAATTACACATGTTTTTCTCCCACTTCAGAACTGACTGCACTGTGGATCAGAGAAGCCCTGTAGTTTCCAGGAGTGGGCAAAGTGTGATTTTTCCTTGCACAGATTTCCTGTGCAGGCAACGCGAAGCAGAGTGGTATGCATTTTCCTTCTTTTGGCTTTTCCGCTCCTCCCTGCTTTTCATCACCCACACAGGATCAATTTCAGTGGCATTTCTGGGGAATCAATAGGGCTCTTTTTTGTTTTTAATTTAAGCACTTTCAGTGTATCCCAGGAATGATAGATCAAGGGTGAATCTTTTTTAAAAAATCAGGATCAGGTGGCAAACAACCATCCAAACCGAGAAGTAGGAGAAGAAGGGGGCAGGCAAAATGTTGGCTAGGCTCAGGGGAAGAACCAGGTCACCTCCTTGCATGTAAAGGAGGAAACATGGGGAGACCCTCTGCAGAGTACACAGTCGCGTGGAAAACTGTAAGTGCTAGTTACACTATGGTATGAAGAAGAAGAAGAAGAAGAAGAAGAAGAAGAAGAAGAAGAAGAAGAAGAAGAAGAAGAAGAAGAAGAAGAAGAAGAAGAAGAAGAAGAAGAAGAAGAGGAGGAGGAAGAGGAGGAGGAAGAGGAGGAGGAGGAGGACGAGTTTAAATTTATATCCTGCCTTTCTCCTGTAAGGAGACTCAAGGTGACATACAAGCTCCTTTTTTTCCCTCTCCCCACAACAGGCACCTTGTGAGGTAGGTGGGGTTGAGAGAGTTCTAAAGAACTGTGACTAGCCCAAAGTCACCCAGCAGGAATGCAGGAGTGCGGAAACACATCTGGTTCACCAGATAATCCTCTGCCACTCAGATGGAGGAGTAGGGAATCAAACCCAGTTCTCCAGATTAGAATCCACCTCCTCTTAACCACTACACCACACTGGCTCTATTTAGCGACAGGAGGCAAGGTTGCATGGTGCAGGCTAAACTTGTCAGATCTCAGATACTAAGCAGGATCATTACTAGGAAGGGAGATCTCCAAGGAAGACTCTACAGACGAAGGCTATGACAAACCACTTCTGCTTCTTACCTGCCTTGTAAGCCCCTTGCTGGGGTCGCCACAAGTTGGCTACAACTGAATGGCACTTTAAGCACGCACATCTGGTAAAGGTTTTTGCTTAAACCCTTGCGATTACAAACTTGCTAGCAGTGGACCCACACAGTCTACAAACACTTCCAGAGCAAGTCTTCTCATCTGATTAAGCTGGTCCTATCCTTGCCTCGTTGCCTGCACCACATTCATGCTCTGTGTCACCAAAACGAGGAGCTTCTCTGTTTGGTAAAAACGGGAACTAGGAAACCGAGAGGAGAAGCTGTAAATGGAAGAAGCTAATTGGATTAAAATGCGAAGCCCGTCTTTCATTTTTTCATAATTGCTGCCACTGAACAGAAAAAGGCCATTCGGGAAAGATAATTACTCTGGACAAGTTTGGAAGACTTGCTTTGATTTTCCTTTGTTATCATCTCATCTGAAGTAAAAAGCTAATGATAACAGATTTAATTTTTCTAAAAGGTTGACATCCCATCAACATTCAGATATCATACACTCTCCAGAACCCTGCTATGTTCAGCAATGCTGTTGGCTTAAAATTGGGAAGAGGGAGGGGAGACAGAGGCGGAGAGGTGAAGGCACTAAAACGACATGCTTCAAAATATCATGAGAAGTAGCCTTCAGTATGCAGGGCAGAGCAACTGAGTGAGCAGAATCGTGCCCTCTGCACAACCACCATGGAATCTTTTTAAAAAGAAACAACATTTCTATTGTTTGTATGTTTATTTATGTATTAATTTTAATATGCTGCCCCTCCCCTTTTGGGCTTGGGAGGCTGGTGGAACAGCACTCTCTTATGGGCCTTGCAGAACTTCCTTAATCTACTCAGACAGAGCTTCCCACCAGGATGGGGCCACAGCTGAAAAGGACCTGACCCTGGTTTGTTTGTTTATTTATTTTGGGCTCAGAGCAGCTGAGACTCAAGAGTGGTTGCGGGCAGCCAGATTTCCTTGAGTTCTTTTTAAGGATACATGAAACTACATAACACTGACTCATACCCTTAGCCAGTCAGACATATTTTGGACCAGTAGATTATTGTTAGCTGATTGTAGCATCCTTTGAGGGACACATTGGGAGAGACTGTCCTGTGGATACAATGACCTGAGACGATTTTTAACAGCATGTTAAACAATTAAACACATCAGCACATTAACACAGGAACACATGCACAGAGAGGGAGGCCAATAAGAGTTAGTGATAGAACAATCATCCAAACAAAACAAGTCTTCCTCAGCTGGTGGAAGACAGGGGTGGATTCCATACAGTATATTTATGGTGAGTTGCAGTCATTGTAAAGGAACCCATTTTTTTTTCTGTTCGCATGTGTGCCATTTACATGTTCAGGAAGTGATTTGAATCCATGGGAACAATTTGGGTTGTTCAATATATTGTCGAAGGCTTTCACGGCTGGAATCACTGGGGTGCTGTGTGGTTTCCGGGCTGTATGGCCGTGTTCTAGCAGCATGACATTTCGCCTGCATCTGTGGCTGGCATCTTCAGAGCCTCTGAAGACTATCAGATCCTCTGAAGATGCCAGCCACAGATGCAGGCGAAACATCAGGAAAGAATGCTGCTAGAACATGGCCATACAGCCCAGAAACTACACAGCACCCCAATTTGGGTTGTTCTTGCATCTTTGCATGAAAAGGCTTCACAGCCATGTTGGTTTCCGATTGGTTTGCACCCAATTGGTTTCTGATTGGTTTGCACCCGATTGGTTTGCACCTGCACAGCTTCGCATGTTTGACATACAAAATTGAAAAAAGAGAGCGAAAGCAACTTCCTTGCAATGGCCAGGAAATAAGGAATGTGTTGCTGCAGATCTATGAGTGCAATGGTGGTCATACTTGCTACCATGAGGAGAAAACATGCCTGGTAGACTGGTGAAACAGTGGACGGGCAGAATCTTCCTAGCATGGCAGATCATGGCAAAAATCAAGTAAAGGGGGGAAGGGGGGAAGGGAGAGGGAATCAGCAGGTGAGCAGGAAGAATAAAGCATCTCCTGCCTGTTGTGTTTGCGCCGGAATGCCTTCAACCCAGGATTCTGCAAAAAGATTGCTAATTTAGTGATTTTTTGGAAAACCTGGGTTGAAAGGGATGCAACGGGCTGAAGTCATTTTGGGGGAGAGACCCAAAATAGCATTCCCAAAACGCTATTTATAACATCCTATTGACATTATATTTGTGCTGTGCAGAATCCACCAATGGTGGAGGGAGGTCTGAGAAGGCCTTTTCTCGGGTTGCTACCTGCCTAGCCTCGGATGGTGAGAGCTCCCACCAGCAAGGCCTCTGAAGATGATCAGAGTGGTTGACTCTGTATACATATATATTTAATTAGTGAAACAAGCAAAAACCCCAGAGAAAACAAAGTTCATAGTCTGAGTGCTGATAGACAGGGAAGAAGAAAAGGGACAGTCATGCATATGATTGCCAGCCAGCTCTGGGTTGAGAAATACCTCAAGATTTAGAGAGTGGAACCTTAGGTGGGTGGGGTTTCAGGAAGGGAGGGACTTCAATGGGATATAATGCCAAACAGTCCACCTTCCAAAGCGGCCATTTTCTCCAGGGGAACTGATCGTAATCCCAGGAGGTCTTCAGCCATCACCTGAATGTTGGCAGCATGACAAGGCACGAGTGTGAGGAACCGCATGCATGCTTACATTTTGTTTCAGATGAGGCTAAGCCTGACATTCTTCACCCAGGTTGCTTAAAATGGATTTAAATCAATGAAACCAGAACTGCCTGTGCGCACAACTCCAGTCTCAGGCATTTGAACCAAACCCGCCCCCCAAAAGGTAGGGTTTGAGAAGGGATATGAAAAGGGAAAGGGGCTGCCATACTGGGTACGACCAAGGGACAACTTGGGATTCCAAAATGAAGAAACACAGAGGGTTCCAGTCACAATTGTTTTGCAGGATATTTCACAACAAAAATGTCACAAAACCTATTCCTGCTTTGAAGTCTTTTTTTTTGTCCAAAAGCTAACCCCCCCCCCGCAAAAAAACACAGAAAAAAATCAATATTTCACCCACTAGCAGCCTCTCCTTGTGCCTCTTCGAGTCTAGCTTCACAAACTCTGCAGCACGTTGCCCTTTTGCTGGCATCAACAAATAACTTGCTGAAGTTTAGACAAGCTGAACATAACAGTGAAAAAAAATCCCATCTAGGAATGTCAGATTCTATTAAACAAAAAGATGATGCACTACTTCCCGGTATTCTAACATGGTAAGTTGCCTACTATAGCCAGTCTTATTCCTCACCCTCATCTCTTCCTGGGCTGGTTTTTCCTCCTCTCTCATGATGATATTTATTTATTTACATACTTTATTTATGCTCTGCTTTTCTCCCCAATGGGGAGAAACAGGCTTACAGTAGTTCTCTTCACTATTTGGTGAGGTTGCGAGGGTGTGACCAACCGAAGGTCACCCAACAGGGCAGAGCTGAGATTGGACCCTGGGTCTCCCAGATCCTGGTACGACAGCCTTACCGCTCCACCACAATGTCTGATATTAGGGTGACCAGCTACAGCTGGGAAATGCCCAGGAACAACTGCCGGCAGGGACAGATATCATTTCTAGATCCAAACTGGATGCGACATTATCATGCTGGAGGTGATGCACTAGGAGTTGCTAAGAACTATACAAACCATAGAGTTTGGGGTGAATCCAACAGTGTTCCTCCACCCCTCCAACATAATGACATCACTTCTAGTTTGGTACTGTAACTGCTGCCACCCGAGGATGAGACCACCCCTTCTTGGAGCCCCTTGACCCAATAATCACACAACACTCATGGCTGGGGAAATTACTTGGCCATAGCCAACTATTTACTGTGCAGTAAGAAGTGTGAGGTGAAGCATGGGATTCTGATCTGATTTGTAACACTGAGCAGCCCCTCCCCAGGGGTGCCTCCAGGGCAAGCTGCTCTTCCCGCCGCCCCGACTGACAGATGCCCTTGCCACTGCCGCAGAGCTCCAGTGGGCGGTAGGCCTCTTACTGGAGCTTCATTGCAATGCTAAGCTGGGTGGTCGGCCTCTTGCCATAGCATTCCATACCATCGCGGGGGGGGGGGGGGCAGAGGTAGTTCCCTAGCTCCCTCCCCCAGCCCCTCAGGTCAATTCCCATGTGCCAAACCCAAGAATGGCTATGACAAGGCAGCATGCATTAAAACATCACAAAAATATGAAAAGGGGAGAGGTGGGTGGGTGAGTTGTTGGCAGGCCAGGGCACATGGTTAGGGTTAGGGTTAGTATATATATATATATTACAATGTTCAGATTTGGCAGACCAGGTTGATTTTGCATTCCAAAATTTAAACTCCACATTTTTGTCCAAAAGCTAATTCCTCACCCAGTCCAAGGCAGGTGTTTTATTGAAAGAAAAATACTGAACTTTGGAAAGCAGAAAACAGCTGCCAGGAAGTCAGCATGTCTCTCGAGAACCTTGACAAAGAACAGCTATGCAAGAACAGCACTCACACCCCAAATATGAGACAGAACAAGGGAGAAATGGTTCAATGGGATGAAAGGAAGCTATTTCGATAATATATCCAGGGCTGCGCTTTGATTTAAAATCAGCCAGAGATATTGTTGTGTGCATGATGATTCGGAAGATAAAAAAGGGGCATTTCAGGGGCCGGTGATTGCAGAAGGGAATAATGATACAAAAAGGATGAGAAAATCTCTGCTGATTGGGACAGAGAAAATGTTACCTTTTCACATTCTTTCCAGGAAGAATAAAAGTCATAGATGAGGTGTTAGGGCTTTGAAGTAATGTCTTTACAGGGGGAAAATGAGTAATGACACTTCCTTGTAAGGCAGTACAGAGATAAAATCACGGTGGTAATAAGACTGAACAAGAACCATGTCAGCACTGAGCGAAAATGGCCAGACAGGAGGGCTCTCTGGGAAGTTGGCTTTGATTATCAGTATTAGAATGGTGTCTTTTTTTGTTTTTTACTAATTGCTTAGTAAATTAGATCTGAATCAAAATGAACACCAGTCAGTGCCACAGATTTTTGCAAGTGTTTTAGATATTGTGAGGAATCAACAAAGAAGTACCAAGGTGTTGGTCAAGGAAGATCTACAATTGCCATAGAGTTGCCTGGCAATTGGAAGGGTTCAGGGAGGCATAACATTGAGGGGAAAATAGTTAACCATGTAGCCTCAAGTACCTACTGGAGGTTCACACAAGAAGTGACACAGGGTAGCTCTAGGAATTGCTGGACACTCTATGGGCTACCCTGGAATCAATAGATTCCTAGAGCAACCCTTTGTCACCTCCTATGTGAACCTCTAGTAAAATCTGCTGCAGCATACAAAATGGTGAATGCGAGCAGCAAAAATTAAAGTAAGAGGTTTGGGCAAGAGCAGTAAAATGTTTCCTGCCTGCTTTTTTTTTTTTTTTTTTTTTTTGCATTTTCAACCCAAGTTGCGGGGAGGGGAGACTGCTAGTTGGCAATTTTTGAAAAACTTGGGTTGAGAGAAATAAAACAGGCTGAAGTTGTTTTGTGGTGAGAGCTGTGAGAAATTCTTCCCCAAAACGCTTTTATAATGTCCTTTATAATGTCACTTATGCTGTGTGGAATCCACCATAGTTTCAGATCCTGGTTTCATAGATCCTCATTGACCAGTTAGTAAAGTTGCCTACATTCAAACAATCACATTTATCACAGCTATGTTAATTAAGCTATGACTTGTGATGTCTGTTTGAACATGTCTTCCTCTGTTTGAACATGTCTTCCCCTGTGATGCCTCATTAAGAGGCAAATACAAACAGGAAAAACAACATGTGTGTGGGATCGCTAGTCCAAACTTTGTTCATATACTTTTTACTATGAAATCTCATGCAGATGTGTTGGAAGCAGAGGAAACCTCTGTTAGATGCTCCTGCAAATGGTGAAGATTACAGCAGCACAAAATGGTGGATGTGAGCTGTGAACAAAATGAAAGTAAGAGCTCCTAAAGCAAGGGGGGGGGAGGGAAAGGCAAGTAAAAGAACTGTTTGGGGCTGAAAGGAATTATTTTGGGCTGAAATGTTTTATTTTCCTGCACTGTGCAGGAGGAAAAAAAAACCTAAAATGATTCTTTTTAAAACATCTACAAGATGTTTTATTTGTGTTTTGCAGAATTGGTCCTATTGACTGTGTTTCCCAGTCAAAGAACTCTAGTAAGTTTGTAAAACAGGACTTGTCTCTGCAAACGCCATGCTGATTCTTCCTCAGCAGGCCTTGCTTTTCTACATGTTTTATAAGTTTGTCTTTAATGATAGATTCTATTAATTTACCAGGAACAGATGTCAAACTGGGTCCCCCCTAGATCCTTTCTTAAAGATTGGTGCGACATTGGCCATCTTCCAGTCTTCAGGGATGGAGGCTGATTTCAGGGATAAGTTGCATATTAAAGTGAGAAGATCTGCAATTTCATGCTTGAGCTTTTTAAGAACTCTTGGGTGAATGCAATCTGGGCCAGGGGATTTGGTAGCATTTAGTTTATCAATGGCTGCCGGAACTTCTTCCTTGTCTACCACTATCTTCACTAGTTCCTCGGATTCACTTCCTAGGAAGCTTGGCTCAGGTGCAGGAATTTTCCTCACCTCCTCTTGGGTGAAGACAGGCAGAGATTGGAGCATATGGAAACAATCCAGGTTGCTTTCACAGCTTCACACGTAGATGCTTTTCTTTTTTTCAAATGTCCTGCAACACATGCGCACAGGCATATAGGAGCAAACCCCTGCAGCCATGCCAATCATCCCACCATATGATTGGCTGTACCTGAGTAGATGTGCATGTGCAACCCAGAAAAGAAACAAAAAAGGGATTTCCTTGCAACAAACAGGCAACAATGAACAATTTGTTGTATATTGGTCATACTTGCTGCCTTGGGGAGAAAATGTGCTTGTGAGACTTTGTACAGGGTTGGGGGCTTAGAGAATCTGCCCACAACCTTCTGGGTGATGTGCACAGAATGGCAGATGGGCAGATTTTCCCTGACAGAGGACGGTGCAGAACTTAAAGTGAGCAGGTGGCAGGGAGGGAAACAAAGTGTCTCCTACCTGTTACGTTCGCTTGGGAGTGCCTCCAACCCGGGATTGGGGAAAAGTGTCACTTGTTTAGGGATCTTTAAAAATCCTGAGTTGAGGGAACGAAAATGAGCCAAACTCATCTTGGCAATGGGACCTGTGTGAAATGTCCCCTCCACCCAAGGGTTTATACCAGGGGTCTTCAAACTGTGGCCCTCCAGATGTTCAGGAACTACAATTCCCATCAGCCCTGCTACTTGGCCATGCTGGCAGAGGCTGATGGGAATTGTAGTTCCTGAACATCTGGAGGGCCATAGTTTGAGGACCTCTGGTTTATACAGTGTCCTATACCCATTGTATTTGGCCTGTGTGGAATCCTCCAGGGATTGAAGCAGTTTTATAAATATTTTGCAAATGTTTTAGGAGATTTGTGCAGAGAGGGCCTTTGTTTCAGCCTCTCCGTTTCATTTTCCAGGACATTAAGATCTTCCCATGTGGATGATGATTGTCTGTTTTCTGCCACCTGAGCTAAAAAGGTTGCATAGATCTGGCAGAAAGCCATACCGCGAGTCTCTCTTTTTGGTCCCTGCCTTCAGAAAAGCACACATGTTTTCTTCTAAACTACACCAGAAGACAAGCACCAGCTAAAGGTTACAAGGTGATAAAACACACGGTTGGGATACAATTAAGGGAACAGTTTCCCACGGAATGGCGACATTGTAAAGGTGATTTTATATTAAGAAAATGAAACTAGTTCATCACCTTGACAGGAGAGGACTTAAAGGAGAGTAAGAGTTAGATGCAAGAAGACCAGCAGTGATGGTTATTTTGTGAACGGCCAAGAAATTCTACTTACTATGGAGCGCATGCACTTAACACAGAAGACAAAATGAATTTCAGTACACAGAAGGAGTCATAAGAATGCTAGTGGGGATAAGCAGCAGTCTACCAGCCATATCTTCCTGTGGACAACCACTGACAAATACTATTTATTTCAATGTAATCATTTAAAGAATGTGTATGCCTTCTCTCCATTGAGCTGCTTGGAGTGGCTTACAAGTAAAACAAGACAATAAAAGAAAGAACATTCAAAACAAGGCCTAGCATTAAAACAGCATAAAGACAAACAATTCACAAACTAAAATTAGCCAGCATGGCGTAGTAGCTAAGGCCCCTTCCGCACATACAGAATAATGTACTTTCAATTAACTTAAATGTTTAAATAACATTGAAAGTGATGCTGTTTCCCCCAATTGGGGGGACTGGATAAAACACCATAAAATGTTTTCATAGCAGTAATAAAACATTTTGAAAGCATTTTGAAAATCTTTTCAAAAAAATATTTCTGCTGTGTTCAGATTTGTGAGTTGGGGCCTGTTCTATGATGTGATGGTGACTTTGAAATGACCTGGTGGAAAAAAATCTTTGTTTGGTCATGGTGGGGGAGGCTGGCCGCCCATGGGGGGCATCAAACTCAGGTTTTTCCCATGGCTCCAGTTTGCCTAGGTACGCCACTGGTCACAGCTCTTTGGAGCTTTCTTAGTCCCACCTACCTCACAGGGTATTTGTTGTGAGGGGGGAAGGGAAAGGAGTTTGTAACCCCCTTGAATCTCCTTACAGGATAGAAAGGAGGGATGTAAATCCAACTTCTCCTCCTCCTCCTCTTTTTCTTCTTCTATGTGATGATGTCACATCTAGTTTTGCAGAAAAAGTTGAATTCCCCTTACCTCGCCTATTTTCCTGCTGTTATCCTGCTGAGTTGCAGTAGAGAATGGGGGTTTAGTCTAGGAGGTTCCCACTTTCATGGGGGACCTGGTCTCCCTACATGGGGGGACAGAAAGATTCCCACACTTCTCTGCTTACGTAAGTCCATTTTCTGCACTGTTGAAAGTATCATGCCTAATAATGCTTTGTTTCAGATTTCTGTAACTCTAGCCCAATTATGGTGCTTATTAGATGTCACATCCTATTGATTGTATTGATTTGCACCATGGAATCCCCCTTGAGTCTCAGTGAAAAGGCAGACTATAAATAAAGTGAATAAATACATGAATCAATGGATGAATACTGATGAGAATTTCCACCATCCCGGGAGGGATTTTATCCACTAGCAAAACAAGAGGATGGGGGTAAGTCTGCCAGAAAAAAAAAGACTCATAAAACTGCATTAAGCCAAATCAGATACTTGACTATCCAGGCCAGTATTGTCTACTTCAGGGGTAGGGAACCTGCAGCTCTCCAGATGTTCAGGAACTACAATTCCCATCAGCCCCTACCAGCATGGCCAATTGGCCATGCTGACAGAGGCTGATGGGAATTGTAGTTCCTGAACATCTGGAGAGCCGCAGGTTCCCTACCCCTGGTCTACTTGGACCTGGTACAGGGCTTTCACACCACCTACTGCCTCATCTTTGGCTAGAGATGCTAGCGTACCAAACTGGGGAACTTCTGGATGCCAATCAGATACTCTACAATGTAGCCCTGGGTCCTCCCCTCAAACGTAGTGAGGTACTTCCTCACCCCAGTCAGTACAGTTGGAAATTTCTCCAGGAATTACATGGTTAAGTACTGTGTTGTTGCCTGAAATGGTAGAGTCTTGCCCTTTTAGAGTGGGGGCAGACTTTGAGTTGCAAGAAAGGGAGACCAAAAACCTTTGCCATCTGTGTTTATGGGGGGGGTCTTTCTCTTTAAAAAAAACTGCAGGAGACCAGAAATAAAGTTTCGTAAGTTTTATTAGAAAAATAAAATAACGGACTTACACACACCAATGGTACACAGAGAATTTTAAGAGTCCTAAGATATACACATAGCATTTGAAAATAGAATAGGTCAATTCGGGGAGGGTGATAACTACCTGTCTTGAAGAAGAATAGGTCCAAAAGGGCAGAATCCAAGACCCACGTTGAATTCTGCGAAGGAGATGTCTGGCTCTTAGTGCAACCAAACCAAAGGCAGTTCAGAAGACACTGGGCACAGTGTAACTAGACCAGAGTTTAGTTCCGAAAACACTGAGCAAAGACTGCAATGTGGTCAGCCTAGATATAGGGGCAGAAATCCTGAACAAAAGCCCCTTCCGCACATTGCAGAATAATGCACTTTCAATCCACTTTCACAATTGTTTGAAAGTGGATTTTGCTATTCCGCACAGCAAAATCCAGCTGCAAAGTACATTGAAAGTGGGGTGAGAGTGCATTATTCTGCATGTGTGGAAGGGGCCAAAGAAAGTTTGTGTCCTCTGGGGGAGGACAGTGCTGTGGGCAATGCTTGATAAGTCAAATCCAGGAAGCATCCAGCAGTTGATTAGATTTGGGCTGGAATTGATGAAAATACAGTTCTGGGTTTTTCCAGTTCAAAGTAGAGTGGTTTCCAGAAGTGGGGCAGGATGGGTGTGGTAGGATTGGCAAGGTAAGAATAGCTGGCAAGAAACTTGTTTGTATTAGACTGACTGGCATTTAGTGTGTCTTTTGTGATCGAAAGAGCAGATGTGTGGTTTCCAGGGGCTGTGGCCATCATCTCAAGTGATACTGAAGGCTCACATTCCAATTGAGACTGGAGGGCTTCTGAGGCAGGTTCCTTTCCTACAGGCACCAAAGTACAGACTCAGGACATGGCATCTACCTTAGACTGTATTGTCAAGGCACATTTAGGGCAAACAGGTAGAGCACTGCTTCCTAAAAACAGGCACCATGTCCTACCACCATGTCCTATGTAACAACATCACTTTAAAAATGAGGGGTACAAAGAAAACCAAAGCATCAAGCAGAGGAACCAAGGCCCAGTAATGTCAGTCCAGGGCTTTTTATTTTCTTTCAACAAGGAGAAACACACAAAGCATACCTTCTCCTGCACGCACTCTGAAGTGACAGTCTCAATGCGGATGTAGCACATAAGTATTCTGAATGTATATCCCAGCCTTTGCATTCTTTCGAAAACCAGGGAAACATTCTGAGCTAACTATTTCCCCATGGAGGGGAAAGAATAAGCCCTGGCCACTTTTGGACATCTTGTTTCTGTTTCTGCCCAGGACAGAATGTCATGGCTGAGCTTTGTGCACTGATTCTAGGCTTAGATATATTGGCACTCTGCGCTGCTGGAGGGAAAGAAAAGACATAAACCAGATTTATTGGCTGCGTTGTGGACTGTACAGATCTCTCTTCCCATGTTCACACTAAGTAATTGCTGTGGCTGTTGTTCTGGTCCCCAGTCTCTCTTTGACGACTGCCTGATGGCACTTCTTCCTCTTAGCAGCCTTGGATGTTATGCGACCGGGCGACTTTTTATCCACACCATGCAATGTGTACAGAGTCCGATCAAGATGCTGACAGGCCACATTTCTCAAGTCCCAACCTATTCTTATTTCATTTGTTTTAGGGATGCTCCAGCCCCTGCAATTTTGTCCTGTTTGCTGGAGGCGAACAGAAACCTTTGTTTTTTTTGTTTTGTTTTTTGATTATCAGTGCAGTGACCTGTAATGCATTTATCCATCTGTATCTCTTCCTGGTCAATTGCCGTATTATAATCAATACATTTGATTTGAATTGATTATGAGTTGGATAATTTGTGAATCTGTTCATCGGCTTTTGGCAGGTTGCTTCACTATATTCCTTCCTAACTATGCAGAACAATGCAATTGGCTTTTTAATGCATGCATGTTCTCACCCAGCCCGATTTCAGTTCTACTACCCATCCTTGCTTTGTAAACTACTCTGGTGAGCAGGCAGTTATTTAAACAGGGAAATCACTCATTAAATCCCTTAAAATCATATAAATCAGTCATCAATGCGCTGACTGTTGTGGGTTTTCTGGGTTTTCTGGCAGGGTCTAGTCATTTTTGCTCCTAACATTTTGCTCGCATCTATAATTGGCATCTTCGGAAGCACGTTACGATAGAGAGAAACAGCTCTTTCCTTGACATGTCTCTGAAGATGCCAGCCATAGATGTGGGCAAAACTTTAGGAGCAAATGCTACAAAAAACGCTGAAGGTAGCAGGAAAGAGGAAGGCCCAACATGAGATGGATTAACTCTATAAAGGAAGCTACAACAAGACCTGAGCAAGGCTATTAACGATAGGATGCTTTGCAGGTCGTTCATTTGTAGGGCTACCATGAGTCAGAAAAGACTTGACATCGCTCATCACTCATAGTCTTGTGTATTAATGGAATTACAGTATTCTGTTTAGCAACTGAAACTTTCAGAGCATCCCTTGTTGTTCAGTGGAATAAAAGTAAGGGTGCAATCTCAATTCAATAAGCCTTTATTGGCATACAGAACATACAATATAAATACAGTTAAAATTACTAGATAAAACTTCACACTGGATCATAAGTTCAGTTCGCAAACCTCAGCCAGAAACTTTGCCACTGCAAGACAACAGTCAAGGTCATTACAGTTTAAGAGCATATTTACTTTATCAAGCTCTGTCAGGGTTTTCATAGAGTCAATGATTTGTAATAATAAGCTGGATCTTGGTTTCTGGCAAAGTGGGCAGTGGAGGAGAATGTGCGCAATGGAATCCGACTGCCCTGGGCTGCAGGGGCAAAGCCTCTTATCATTTGGTAGACCCTTGAGTCTTCCTCTATGGAGTGGGGATGGCATAATATTAAATCTAGCCAGCATGTAGGCTCTCCTATATATAGGGTTGGTAAGCGCTGCAATAAAGTAGGCTGGGTTTCCCTGCACAAATGGAATTGCCATGTTCATTGGCGAGCAGGATTTGTTGGCCAAGCTCTGCAGTTGTTGATAATCCATTGCTAGTAGCCGCTCTTTGATGAGGGCAAATGTCTCAGTAAGGGTTAGCATGTTCAGAGAGTCACTATCATATCCCAATTCCGCAATCTTTGTTATAACTGTTGTGCACCATTTAGAGTGATGGAGTTCTCTCAAGGTGAGTTGCGTCAGTGAGTTGTCGGAGAAGGGTGCAATCTTATAATGTTTTCCCAGGGGTGAGCCTCATGAAATACAATGAAATACAAATACTTACTGCTGAGTAGACCTGTTTATGATTGCTCCTCATGTCATGTGCTGAAGGACCTCTCAAGGTCTATTTCATGTGCCATCCCCCCTTCCTTTAACAACCCAAAACTGAATCCAGACAAAACAGAGGCAATACTGGCTGGCTGGGCTGCTACTCTGAAAGGTGTCACACTGCCCAACTTGGATAGAGTGAATCTGGCACTGAGGGACTTAGCTTGGGGTCTGGGTGGGGGGAGGGTGGGGGGTTCTTTATCGGGTCATGATGCTACAGATGCAGAAAAACAGGGAGAGCTAGAGGTGCCTTTCCCCCAACAATATCAGACACAGAAATTGTCCTCCCTCTTCTACCCAGCTAAGCTAGCTACACTGATCCTTTCCAACCTGAACCTTTGGACTGGACTACTACCATGTGCTGAATGCGGTGCTACCCTTGAAGACAACCAAGAAACCAGAAAAAGCAGCAGCTGATTTAGCTGGTTTGGGCATATTGTATTTGCTCTGGCACACCTTTGTTGGCTGTTGATCGGTTTCCAAGATGCTAGGGCTTAGTACCATTAAATCTTTTGTGGCTAGGGGCTTATATTCTTGAAGGACTCTTTCTTCCCGTATCAATCAGTGTGACAATTCTGCTCTGCCTAGCAGCATCTGCTGAATGCCTCCACTGATTTATTAATTTAGTTTGTTTGTTTTATATGCTACCCTTCCCCATTATGACAGTGGCCACAAGCACTCTCTGAAATCATTTGCACAGTTTGGAACAATATATTGGAGGAGGGTCAGGTGCTCTCTGTAAAGAAAATGTAAGACAGTGCTTTCTAGGAGGGATTTTTGTCTGAGTTAGTGATGTTGTAAGATTTCTGTATGGTCCACTTGTGTCTGCCTGTCTTCTGTAAATTGGCAATTTCTGTGGGGGGTTTTGTGTGTGTGTGTAACTTGCCTTGAACCGCTGGAGAGGGAAGTTGTGGGATATATATATATATATATATTTAAATAAATGGATTTGAACATGGGTGGCCTAAACTGAGCACTTAGTCCCAAATTACAGGAGTGTTTAAATTCCACTCTAGCCCTTTCTGAATTCTGTTCCCAAATAACTGTTAACTGGTTTAATATTTTCTTCAGTGATTTGGAGATGAAGAAGAAGAAGAAGAGTTTGGATTTATATCCCGCCTTTCTCTCCTGCAGGAGACTCAAGGGGGCTTACAATCTCCTTGCCCTTCCCCCTTCACAACAAACACCCTGTGAGGTGGGTGGGTGGGGCTGAGAGAGCTCCGAGAAGCTGTGACTAGCCCAAGGTCACCCAGCTGGCATGTGTGGGAGTGCACAGGCTAATCTGAATTCCCCAGATAAGCCTCCACAGCTCAGGCGGCAGTGCGGGGAATCAAACCCGGTTCCTCCAGATTAGATACACGAGCTCTTAACCTCCTACGCCACTGCTGCTCCTGTTGCTCTTGTTTCTTAGATGCTCTTGTTTCTTACAAAATGTCACTTTTTTTGCCTTGGCTGCTAAGAAAATTCCAGCCTCTGAACTGTTTCTAATCTGGGCAATATCTGTACTTGATTTTGAAATCTGTTTTTGTGTCTAATTTTATGTTTTGAAGTCATCATTGATTTTATGGTCAGCCACTGTGACCATTTGATTATAACAGCCTTTGGCCATAGACAATAAACTGCGCTTGTACATGTACCATGCTAGTCCTTTAGAATTGTGCTCCCGAATAACTATTAGCCGGTTTACCAATTTGAGAAGAACCGTGCTATGGTTTTTGTGATCAAATCCTGTTAATACATTGTCACCCAGCTGTGCCAACTGCAAGTACCAAACATTAATTCAGAGGTAACTACCCGGATGGCCCTGTGTAGCCCAATCTCATCAGATCTGGGAAGCTAAGCAGGATGGAGATCACCAAGAATGTCCAGGGTTACTGTGCAGAGACAGGCAATGGCAAACCACCTCTGCTCATCTCTTCCTTTAAAAACTCTACTGGATCAGCTACAACTTGACGGCACTTTCCACCACCAGTCACATACAGAAAACACTCCAATCATCCCGTTGAGATATTACAACCAAGTTTTGTTTCAGGGCCTGCAGGTCCCCATCATCCAGAAAGGGAAAGCGACCAGATCGATCAAACATAGGCATTAGTGGCAATTCGAAATGGATGTTACCAGATCATCCAGCAGCAAAGCTGGAACCTGGAGGATTTCTCAGCTATGTGAACCTGACCTTTCAGTAGGAATGTGACTCCATTAAGGACTAGTCAGACTGCAAGGTTACCAGACATAGACATAAAAAAAAAGAGTCCAAAGGTAGTAGTAGTAATATTTAATGAAGTTTTATGCAAGGTTGGTAACCATAATTTACCGTAGCCAAATCTGAAGAGACTTAGAAAGCATAGGAATTGATGTACATTACAGGGACCCCTCCCTTCCCCCAGGCAGGGTGATGAAAGCAGAATAACGTCATCATATTGTTTATCATAGCAATGCCAGCTGGTTCATGCAGGATACCATCATTATCTCAAACTAAAAAAGCTCTGATAGCATAGCCTGGGCAATGGAAAGCATCTGCGGGGCCCCAGAGATAGGGAGGGAAGCAATAATCATAGACATGAGAAGAAGCGAAAACTGGCTGGGAATTTAGGAGATAAGGGGACACAGAGTCTGGTATTACCCATCACCAAACTTACCCATGATTTATTTGTCCTTATTTGACCAATTACTGACTCCAAGCAGTGATCACCAGCCTCACTTAAGTTCCAAAAGAAGAAGAAGAAGAAGAGTTGGATTTATATTCCTACCTTTCTCTCCTGCAGGAGACTCAAAGGGGCTTACAAATTCCTTTCCCTTCCCCCCTCACAACAAACACCCTGTGAGGTAGGTGGGGTTGAGAGAGCTCAGAAGAACTGTGGCCGTTTCCCCACTTTTAAAAATGATGTCAGTTTCATGCGGCATGGACCTTTTCAGCCTGGGGATTGTGTTCCCCGGCTTCCCCACTTCATCAAAAGGCGCCGTTTTCAGCAGCACCAGAAATGATGTGCGCTGAGGGGGTGCGAGAGCGGCAGAGTCGGGGCGGCTGCATTGTCGCCACCCCTGTAGTGGGGAGTGCCGCTGGACCCTAAGGACAATCGCACCCTTCCCAATCCCACGTAGATCATTGTCTCCAAACTCGAATCAGAGGGCACAAACCCAGCCAGTGTTAAGCACCCTGAACCAAGTTATTTACTCATCTGTGTTATTCATGACCTGCCTTTCTCATGGGGACTCAAGATGGATTGCATGCTGGTGATGGAAGTGTTGTCAAGTCGTAGCTGACATGGTGACCCTGTAGGATGTTCAAGGCAAGAAACCGTATGTTCAGTTCTTTCCAGTTCTTGCCATGTCTCCCACATGGGATGTGACACTTGTAATCCTAAATTGTTATGTTAAAAATCCAATGGCTGCTATTGTGTTCCTTTCACTTTCCCCCACTTCTCAGGCTATGCTGGTAGAATAGATTGCAAGCTGTCAGCTGTGAGTTTTGAGGACAGAGAAATAGTGCACTGGCATTCTGTCTGGAATTATAGTATGGCTTGGACAAAGGCTTCAGAGCAGAGGTGGGATCCAGCAGGTTTTCACAGGTTCCCGAGAGCAGGTTACTAATTATTTGTGTGTTCCGAGAGGGGGTCACTAATTGGTGATTTTGCCATGTGATTTTTGCCTTAGTTACCCCCCTCCTCTCAGCAGTAGCGCACAGAACTTGAAGCAGTCTAGCAGGAGGTGCACCGGCGTGCGTGGCAGCCTGCGCCTGCATGCATTCGTTTCCCACCCAAGGACCGGCGCAGCGGCTGCGTTCTTGCCACAGCCCCGCCCAGGAATGCCCCGGCCCCGTCGTGCCCCACCCAGCCCCATTGGCGCTACGCCACAGTTTGAATCCCACAACCATGGGAACCTGTTACTAAATTTTTTGGATCCCACCACTGCTTCAGAGGGACTGACATTGCTGAGCAATGGAAGGGGCCCAGTAGTGCTGTATATCATGGATGTCTGCATGCCACAAAGCAGTCTTCTCAAAGATTTCCAACGTGTTACATTCCTGGGAACTGACATTCAAAAAAACAGATTTCATTATCAATCAAGTCTGGTTATTGGACAACGTAGGGCCACAACACCTTCAGAGGTGGTTTGCCATTGCCTTCCTCTATAATCCTGGTATTCCCATCCGAGTGCTAGCCCAGACTGACCCAGTTTAGCTTCTGAGATCTGATGAGAGTAGGCTGGCTTGGGGTTCACATAATGTAAGTCAACTGCAACCATGGGACGTCCAATAAAAACATGCTATGAAACCTCAAAGCCTTGTGCTGTTATTCTCTAGGGCTGGTATCTTTGTAGCTTCAAAGGTACCCTCCTCCCCAAAAAAATTAACAAAAAAAACCCCTGATGAAAATAAAGCACTAGACTGTCAGTGCAAGCTCACAAAATGATGTTGATGAAGAAGTCTGGGAGATGTGGGAAACATCTTAAAGAGATGTAAGGTGCATTTAGAACCATTTTCACAAAAGAATCACTAGGCAACAGCACAGAAAGAAAACATGCTCAGGCTGGAAATAAAACATTTTGAGCCATGTGGAACTCCATGGAGGATTTTATTTCCTGTCTGAAAACATTTTATATGTGTTGTCCAGAAAGAGCCCTTATGGCCAAGTGTGACTTTCCCTGGAGGACAGGAAAGGCAGCAGATTTACCTTTAGAGGGGTGTGTGGGGGGGTGGGGGGGGTGGGGGTGGGTGTGTGGGTGGGTGGTTGGGTGTGGGTGTGTGTGTGTGTGTGAGAGAGAGAGAGAGAGAGAGAGAGTCAGTGTGTGTGTGTGTGTGTGTGTGTGTGTGAGAGAGAGAGAGAGAGAGAGAGAGAGAGAGAGAGGAAACTGTCCAACCCCCTGCAATGCAGGAATACACAATCAAATATGCTCATCCAGCCTCTGTTTAAAAACCTCCAAAGAGGGAGACTCCACCACGCTCCAAGGCAGTGAATTCCACCATCGAACAGCCCTGACGGTCAGGAAGTTCTTCCGAATGTTTAGGTGGAATCTCTTTTCCTTCATCTTGAATCCATTACTCCATGTCCTTGTCTCTGAGGCAACAGAAAACAAGCTTGTTCCCTCTTCGACATGGCATCCCATCAAATATTTAAACATGGCTATCGTGTCACCCCTTAACCTACGCTTCTCCAGACTAAACATCCCCAGTTCCCTAAGCCTCTCTTCATAAGGCATGGACTCCAGACCCTTTATCATTTTGGTTGAAAGATGAATCATCTTCACTCCTCTTGTCCCTTCAGGTCCTATTAGCCAATGAAAGTCAACTAGTAACCCCTGAGCATAGGTAAAGAACTGTTTACAGCAAACTTTGATGGAAATCCTGGGTTCATGGCATTTCTTTACACCCATATTTATATTGAGTTTTAAGAAAAGGATGCCCCAAAGAGCCACTGTTACTGTTTTCCATTTTCTGGAGGCAATCAAATACATAAAACAAAAATTGACAAATGCTACAACTCAACAAAATGTAAAGGAAAACCTTCTGTTCTCCAGAAGACAGGAAAATAAAATCAGAGAAATGCCAAATTAAATATTTCAGTGATATTTCCTTGGATAATGGGAAAGGAACAAATGTGAAAAGTTATTTTTAAACAATATAGTTTTCTCAGGATTTGGGACTCTATAGTTTCCCTTCCCACTAAAAAAGGTGAAAAAAGGTGAAGAGGGAATTTTAGTAGCACGGTTTGCCTTGTGCTGTGAAGCAGCTGCCTCTCTGAACTAAATCAAGTTTCTTGAAGGCTTTCCTGGCTGACAGGAATGTTTCTGTTTCCCATGTTTTTACAGACTGCTATTTCTGCAGTCATCCAGTATGGGCCTCTTACTTGCACCACACAAAACATCCAACATATCACCTGTACACAATTGCACAGCTGGGGACGTATCATGTTTTATTTAAAATTCAGTTCAAAATAGCTAAAAGCCTTATAGTCTGGGAAACCTGTTCAAATCGGGACCTCCGGAATCAGCCTGGGCAATACCGGCTCCCATTCGAAGCATTAAAGGTAGCTCCTGTTCTAGCTAAAGTCACTCTTAAATTAGAGATCTGGGGGCTAGAGGAAAGGAATGCTGAAGGCCAGGAAGGATATCTCCAGGTTGACAAATAAAGCTCTTTTATTTCCACAGTCTGAAGAAAGTTTTTGGTTTCTGTGACTTGCGAGCAATTTCAGTTGTACATTATTCAAAAGGTGGCCTCATTAGACACTGCAAGTTAGGCTGCTGGGAAATTGGTGGCTTGTCAACCCAGGGGACTTTTTTTGTTCAAGTAATTAGTGATAAGTTAAACTGAATAAAATTAAACAACCCCCATTTTGCAAAGGTTCTCACTTTGCCCAACGCATTCACATCTCCTTGGATATAGAAGTCTTAACTCAAAACACGTTGTTCTGTATCGGTTCTCTCACAATTGAAGAAGAGAGCAACAGAAGCCCTCCAAAACAGAGCAGCTACTGCTATTCAGCCATTTTTGAACGAGACCTCATACAGAGGGTGAGTACGCTTTTGCCTCATCTGGTCTACCAATAAACTGCATTTCTAATGTATAAATGTGTTTATTTATTATTTATGTATTGGTCTTATAGACCGCCCTCCCCTGGAGGGCTCAGGGCGGTGAACAACCGTATAATAAAACAACAACCATCAGGTTAAAAACAACATAGAATAAATTAAAATAGGTACCATATAAGAGCCGACGGCATCATCCCACCCCCTCCCCACGCTCATGCCCACGGGAGGCCAGATGTAACAACAGCGATGATCCTAACCAGGCTGGCCAAATGCCTGGTGGAACAGGTCCGTCTTACAGGCACTGTGGAAACTCTGCAGGTCCCGCAGGGCCCTGATTTCCCTCAGGACCCTGTTCCACCGGGGGGGGGGGAGGGCAGGGCTGTGAAAGCCCAGGCCCTTGTAGAGGCCAGCCTGATTGCTTTAGGGCCAGGGATCACCAACAGGTCCTCCTCCGAAGAATGCAGGGGCCTGACGGGGCGATATGGGGTGAGGCAGTCCCTCAGGTATGCAGGTCCAAAGCCTGCATAAATGTCCATTTATTGTAGAAAAGTCTACATTACAAAGGATAAATCATCAGAGAGTCACGGTAGCCATGCTGGTCTGCAATTAAATAACCAGTCTGAGAGACTCACAAGATTTTAGGAGTATCAGCTTTCAGGAGTCTGAGGTCTCTTCCGCACATGCAGAATAATGCACTTTCAATCCACTTTCACAATTGTTTGCAAGTGGATTTTGCTATTTCACACAGTTGCAAAGTGGATTGAAAGTGGATTGAAAGTGCATAATCTATATCTGAAAGTGGATTGAAAGTGCATTATCTATATCTATAAATGCGAAATACCACTCACTGACTCACTGACTGACTCATGCACAGAACTCAAAAACCACCGAACCTACAAAGTTGAAATTTGGCACACCAGTTCATTATGTGGTTTAGGTGCTCACTAAGAAAGGATTTTTCAAAATATTCAGTATTACTCGAGTTATTACACATTTACTGTTTTAACTGCTCATCTCTGGCCAATTGTGTGAACATTCTAAGGGCAAACCAGCCCCTCAGTCCACAGGCATGCTGCACGAACCTTCTAAGGGTGACAGTTCAACGCCACTAGTTTCAACAAACAGGCTGCAAAAAAGCATGCTGAATGTCACCTCGAAGTTAACAGACAGGCTGTGAAAAAGTACTCCTCCACCCACCCTCATGTTAACAACACCACTACAACCAAATGCAATCAAAACAGATTGCAAACCACACTATCACCTTGGACTACTAAACATTTGTTGGGTTTTGCATATGGACATCAGATTGATTACTGTGCAGACAAGTTTACTGCTCTCGGCCTCCAATCACCCTGTGCTTGGTGTCATGCTCTGAAGTGGCAGGATGAGTCCCCAGGAATGTGTTGCAGTGGCGGTACAGTCCAGCTCCCTGCCCTTCAACCCTACCCTGAACCTCTTCACAGCCTTTTCACTCATCAGCATCAAATGGCAGAACACTTCCTTTCTGCATCCCAAAAATACAATGGCTGCTTCCAAATGATGTCTTTTAGAGCTCACCAGGTGAAAGAGAGCAATAACACATTTCATTAGAAAAAGACAACTACAGGAAGCTGCTGCAAAATATGCGAAAACAAACTCATCAATCCACAGGCTGTGAGGAAATATGCTTCATGTCACCCCAAAGTTCACGAACAGGCTGTAAAGAAGTATGTTGAATGTCACCCCGAAATTCATAGAGAGCCTGTGATGAAGTATGCGTAGTGAAGCATGGGTGCCCTGCTAGTTCTATATGTACGGAAGGGGCCAAAGCTCCTCTCGACAGACACAAAGGGAGCTTTGACTCTCAAACATTTATATCCCTAAAATCTTGTTGGTCTGCAAGGTGCTATTAGACTTGAACCAACTCTGTAATGGAGTTTTACCTTGTGTGTGACAAAGAAACATACTTTATTTTTATAACTTCTGTCTACATGACTAGTCTCACACAGGCAATCCTGGGGTTAGCTGACCAATAGCTTAATCAATGGACTGGCCATAAAACTCTGACCTCAGTAGCTAATTAGCATGCACACAGCTAACCCCTCCATGTCTGAATTGTGACAGACACTTGCAAATACCAACACTTGCGCCATCCTTGTTACACACCCTATCCTGCAAGAACCTTGGGAGAACATCCCATCCTCACCCCAGATAACATGAACAATGGTATCGTTAACTGCCATAGCAAAAACACTAAAAAAATTACATTTAGAATCTTTAGTTCTGGACTAAAAATCGATACGTTCCATGGACTTTTCTTATTCTTTTCTGTTTCCATATCAATGGTCTGTCCAATAAAACAGAAGTTAGATTTTTAGCCAGCAGATTATTGTCGGTTTGTTCTGGAATTAGAGTGGCACTGCATGAACGTTCTGACAAGGAACTATCTACAGCATCTAATGGAAAAAATGGGGTGTTTGACCTGGGAAAAGAGGATCAGAAGCAATATAGTGAAAAGATAGACTTTGCTCTGGCAAAAGAGACAACAAATGAGCACAAATAGAAAGCAATCTTTCTCAGTGTCTGTGACAGCAGAACACACTTTCTCTTCGGAAGTCTGTGTCAAACCTCGGATCTGGAAATTACGGACACTGTAGATTTGTTCTAAAGCCTTTAATTCAGAGTGTAGGTAACATCGTAAAAGAGGAATCTGGTGATTCCCGTGCAAACCCCTTACCTATATCCCATTGCCCCCTCCCACCGAGCCAAACGGGTCCCACTCTCCTCTACAAACTACAAAGCATTCACTACAAAGCATTGAGAGCCTGGGAACAGTTCACACCTTCCTCTGATAAGATCTGTGTCCGGGATATTCTGGGCACTGAGGGGAAGATGCTGGGCTTTTGCCCCTCATCAGAGTATGGTACACCGCCTCCCCCTGCCCTACATGCAATTTGGCACTGACAGGCTCAGTCCTGACATTCCGTCCCCTTTAAGACCTTTCCCCCCCTCCCCGCATGGTCAGGGTAAGCCCGGTGGATAGCTTTCACTAAGCGGGGGGCTTGCACATGTCCCGAGTCCACCCATTCGTTGTGCCCGGCTGGGAAGTGGGTCCAGGCAATCAGGTACTGCAGGCGGTTGCGATGCACTCTAGAGTCCAGGATTGGTTCCACTTTGTGGTGAGGCTCCCCCCGTACATGGATTGGAGAGGGCACCTCTGCCCAAGGATGCCAGTTGTCTGGGGGAGCGCCTTCTTGGGGAGGTTGCATTGAAAAACACTGTGTATGGATCTCAGATTCTTAGGCAGCTGTAGCTTGGCAGTCCCATGGTTAATCACCCTAAGCACAAGGAAAGGTCCAATATATGTCTGCCCCAGTTTTCTACACCCCTGCAACCCCCTCAAGTTCCTGGTAGACAAATACATCCAATCCCCCACTGCGAGAGTGATGGGGTGCCGTTTCTTATCAGCTTGCCGCTTGTGCCCCAGTTTAGCTTTCTCCAGTGCCTTTTGCATGGGACCCCATGCTTGCCGGATAGACTGCACCCATTCCTGGAGCTCCACCAGCCCCTGTTGTACCTCCCCCAGGAACGGAAAGGGCTGAAGCAGTTGGCCTGAAACAACCTTGAAGAGGTTTTTTCCCGTGCTACTATACACTGTGTTGTATACAAACTCGGTGAAGGGGAGGAAGTCTGCCCAATTCTCTTGGTGGTAATTGATGTAACACCGCAGATGTTGTTCCAGGGTAGCGTTCGTGCATTCACTTTGCCCATCTGTTGCTGCATGGTACGCCGAGGAAAGGGCTTGCTCCGTGCCTAACAGCTTGGGGAAATGCTGCCAGAACTGCGAGATGAACTGGCTGCCTTGGTCTGAAATTATTTTGTCGGGGGCAGCATGGAGCCTATAAATGTGAGTCACAAACATTTGGGCCAGTTTGCTCGCCGATGGGAGTGACGTGCATGGGATAAAATGAGCCTGTTTTGAAAACAAGTCCATAACAATCCAAATCACAGACTTCCCTTTGGTGGATGGGAGGTCAGTGATGAAATCCATGGAGATCACTTTCCAGGGAGCGGAAGGCACCGGGAGGGGTTGGAGGAGGCCAGGCACTTTCCCCTGTGCCCGCTTGGCAGTCGCACGATACTCAATAAGGATTTCAGTGATGAAATTCCCAGTCCCATCTTTGGCTGTTCTCCTCGATTGATGCTATCCAAATTATTACCTCTTGCTCTGGTGGCTGCTTTGTGACAGTTTCAAAGATGAACACCAAATCTTTTCACTCTAGTTTATAGCAATATTTAATTCTCTGTTTCTCAGTCCTGCCAAAGTTTCCTTTATTCAATGTCCTCTGAACACACCTTTAAATTTGTATCTTCTTCCAGCTAATCCAATTGAAGAATTTTTCCTCAGAGCACCCCAAAACTTAATTTCAAAAACAACCACAAAAGGCAACCCACGTTCCTTTTTTTAGCACAAAGTTTTCAACTGCTTCATATAACTCTTCTGTGCATTTTTAAAATATTATAACACATGGCTCTCGAAAACAATGTCGTTTTTCATCACGTCAACTCTGCTTCCAAACAGTTCTCTTCCCACTGTTTTCTCCAAGCTAATATTGAAACTCCCAGATGCAATGTTTTCCCTCCAGCAGCTTTAAATATGACAATACTGGCTTTTAATTTTAATATTTTATTAAGGAGTTAAATCTTAATTGTAATCACTTTCTAAATTTGGATTTTATTTTACTACTCTACTAACAGAATGCCATATTGTTGGCCAACATTTACTGTACTTTAAAAAAAAGCTGATAAAAGGGCAAGGAGAGTCTTCCATAGTTCAGGAGTAATTACTCAGCTGTCATTCAAAGCCCTTGTCGAACTGACCATGTATAACATCTCACAGCTTTTTAACATGATCTTTTGACTGACGGGGTTGAACTGAAACATACAGATGTGGTCCCAGACATGACAAGGCCAGCAAAACCCCTGCCTAACGATGACATTTAACCATTTCAAATGGCTAGTTGGTATTACAGCAGCTTCCTGTGTTCACCCACATGTTCAACTAAATCACAAACGCATCCATGTCAAACCCAAATATGTCAACAGCAAGAGAGTTACCTCCATTGCAAGTTCTTTGCCCCTCGTGGCTTTTTGATTTGGCATCAAACAAATGCAGTACAACAGTCTGGATTTTCCCCTCCCTTTACTTGCAGACACATTCATCACACACACACACGCACAGCCACGCATGCACAGCCACACATATTGCTGCTACTAGAAAGATATATGTAACCACCCTGCTATATGCATCTATGCAGTCTTTCCTTGATCTTTACTTTATGGTTTCACATGCTTTGTAGACAACTAGGCTTCCCCTGGTACTCCTGTCCCAGGGGAACTATGTTACAGTCGTTATCTTGTAGGGCAGGAAGCCTGGTGGCTTTCTATTGCTATCTGCCACCAACCTTGGGCGCCTTAGCTCCAAAGACTGTTTTTCACAAACTCTTGAGAAAATGGGAGGGGGGTTCTCTACAGAGGATAAAGGGGACTGTGAATGCCAGCTTCGTCAGAACTGACTTTGTCAAGTGTGGTGCCTCGATGCCCATTCAATAAACACTAGTCCATTTATTGGCTTAAGGTTGTGAGATCTAACATTCTACCATCTGCAGCAGCCATTTTGTTGTTGTGCTGGGTCAGAACACCAAATGTGCGAACTGAATCAAAAGGTCCCTGGTGTCAAGTATCTGAAAGTCGGGTACAAGTCCCGACTCAGCTGTGGAAGTTCAATGGGTGACCTTGTGTCAGTCCAATTCTCTCAGCCTAACTTAACACACAGGATTGTTTTGGGGATAGAATGGAAAAGAGGAGAATGATATAAGCTGCTTTGGGCCCCCATTGGGGAAAAGGAAGGGGTACAAATGAATACATTGAATGTAATTATAGTTAGCATATAAATAAGCAACAACAAGAACTTTGTGCAGAGGCAATTTTACACCATGCAACAGATTCTGATGTAAAATGATAAATAGCTGTTCACTTTTTAGACAACTGGGCCGGAAGTCCAGTTTTTTAGCTAGACTTGGCCAGAAGTCCAGTTTTTTTAGACTTGGCCAGAAGTCCAGTTTTTTAGCCAGTCCTTATTGGCTTCTTTTTTGCAATATTGCAGGGGCCTTTTATACCCAAATTTTTTATCACTGCTCCAATTTTTGTACTTTTATCATTGTATCGCAATTTTAGGTGTAACGGGATTTTAAACATGTCAGAGGAAATTTTTTTAATATAAATTATTTAATTCCTGTGAACATCCCCTCAGTCAGCAATATTGACTATATATTTTGTACTATGTACTATCTTTGATGCGTGATTCATTATTGCTGAATTGTGTATTTCTGTTATTGCTGTTCTGGTCGATGACCGTAAATAACATGAATTGAATTGTTCACTTTTCACTGGGAGATACTAAAAAAAAAATCATTGCCAAAAATGCTTGGCACCCCAGTGCAATGCCCAGGCCCCTGGCAACCTGGCGCCTGAGATCTGTCAACCCCACCATTATTTCATATTTTAGTCAGTTCACCAACCACCCAATGGGGATAATTTCATGCACTAGTGAAGGGCAGTCATGTCTGGACGGAGATGGAGAAATGGTTCATCGGTGCAAAGGAGGGGGGGGGGGAAGCCTTATAAAGGTTAGGACATACATGATGTAGATATTCCACACAGAAAATCATAGACATTCACACCCTATTTGTCATCTGTCCATTGACCGTGTTGCTGAAATTAATTCTTCTGAAGATCAGACTTGGCATGACCGGTGTTAAACACGGGTCAGTACCAGATGGGTAGAAAGAAGGGAACCGGAAGTCTATTTACAATAAAACAAGAGTTCATAGCCCCTGACCAGCCAGCAGCTTTTTTTGATAGCTGAGCAACACAATGAGAGAAAAAAGCACATGGTGAGGGGCGAGAGATGGGACATAAAGCTGCAGGTGTGATAAGGTTGTCTGGTCCTCCTGGACACAGGTGGTTGCCAGATCCAGGTTAGGAAACTCTTGTAAATTTGGGGATGGAACTTGCAGGGGACAGGGATCTCAGAGAGGTACAATGCCATAGATTCCCCCCTCCAAAGCATCCATGTTCTCCAGGGAATCTGATCTCTGTAGTCTGGAGGTGAGCTGTAATTATGGGGGGGGGGGGGCAGGTCTTACCTGGAGACTGACATACCCAAGGTGGGAATAGCTTCCCTTTCACCTGTGTGCCTCTCTTGTTCCTCTCCTGCCCACCACCTTTAAACTCAGAGCCGAGACAAATCTGTATGCCAACAGACTGCTCTGCCCCAATTCTACTTGATGCATCAGTGTGTCATGAGACATATTTGAAGCTGTTCAGTTTTCTACCTTTCTGGATAGTTGCAGCTAGGAGCCATTATCTTCCACCTGCTCCAGCTTGGTTGTCAGAGAAGCCAAATGATGTATCTGAAGAGACAGTGGCCAGTGGTGGGATCCAAAAATTTTAGTAACAAGTTCCCATGGTGGTGGGATTCAAACTGTAGCGTAGCGCCAATGGGACTGGGCGGGGCATGATGGGGGCGTAGCCAGGCATTCCGGGAGCGGGGCATTCCTGGGCGGGGCTGTGGCAAGGACGCAGCCGCTGCGCCGGTCCTTGAGCGGGAAACAAATGCGCGCAGGCTGCCACACACGCCGGTGAACCTCCTGCTAGACTGTTTCAAATTCTGTGTGCTACTGCTGAGAGGAGGGGTGTAACTAAGGCAAAAATCACGTGGCAAAATCACCATTTAGTAACCCCCTCTCGGCACACACAAATAATTAGTAACCTACTCTCGGGAACCTGTGAGAACCTGCTGGATCCCACCTCTGACAGTGGCCATATATGCATGTAGTGTTTACCTCATGATTGTATGCTTTGTAATGAGTTTTTCCTGTGGTTTTCTGTTCTCCCTCTGTGATGTGAACACAGCCAAGTTGATCTACCCTTTTGTCTGCCCTCGACTTCCTTAGTCTATCCACATGACACTGTGGTGCAGTCGGGAAAAGTCCAGAGGGAGAGGAAAACCAAAGAAAGTGAAATGCATGCAAATTTCCTTCGCTTTCCCTGAGAAGGGGAGGTGAGAAAATTTCCCTGAGGAGGGGAGGGGAGGGAATTCACATTTGTCCATGCTTCAAAAACCAAGGAGACTCTCTGATGTGAGGCTCATTGTGTTGGAAAGGGAGGAAATGTGCACAATCAAGAATCTGACCCTAAGGGGATGTATGCTTGCTCTGGGGCAGATTACAAGTACATAAATGACTGGTATGATTTGCTGCTGTTCTGCAAGGTGTGTTTGCAGTTTGGCTTGTCACAGCTTGACTACTGGACATACCCCATTCTTGTTGGGTTCACATTTGACAAGCTCTGCCTTGACTGAGGAACTAAAGCTGAATTGTAAGCTCTAGATTTATATCTTACAAATTAATCTTAGGAAAGCTGGTCTCTGCCACGAGGCCTTCTGTTTATACAAGGGCCCATCAGAAACCATTGATTTTGCACTTCTAGTAGAAGAAAAAGAATGATCCACGGAAGGAACTATTTACAGCGCATGGGAGATCCAAGCCACATACAAATTGACCCACACTAGGTGAAAACAGGCAGAGGAAATCCTTGGAAGAGAGGCAAGAAAAGGAATGGATGGCTTTCAGGAAGAAACAGTCAACTGAAACTGATTCTATATAAGATGGAGGTCCTTTGACTATGCTGGAGAGATCTGGGTTTAAGTCACCAGTTTCTGACTCTGGACTGGGTGAAATTAACGTCAGCACCAGCAGTCAGGAGCTTCGGTGTGATTCTGAATGCCTCCCTTTCTATGGAAGCCCAGGTCACAAATATAGCCAGAGTGGCATCTTTCCATCTTCACCAGGCTAAGTAGCTGTTGTTCTATATGTCTTGACCCAATCTTGCCACAGTGATCCATGCAACAGTAATCTCCAGATTAGACTACTGTAATTCACTCCATGCAGCACTACCCTGCTCCAGAAACCCCAACTTGTCCAAAATGTGGCACAAGGATCTTTATTCAGATTACCCTGTGCACTCCAACACATACCAGCTGGGTGACCTTGGGCTAGTCACAGTTCTTCAGAGCTCTCTCAGCCTCACCTACCTCACAGGGTGTTTGTTGTGGGGGGGGGAGGGAAAGGAGATTGTCAGCCCCTTTGAGTCTCCTTACTGGAGAGGAAGGGGGATATAAATCCAACTCTTCTTCTTCTTCATTTATGGGGTCTCTACGTAGAGCACACAGACAACTTGTACTCTGCCAGCTGACTCCTGTGGGCAGGACCAGTTGGTGGGAATTTTGCTCCACAAGCCTGCTGATTGGCCACTGGCTGTGCATATTTTAAAATGCACTTCTTTGGCAAGTGTTGCCACCACAGCTCAAGGACCTTCACTGCATGACTGGAGGTAAGCTGTGGCAGCTATTTTGAGGCTGGCGCTGCCTCCTACAGTGGCCATTTTGCGGCAGCCATTTTGCAGCGGTTCTCACTCCACTGCGTCAGAATTTCAAAGCGGCCTACAGGCTGAAGTCTTGTTTTGAGTTGTGTGACAGAACTAAAACAGAAATGGATTGAATGATCATGTGTGTGTAAAAACATTAACAAACGTACCCACACACTGCAATATATGGGCCCCCTCTCTCCCCTGTGGGAGTATTTTGCTAGTAAACTGGAGTATTTTGGTAGTAAGCTGTAAGTCACCCCAGTGCCCATATTCCATTGCTCCTAGATGCATCTTTCCCTTCAGAATGTACTTTTCAACAGTGCCATAAACTAACATGACTTTATCTACATTTCTAAATATTAAACAGTTTAGCTCCTGCCTTTTATTAGCTTACTAAATTGCAAAAGACGCATCACCAGGATGGCTGTTGCTGCACCTAGCATTTGTTTGCATGTAGATGTTTCACAGTTTATTTCTGCCATTAGCTGTGAATTGTTTTGAATTATCTGGGCTGCGTGATCCGAAGATATTCATATTTCTTTTCCTTTTCAGAAGAAGGCATGCTTTTCAGCTCCTGTCACTTTTAAAAATTATAATTAGCCTGGGTCTCTGCTTCTGGGTTCATTTATCATTTCCTTCTATTGCTCTTCCCTTTTCAGCAAGCTTCAGATAACTGGCGAGCAACATCACTACTAAGTCACATTTGAAATAAGACTATCAAAACAGATCAGTTTTAATGCCAAATCCCTGGATAAAGTGTAATTGTAAAGAATAGTATGCTACAGTAATGGAATGGAAAATGTCTTCCATCCTGATGAAGGCGGTCCCTCTTTCATTACTTCCCCCTGCTTCTCCCATTGAAAAGAATGTTCATTCATGCCAAGTCAACTCAGCACAGTGATACTGTAGCTGAATTACTGCAATGCACTCTTAGGCCCCTTCCACACCAATAAATGCAGGCTAACAACAGTAAATAAATGCCAATAAATGCCAATAAATGCAGGCTAACAACAGTAAAAAAAATGGGGGTGGGGTGGGGACTTCGCATGGATCTCACTCCTAATGCGGTTCCCCCTGTGTCCCCCCCCCCCCCGGGTTTTTCAAGAATTGCACTATCCACAATTCTTTGGTTTTAATACAGTTTGCAGCTGCTTCTGAGCGAATGGCTGGGCACGGAGGTGCTTTTAATTCAGGTGCGTTCCATTTGTATTTTTTTCCCTGCCTAGCATCTGTGTAACTACGTGGGTTCACAGGGTACTAATGTCCGTCAGCAGGGCTGTGGGGGTCCAGTCATGCATGCCTCACATTGGTGGGAGGTAGGGTTTTTTTTTAAAAAAAAACCAGCTTCTCTGTGCTAAGGTACGTTGGCAACCCACATTGCTTCTGTGGGCTCAGTTCAATGCACCTTCAATGCACTTGGTGTGAAAAAGTAAAATCCACCTGCAAGTGATCACAAAAGCACATTGAAATTGGAAAGAAACTGCAGCACGTATGAAAACACTTAAATATTCTCAGTTTCCAAAGGAAGAAGCATACGTCCTCCAAGGCCACGGTTCGGTCATGCAAGTGCCTTTTTTGTTGGTATCCTTTCAATAGAGTTCCTGGACCCCTGCTGTAGCATAGGATCCCGAGCTTTGAGACACCTCCCCAGTGCCATTGAGCGCTGGTGGGGTGGGAGTGGGGACTTACTAATGGCAAACTGATGCCTAAACCTCTAGGTTCATGTCGATGTCATTTTCAGGCCTCACCAGAAGTGGCATCATCACAATACTGATGAAGCATGGATGTTTTGGTATTTGGGCAAAACCTCTATGGTAAAAATGGCTTCTGCCAAAGAATTCCTACCTGAATACCAGAGCATCCCTACATAACAGGTAATGTGATGACAACATTTGGGGTGCGCTCTGGAACAGACATTGACTCATCGCTTGCGATAAAGGCATAGGCCTCTGCTGTTGGTAAGTCCTCGCATTCCCTATTCCACAGGTGTCAAACTCGCGGCCCTCCAGATGTTATGGACTACAGTTCCCATCATCCCCTGCCAGCATGATGCTGGCAGAGGATGATGGGAAATGTAGTCCACAACATCTGGAGGGCCGTGAGTTTGACACCTATACCCTATTAGTTGCTGGGAGCACCTGGCATCCCTATAGTCACTGGATATACTGTCCTGCTTGCCTGGACAGTCAGGGACATGCTTATTAGGGCTCATGCACAGAGGAGCATAAAGACATCTGAGCAGTAAGGCTCAACTAACAAAAATTGATGTTCTTTTCCCCTTTTAACTATGCCCCTTTTAACAGCTAGCAGCAGTAGCAGGTGGCGGGGAGGCAGGCAGCCGCGACCACAGTCTAATCACGCAGACACAACCAAATGCATTTCATTGCATTCAAACCGCTCCCTGATCTCAGCCAAGCTAGTGAGTGTTCAAGCATGTAATACCGGAGAAATGCTCACAAAATATAATCACAGGCACTGAGCTTCTTTTCTCTCACAAGGGCTACGGCTAGCAATTTCTTTGGAGAAAAGAAAAAATCACATCTTGGTTAATATCGAGTAGCCAAAGGTGTGTAAGACAGCTGGAGCCAAATTCTGCCCACAAACGTCCAGTTAGCCACTGGTGGCCTGGAGGGACAGGGTACATAACCAAGTTTCTGGTATGGGGCAATCGTATGACGTAAAGAGAACTTAAAACCCAAACCAGAGAAAACCAAGCACATAAATCAGAGAGAGAAAAAACAGTGAATTGAGTCAGGCTTGCTTCTGACTGGACCAGGCGGATTGGAGACGAATCACAATTTGCCTACTTATGCTGTGCCAGAAAGGGTGGAAATGGGAATTTCTGGCCGCTGGCCAGGACAATCAATCAAATTATTTGAGCCAGCCTACAGTCTCAGAGGAGGACGCAACCCAGCTGCTCAAGTTCTGGATCACTCAACAAGGGAAAATGAGATTGTACAATTTCGCAACGTAGCTTCTCAAGTGGAAATTTGCTTCTGTTATCTAGACTGAGGGCATCTGTAGCATTCCGCTCATTTTTTTTTTTTGTTACTGAGTTGCAGGACAGAGCATAGAACCTAGTATTTAGGACACTTTTTTTCAATATAATCATACCATGAAAAGAAGCCAGCTTGAGCATTCCCATATGTTTGCTGTGTGCATGTGTGAAGGGCTGTCAAGTCACTTTTGACTTATGGGGACCCAATGAACAAATGACCTACAAAACGGCTTATGAACAGTCTTGCTCAGGACTTGAGGATCGTGACTTGCTTAACTGAGTCAATCCAGCTCATGTTGGGGGGAAGAATTAGGACTAATAAAAGGAAACACTTCTTCACACAACGTGTGATTGGTGTTTGGAATATGCTGCCACAGGAGGAGGTGATGGCCACTAACCTGGATAGCTTTAAAAAGGGCTTGGACAGATTTATGGAGGAGAAGTCAATCTATGGCTACCAATCTTGATCCTCCTTGATCTCAGATTGCAAATGCCTTAGCAGACCAGGTGCTCAGGAGCAGCAGCAGCAGAAGGCCATTGCTTTCACATCCTGCACGTGAGCTCCCAAAGGCACCTGGTGGGCCATTGCAAGAAGCAGAATGCTGGACTAGATGGACTCTGGTCTGATCCAGCAGGCTAGTTCTTATGCTCTTATGTTCTTATGTTGGGTCTTCCTCTTTTCCTGCTTCCTTAAATTCTCCTTGCGTTATTGTCTTTTCCCGTGAGTCTTCTCTTCTCATTATAGCACCAAAGTACAATAGCTGCAGAGTAGTCACTTTAGCTTCTAGGGAGAGTTCAGGCTTGATTTGATCTAGAACCCACTTATTTGTCTTTTTGGCAGTCTACGGAATCTCCTCCAACACGACATTTCAAATGTTATATGTCTGCTAGAACTTGTATACCATGGCCAAGGTAACTCATTGCAACACAGAAAACCTGCAGGCTAAGCAAAATTAAATTTGTTATCTCGCCCCCATGTAGCTCTGATAATTGACGGAAAGATATAAAGAGTTTCAAAACATGTACTGAATATATCCATGCAATGGAGATGGGTGTATAACCTTCCATCATGTCTCCCCTTATTCACTCTAAGCATTTTAACCGATCTTCATAGGGCAGCTGATCATGTTGGCTGCTCTTTTCTGCACATTTTCAAGCTCTACAACTTTTCAGGCGTGGTGACTAGAAATGTATGCGGTATTCCCATTGTGATTTCACCATAGGTTTGTATAAAGGCAGTATGACTGCAACAGTTCTAGTCTTAATTCCTCTTTTAATTCTGGCCAGAAAGGAATCCACCTTTTTCACAGCAGCCTCATACTGAGTCCACATTTTCATTGAACTGTCCACTACCACCCCGAGGAGCAGCAGTGGCGTAGTGGTTAAGAGCAAGTGAACTCTAATCTGGAGAACCGGGTTTGATTCCCCACTCTGCCACTTAAGCTGTGAAGACTTATCTGGGGAATTCAGATTAGCCTGTACACTCCAACACATGCCAGCTGGGTGACCTTGGGCTAGTCACAGCTCTTCGGAGCTCTCTCAGCCCCACCCACCTAACAGGGTGTTTGTTGTGGGGGTTGGGGTGGGAGGAAGGGAAAGGAGATTGTAAGCCCCTTTGAGTCTCGTTACAGGAAAGGGGTGTATAAATCCAAATTCCTCCTCCTCCTCCTCCTCCTCCTCCTCTTTCTTCTTCTTCTTCTTCTTCTTCTTCTTCTTCTTCTTCTTCTTCTTCTTCTTCTTCTTCTTCTTCTTCTTCTTCTTTCTTGATCTGCTGCTGCCAGCTCAGATCACATCCATGTATATATGAAGTTGCTCACATCAAATCTCATTTGCCATTTTAACGCCTATTCCCGAGTTTGACAAGATGGTATGCTCTGAAATATGGTGAACATAGACTATTTCTAGACTGGGCCTAGAACCCGCTGGGCTGAGACAGGACTAATCTGGTCATCTCTCCAGTCCAGAATGAAAGATTTTGGCATAATCCGATATAATGATTATTTTTTAAGAACCAGCAACAGCAAATGCAGTCCTAACTTGGATAGTTCCAGGCTGGCCTGATCTTATCAGATCTCAGAAGCTAAGCAGGGTCAACCCTGGTTAGTATTTGGATGTACAATATCCGGAAAATACCAGGGTTGAAATGCAAAGGCGAACAATAGCAAACCACACCCAAATGTCTCTTCCTTTAAAAGCCCTACAGCACGGGTGGCCAACCTATGGCACTCCAGATGTTCATGGACTACAATTCCCATCAGCCCTTGCCAGCATGGCCAATTGGCCATGCTGGCAGGGGCTGATGGGAATTGTAGTCCATGAACATTTGAAACGCCATAGGTTGGCCACCCCTGTCCTACATATGTTAGCTGTGACTTGACAGCACACGCACGCATGCACACGCACACACGCACATACAAAACATATACAATTCCATATAAGTTTTTCATCTCTGTCCTCCCTTAGCATTTCACAAAAAACGCAGAGCAGATGCCGGATCAGTTTTCCAATTGGATAGTGCTATTCGGTTGTGAAATTTCTTTTTAAATATTTGTCAAACCTTTTCCCAGGAGCTATGGGTTTTAGATACAGTGTACTAATTGATTTTGACACATCATTGCTCTGTGGTTTAGTGAAGGCTCATTGGTTCTCCCTTTGAGACACAAGGAAAATTTCAAGGTTAAGAGCAAGGGTCAGGGAAGTCAGTTAGATGCAACACAAAAATGACTGGAAATAGCAGAATTGTGCAGTATTGTGCCACAGAACACTGCTTTCTTGCCTATTTGAAATTTAAAATAAATACCTCCTTTCAATTTTAATTAAAATCTATTAATTATTCTGGAGGATACATTTCACACCTTCCTGCGGAGACAAATTATCATCTGGCAGCCCAATCTCCAGCAAAGAAACTTGAGATGTATAAAAATCCCTGAAGGAGCTGATCTAGTCGTTTAATCTTGTGGCTTCTATGAGGGGTGCATGGGTAAAAAAAAATCAATTAATTATATATCAGGAAGTTAAGAAGAGCATGCCTAATATTACTGTTAAACACTGGAAATATTACCATATTGAAAAGTCATTTCCAACATATCAGAACAATATACTGTTGAAGGCTTTCATGTCTGGAACCAACTGGCTCTTGTAAGTTTTCTGGATTGTCTGAATGCTGTCTAGTAGTTTTTGCTCCTAACATTTTACCCGCATCTATGGCTGACATCTTCAGAGGCACGTTATGGTAAGATTGCGTCACGTGCGTCTGAACCTGCCAGCCATGGATGCGAGTGAAAGATTAGGAGCAAAAACTACCAGATCATGACCACAAAGCCTGGAAAACCCACAACAGCCAATTGGAACAATACTTCCAAAATCTGATAAAAAGACAAGCATGCCCTTCCTTACTTTCCTATGCAAAATAAATACAGAGGAGGGAGAGAGAAGGATAGCACCCATCTTACAGCTGATAGTTGGGCCCTTCTAAATTTTAAAGGGACACTATTGTCTGACATGGTAGACCTGGCCTCACCATTCCAGATGCTAGGTTTACTCTCGCAGGGCGAAACACTTCTTTAAAGGATGATGGCATGACTGTTAGCTGGGAAATGCTCACCACTCCCTAACCTCTACTGCCTCCACAACACAGCTCCCAATTCCAGAGGTATCAGGAGTGAACACTGGAATCAGGAGTTATATCTGGAAGGCAGCAGCAGCTTCAGATACTGCCCACCCAAGCCAATATATAGTTAGGCAGATAACGTCTTATTGGACAATTTTTATGCTCAGGAAAAAGGTGTGCATGGGAAAAGCAAGAGGCCCTTCCTCCACCCATCACACTCATCATCTGCAAAATGAGCTTTTGGGGAGCTGGCATGTGACTCTGGCCAAAGTGGTGATATCAGAGACTACTTGTAAACAAACATACCATGTTGTTTAGACCTCAGGGGCTGCTCTGTGACCCAAGAGGTGGAGCAATAGCTCAGTGCTGGAGTGAAAGAAGGGTGATTAGACCTCTGGGGATGCATCATCCAATCTGGGGTGTCAGCCGACATGAGTTCTTCTTTCCTCTGTCCCAGGGGAAGGGCTGAAATGCAGAGATTTGCATGCAGAAGGTCCCGGGTTCAGTCCCTCACATTTTCAGTTAAAAGGACCAGACAGTAAATGATATGAAAGACCTCAACTTGAGACTCTGGCTCAGTGGTAGAGCATCTGTTTAGCATGCAGAAGGTCCCATGTTCAATCACCAGAGTCTCCAGTGAAAAGGATCAGGCAGTAGATGACGTGGAAGGCCTCAGCCTGAGACCTTTGGCTTAGTGGTAGAACATGTGAAAGACCCCAGCTTGAGACCTTGGCTCAGTGGTACAACATCTGTTCAGCATGCAGAAGGTCCCAGGTTCAATCACCAGCATCTCCTGTTGAAAGGATCAGGCAGAAGATGATGTGGAAGACCGCAACCTGTGATCTTGGCTCAGTGGTACAACATCTGTTCAGCATGCAGAAGGTCCCAGGTTCAATCACCAGCATCTCCAGTGAAAAGGATCAGGCAGTAAATGATGTGGAAGGCCTCATCCTGAGACCTTGGCTTAGTGGTAGAACATCTGTTTGGTATGCAGAAGGTCCCAGGTTCAATCACCAGCATCTCCTGTTGAAAGGATCAGGCAGAAGATGATGTGGAAGACCGCAACCTGTGATCTTGGCTCAGTGGTACAACATCTGTTCAGCATGCAGAAGGTCCCAGTTCAATCACCAGAGTCTCCAGTGGAAAGGATCAGGCAGTAGATGATGTGGAAACCCTCAGCCTGAGACCTTGGCTCAGTGGTAGAACACCCGTTCAGCATGCAGAAGGTCCCAGGTTCAATCAACAGAGTCTCCAGTTAAAAGGACCAGGTTCATGAAAGACCTCAGCCTGATGAATAGCTGCCAATCTGAGTAGACAACCCTGGCTTTGCTGAACCAGTGGAAGATGGAATTTTAGTTCAGTTTTCTGCAAGTTTTCCCTTCCATGGAATTCTAGCGTGCACACATGCATCCCTGGCTGTTTGCCACTTGGCACTGGTAACAGAATCGGGCAGGCAGCCTTTAACAAAAGGGACATTCATAATCCAATCTCACTGGCTGATATATTACTTTCCATCTGCGACAGATATTCATAATAAAAATTTACTGAGGAAGCAATAGTATTCAGAAGGGCTTCAGCTACAAGATTTATATCTGAACTCATTTTAAATTGACATTTGAAAAGAAAAAGGCATCAACATGATAATTAAACAAGAGAACTCTAGTGAAATCTTTTTGAAAGAAGAGAGCTTCTTTTTTAAAAAAAATCACAAGTACAGGAATGCAGCAGCAAAAACTGTACAAACTTTTTTTTTTGCAAGGAATGAAATATAGCAATTTTATTTTCTTAGCTAAAGGGGAGACACATGTCTATTAGTTTGCTGTGACAGCAAGGGAGAGAATCAGAAATAAAGATAAGAAGTGAAGTGCCAAAATTAATCCTGAAATGTATTAGAACATGAGCTTCCATGCTTACAGACATCTACTGCTCCCACACTGTCTTTCAGAGCATGGACAAGATACTGACAAGACTGTACTTAACATAATCTTTTTTTTATTTCCCAAATGACCTCAATACAGTCCACAGCCAAGTTATTTCCATTTGACTGCTGAGAATAAATTAACATTAGGAAATGAAATGGAATATCCCCTTTGTCATCATTTTAGCCACACAGATTTGAAGAGTGACATTTAGGGGGGGGGAAACTACCAACGTATGAAACACCAATTCCCGGGACATTTTGTCTTAACCTGTAGTGGTGGAAAATGTTGTCAGGTTGTCGCCACCTTGTGGTGATCCCACATGGGTTTTCAGTTTTGAGAGACATTCTGAGATGGTTGGCCATCGTCTGGTCAATTACCCACCAGTGCTGGGCCATGCAGTGGGACCAGAAGAGCATTGGGGCAAGAAATCTTGTCCTGACACACTTTCTCTTTGCAGCACACCAAGAGAGGAGGTGCCTCTGGGCAAGATTTCTTGTCCCGACGGTCTTCCTCTTGCCCCGATGGTCTTCCTCGTGCCCCACACATGCTTCTTGTGTTTCCTCAGGGAAAGCGAGAGCACTTCTGGTGTGATTTTTCAGGTCAAAGTGGGGCAAGGGTGGGGAACCAGCCACAGTTGGTAATCGATCTCTGTTTCTGCATAGCAATCCTAAACTTTCTTGGAGGGTTCCCATCCAAGTCCTAACCAGGGCCATCCCACGTAATGTCAGGCCTGCACCTGACTGTTGGGGCTGGTGGGCATTTGCAAAGGAACGATAAGGCTTTCTTCTCTGCAGGTGTCCAGTTATCACTCTCCCATTGTTTACGGCCTTGGAGCCAGGAAGAGCAGCCTCTTATCAAGCGTGAACTGTTCCTAGCTTTCATTTCTAGGGGTAGAGTAGAGCCGTTTGGCTAAGGGGGGCGGGGAGCCTTAGGGGATGTAGGCAGAGTGTTTGTGCGAGTTTCTCAGATGTAGGCGAGTTCTCAGAATCGTCTTTGTGCGAGTTCTCAGAATCGTCTTTGCGGATGCTTACCTTTTGCTACTAAATAAAGACTTTAAAGCAAATCTACAGTTTCTATTATTTTCGTACCTGGGATCTGACACTTACATTCCAAGTTCTGAAAAGATCGGGCTAGCCTGAGCCATCCAATCAGGGCTTATCTTCGCCACAGGTGAGAATTTTATCCTGGGATGTTCAACCACCCACCAGTTTGGCCCACCAGTTGGCCCTACATGCTGTAGTCATCACAACTGAATGTTTAACATCCTATTTGGCTATGTTTAAACAGCTTGAACATGTTGCATTAAGAAAAAAAAGATAACTGCACTTGTGTAACCCCATACTACTTCACTTCACCTGTCCTCCCATCTACTGTTATTTTTATCCTGTAGTAGGGCAAAAACATAGATACACCCTGCCTATTTTCCATACTGTAGCTAATTGCTGCAGTCCATGGTGTAGTGACTAAGAGCAGTGGACTCTAATCTTGACAACTGGGTCTGATTCTCCACTCCTCCACATGAGCGGTGAACTCTCATCTGAAGACCTTGGGTTGTTTCCTCACTCTTTCACATGGAGCCTGCTGGGTGACTTTGGGCCAGTCAGTTTTCTGAGAACCCTCTCAGTCTTCTCAGTCCCACTTATCTCAGAAGGTGTCTGTAGGGGGTGGGGGAGGAAGGAAGGGAATTGTAAGCTTCTCTGAGACACCTTAATGTAGAGAAAAGTGAGGTATAAAAACCAATTCTTCCTCCTCTTCCATTTCTTCTTCTTCTTCTTCTTCTTCTTCTTCTTCTTCTTCTTCTTCTTCTTCTTCTTCTTCTTCTTCTTCTTCGTGCTGTTGGCTTCTCCTTTCCACAAGTATTCCACAACAAAGGGCTTTTTTGGGGCTGGAGCCTATCATAGCACCACAGTCCCAAAGTAAATCTCTTCCACAGCTACCTTTGAAAGATCTATTCACAGGTCTCCTGTGTAGTTTGCAAGGTCTGACATAAGCCAGAAATGGCCTTCCTGAATATTCTTTAGTATGCCACAATTTCTTAACATAGCTGCCATCTGCCCATCCCCAGCAAGCATTTGCCTGCTAATACCTCCCAGTGATTTTGATCATTGTGGTGGGATAAGTGTGTGTAAGGGATTGTGTCCAAATCCAAAGGTGAGTGATGCTCTGGAACAACCATATTTGAATCCAGTTGCACCTTAAGAGACAAAGGAGATGAAGAAGATGGAAGAAGAGGAGGAGGAGGAGTTTGGATTTATACCCTGCTTGTTCTCTAAGGTGCTACTGAACTCGTGATGTTCTAGGAATCCCCTGAATTTCTATGGTGTTTATTAGAGGAGCATCACCTGGAAACGAAATCTCTTCCAGGTCTGTCTCCTGTCATGCTGATCAGCTTGCCGGGTAACCCTATAATTCTCTGCCTTTTATGCCATTCACAGGCCCTTTCCCCACTTACCTTTGACCACACTTTGCTGCATGCTGCTCTCAGCGTGCGGCATCTCTGGCACTCGTCCGGGCTTCCCCACGACCCCGTGGGTCATCAAAAGGCACCGTTTTGAGGAGCGCCAGGGAAGCCGCATGCTGAGGGGACATGAGAGCGGAAGCGTCGGGGCGGCTGCACTGTTGCTGCCCTTGTCGTGCGGAGTGCCTGGGGACCCCGCACTACTTGAGGAGAGTAGCGTGGGGCTTAAGGTAAGTGGGGAAAGGGCCACAGTGTATTTGTTCTGGCTGCTTTTACTTCAGCCACCTCACAACCAAGAGAACTGGAGGATTTCAAGCACATGCTACCCCCACAAAAGAGAACAGAGGACTCTGGCATTATTTTGGTGAGTCCTGCAGCAGTTGTAAAATCTGGTGCAGCCATTATTAACCCCCCTTAATGAAAACAAAAGTTGTTTTTAATATGGAAATTGTTTTTATCCCAGAGAATTGTTGGGGGCGTCATAATCCTTGAATAATGAGTCAATTGAAATAGCCTATGGCCTTTTGTACACTTGTGGTTTCTTCAGGTCAAGCGTACATTACCTTTGGGTCAGATTCTCAAGTGTGCCTGCATTTCCCTCTCTTCAGAACTGGCAGATCAGCGAAGTCTTGCAGTTTCCAGGAGTAGGAAAAGCATGAATTTGTCCTTGCCTGCGCAGGGAGAGTGGAGCAGAATGGTAAGCATTTTGCTTCCTTCAGCTTTTCCACTCTTCCTTGCCTTCCCCCACCCATGCAGGGGTAGTTCCAGCAGCATTCCCAGGTGTCAAAAACTGTTTCTTTAAAAAAATTTAAACAGGCAGCAAACAACCCCCTGAACTTAGAACCATTCTCCTCAGCAGGCAGGTGAAATGGCAGCTAGGCTTGAGAGACACAGTGGGGTACTTCCTCGCATGTAGAAGAAGAAGAGTTTGGATTTATATCCCCTCTTTCTCTCCTGTAGGAGACTCAAAGGGGCTTACAATCTCCTTCCCCTTCCCCCCTCACAACAATCACCCTGTGAGGTAGGTGGGGCTGAGAGAGCTCTGAGAAGCTGTGACTAGCCCAAGGTCACCCAGCTGGCGTGTGTGGGAGTGCACAGGCTAATCTGAATTCCCCAGAAGCCTCCACAGCTCAGGCGGCAGAGCGGGGAATCAAACCCGGTTCCTCCAGATCAGATACACGAGCTCTTAACCTCCTACGCCACTGCATGTAAATGAGGAAACATGGGGAGACCCCCACTGCAAAATGCCCAAAGAGTCTATATCTCATTCTTCAACTGAGTTGTTTTGTATGTTATGTATTAGTAACTTCCCTTTAAATAAGTATTTAGTTCTTACAGATGTCATTCTACATAAAATCCACACATTTATATCTTGATCGTGTGAGGCATTTGGTTCACTTGAATGGCAACCATTGATCTGACAAGTGAGGATTTGTTTCTCATTTCCCATCAGATGTGCGCTCAGCGTAATCCCTTATAAAAACTGTTTCTGCGGTGTTAATCAGTAACCAGATGGATCGGTGATAAAGGCTATGTGCAGATGTTCGTGCTGCTTTGGAAGCACACCTCATTCTTCACGCACATGTTCTGCAGTTGTTGATGCAATCATCAAGCTGTAAACAGCACTTAGAGTAACAAAGTTTTCTTCCTTCAGGGCTTATGCTGCATTACATTGCATGCCAGTGTCTTTACTCTATCTTACCACTGATATGAGGAATAAGATTAGGCACAGAGATAGCATACTACTGAGAATCACCCAGTCATCTTTATGGGTGAGGGGGAAAAAATTGTAGCAGACCAGCTAAATCTCAACCCAACTTTGGGTTGGCTCTTCCAAATTTGTCCCTTCTTACATCAGGGGAAGTCACCTAAGGCCAGAGAAAGTTGCCACCATGATTGGAAGAAATCTATATGCTCTAACCCCCTGTTTACTGCATCACAGGGGCCCTGTAAAGCTGAACACACTCAGACAAAGCTAACTTTAGAAAAGGAACTTTATTGATTTATGTCACCCTAACTACAGGGTGCTGGAACTGAAGATTCATGTCCCCAATTCCAGTATTTATTTTATTTCTGAACTCAACAACAACCAATCAGCTTTCTCCTCCTGCCCAGTCTCTGGCCTCTCATTGGCCATGAAGCTCCAGTGGGATGTAGCTTCTCAGTTTGCTTTTCTGCTCTTTTTGGGAAAAGGCGGGAGCAGGTGCATGCTGGGAGTTGCAGTCAGAGGTGGGATCCAGCAGGTTCTCACAGGTTCCCGAGAGTAGGTTACTAATTATTTGTGTGTGCCGAGAGGGGGTTACTAATTGGTGATTTTGCCATGTGATTTTTGCCTTAGTTACGCCCCTCCTCTCAGCAGTAGTGCACAGAACTTGAAGCAGTTCAGCAGGAGGTGCACCGGCGTGTGTGGCAGCCTGCTCCTGCGTGCATTCGTTTCCCACCCAAGGACCGGCACAGTGGCTGCGTCCTTGCCACAGCCCTGCCCAGGAATGCCCTGCCCCCAGAATGCCTGGCCACGCCCCCGTTGTGCCCCAACCAACCCCATTGGCGCTACGCCACAGTTTGAATCCCACCATCATGGGAACCTGTTACTAAAATTTTTGGATCCCACCACTGGTTGCAGTCCTGCCAGGTTCAAGATTTTAAGTGTAATTTTTAGGAGGGTCTGGGAGGTTCAAGCTCACCTAGCAGGCTTCATGTGAAGGGGTGGAGAAACAAACATGGTTCTCCAGATTAGAGTCCACTGCTGTTAACCACTAGAAGAAGAGTTGGGAATTATACTCTGCCTTTCTCTTGTGTTAGGAGACTGGAGGCGGATTGCAAACTCCTTTGCCTTCCTGTACCTACAACAGACACTTTGTGAAGTAGGTGGGGCTGAAAGAGTTATAAATGAACTGTGATTAGCCCAAGGTTGCCCAGCAGGAATGTAGAAGTGGGGAAGCAAATCTGGCTCACCAGATAAGAGTCCTCTGCTCATGTGGAAGAGGGGGAATCAAACCTAGTTCTCTAAACTAGACTCCACCTGCTCTTAACCACTACACCACACTGGCTCTCCATGTTGTGACAGCACTGGTTCGTACTTGAAATGGAGGCACTGTCAGGACTGAGCCTGTGAGTGCCAAATGGCAGGTAGGGCAGAGGGAGGCATTGTACCATCCTCTGATGTGGGGCGAAAACCCAGCGTCTTCCCCTCAGCGCTCCAGGGTATCCTGGACACAGATCCTAACAAAGGAAGGTGTGAACTGTTCCCAGATTCGCAACGCTTTGTAGTGAATGCTTTGTAGTTTGTAGAGGGGAGTAGGAGACGTTTGGCTCGGTGGGAGGGGGCAACGGGATATAGATAAGGAGTTTGCGTGGGAATTACTAGATTCCTCTTTTACGATGTTACCTACGCTCTGAATTAAAGGCTTCAGAACACAACTACAGTTTCCGTGATTTCCAGATCCGAGGTTTGACAGGCACCAAGGAAGTCCAGGGTTGCTATGCAAAGGCAAGCAATAGCAAAAGACCTCTATTTTTGTCTTGCTTCAGAAACCCTATGGGGCTGCCATAACTTGGCAGTGAGTGGCAATTTGATGGCACTTTGCATCCCCCACCCTCCAACTGAAAGAAGCAAGACATTTCAGGACAATATGTAGCTTCTTCCAACCCACATTTCTGACCCACATCTCCAGTTAATAGTTTAAAAAAGATTATTTGTGCTTAGGGTTTTCCTACCCTTGTTACATTTTGCGGGTTGCTACTTTGGAAATGCAGGGGAGCTCCAATCCCTGGGCTGGTCACCACGGGATCCAGTTCTTCTGGTCATCAAAAACAACATCTGCAGTCATCCTTCAAGAAATAAAACATGGACACAGAAATGCATCAGACAGCATAAAAAGTATTGTTGATTACTTTTTATGTCCTGAAGTATGACCTACCACACCTAAAAGACAATCACTAGACCCTTCAGAAAGGATTGGGAACCAGTGACTGTATACTGAATGAATTTTTATAATGAATCTGTTTTCTATGGGACCATTTTATGGAACACCATCTTTAAAACTTCCTTCGATTTAAAACATCCTTCGATTTTATTCTTTATTTTTATTATTTATTTACAAAATTTGTATTGCACTTTTGTGCCCTTACATGGGCCACCAAAATGGCTAACAATTTATAATATATGTGATACAATCACATTTTAAGACCATTAAAACCATCCCCAACAAATATCATTATAATATTTAAACAGAGTTAAAATATAAAACAGAAAAACAGATATTAAAGCATTGGAAAGAAAGAAAGAAAGAAAGAAAGAAAGAAAGAAAGAAAGAAAGAAAGAAAGAAAGAAAGAAAGAAAGAAAGAAAGAAAGAAAGAAAGAAAGAAAGAAAGAAAGAAAGAAAGAAAGAAAGAAAGAAAGAAAGAAAGAATTACTGAAGGAATTCCAAGAAGCAGAAAAGTTTTCACCTGCTAGTGCAAAATGCAAAAGAAGGGTGCGGACAAATCTGCCTGAGGAGAGAATATCAGAGCATTGGGACCACAACCAAAAAGACCCTCTCTTGGATTGCCACCCACCTGACCTCAAAAGGGAGGGACAACAAAAACAGGTCCTCTGATGATGGCTATAGTGGTGGGGCATTACTTTATGGAGAGGTAGGTGACTCATTTTCATGTTGACTGACATCAAATCCAGCAAATATTCTTAATGATTCAATATCAATAGAACAAAGAAGAGATTCCTTTCAATCTTGCTTATTTCTTCAATACTGGTCAGTAAAACTGAGGGGTATTTGAAGCAGCATAGCACTGTTTCCATCATATATTAGTCCCCACAGTGACATACACTGACTAGTTAGAATTCTGACAAGCAGAAAGAGATTTGCTTGCATTGTCGAAGGTTTTCACGGCCAGAATCACTAGGGTGTTGTGTGGTTTCCAGGCTGTATGGCAGTGTTCTAGTAGCATTTTCTCTTGATGTTTCGCCTGCCTCTGTGGCTGGCAGCTTCAGAGGATCATCCCAGAGATTTGCTTCTTCCTGAAAAAACTAGGTAGAATTGGGCCTCCAATGAGGCTTGCCAGTCTCCTGCCTCTCCATTCATTGAAGCTCAAAGGCTTTCTCTGGCCAATGCAGCCTTTCTCCAACAAATGACTCTCCGCTGAAAGAGAAGCAATTTGTACAGAGGAAGGTTTCAGCCCTTGCAGAGCAGAGTGGTAGGATAGAGGAAGGGCTAGCAGGCCCTCAATGGAGGTGGGAGCTCCTCCATTCCCAGTCACCAATCAGCTGACTGGTAGGTTTTCTGGGAAGGCCTACCCTCATGCTGCAGCGACATCACCAGTGACGTAGCAACAGGACATTCCGCATACACCGGAAGTGGCATCATTGCATCACCAGTGACATGGGATGTCCTGGTATTTGGGCAGGAACTCCATGGTAAAAAAAGGGCAATCTTAGGTACAAGCTTCCATTTTCACCAACTTTAAATCATACAAAGAGAGTGCTTAGATGTCCAACTTTCACAAAGCAGCAGCTGACAAGCTTTGGTAAACAGCCTTTGGATGATTCAGATTGCCCTTCTCAAAACACATCACGAATTGAAAACAAACTGTTCTAACCAATGTCCATTTTATAATGGACAACGTAGTCTATAATCCTCCTATCAAATACATGTCAAGTGGTTTTATGAGCAGGGAGATGTGTTTTGAATCAGCTATGAGTGGCTATTCGCAAACATTAGAGTTGGAAACAGAGAAGCTATTGTAATTCGGTTATATAATTTAAAAAAGTTCCAGACTGTGGGAGTGAATTATTACTTGAACACTCCATGATTATATGACTGGCTGAACTATGTAACTGCACTGAATTTTTAAAGAGGTGTTAACGAATTCCAAAATAATAGAAAATGCTTCAGCCTACGCAGGCTTTGCTAGTTCACAGAGCTGATGGATACCTTTGTGAACAGGTCTCAGGGTGGATGTCCTTTAGCCTGCATTGTGGTATCTTGGGGGAAAATGTATATGTTTTTTCCCATGGGTCACTTCCTACACCCACAGCTGTGTGCTAATGTTCCCAACTAGAAGAGCAGTTAGCAACACAGAGAAGAAAGGAGTAAAAATAAACAGAAGAAATAAACAGAGCCAGTGTAGTGTAGTGGTTGAGAGTGGCAGACTCTAATCAGGAGAGGTGGGATTGATTTTCCACTCCTTCCACAAGAAGAAGGAGGAGGAGGAGGAGGAGGAGGAGGAGAAGAAGAAGAAGAAGAAGAAGGAGGAGGAGGAGGAGGAGGAGGAGGAGGAGGAGGAGGAGGTGCAAATCCAAACTCTTCTTCTTTTTCTTCAAAGCATGCACTTTCTCCAGGGGAATGGATCTCTGTAATTTTGAGATGAGCTGTAATTCTGGGGAAATTTTAGGTCTCACCTGAAGGCTGGCATCCCTGAACCCCAGTGAAGTACAACTGGAGGGAAGTTGTGACAGGAAAATTCCTAAGAGGTGTTGTCCAGCCTCAAGGATAACATCACAACGGTCAATTCCACATGGCACAGAAAAGGCATCTGGGGGAATGCCTTAAAAAGAGGTGACTTTTTTTTTTACTCAGCACACCCAAAATAAGACATCCTGTGGAGTCTTTAAAAAAGCCACCTCTCAGGTTTGTTCCTATCAGTACAGGCGTCAGAGGAGAAAAGAGGCTTTCTCCCGTCAGACCATTAAGCTCTCTGGTCAGTTTTCTCCTCAGCTTGTGCCTGACATTTTGTGTGTTGCTGAAGGAATTCTCCCAGGATGTTTGTTCTACATGCTTTGAGGCTGGGCACCTTTTCAGCTTAAAGAGTGCATAGTTGTACTCTTCCTGCTAATTCTGGCAATACTTACTTACTTACTTACTTACTTACTTACTTACTTACTTACTTACTTACTTACTTACTTACTTACTTACTTACTTACTTACTTACTTAGGAGGAGCTGAATTCAAAGATATGAAGACATGCACACAAGAATCTTTGCAGCTCAGAAGACAGGTCTACTGCCCATTGAAAAGCATTTGGTAGACCTGCCCTCCATGGACCATCTTTTTTTATTGCGGGGGGGGGGGGGGTTTCTTACAGAACAGGAGTAAACACAAAGCTTTATTCAGCACCTATGTAGAAAGCCAGCATGGTACTGCAGTTAGCAGTGGTAGACTCTAATCTGGAGAACCGGATTTGATTCCCCACTCCTCCACATGAGTGGCGAACTGTTATCTGGTGAACCAGATTTGTTTCCCCCACTCCTACATTTCTGCTGGGTGACCTTGGGCTAGTCACAGTTCTCTCCATATTCTTTCAGCCCCACTTACCTCACAAGGTGTCTGCTGTAGGGAAAGGAGGGGAAGGTGAGTGTAAGCTCCTTGGTTACTCCTTAAAGGGAGACAAACATGGAGTATGAAAACCAACTCTTCTTCTTCTTAATGAGCACCGTTCCTCTCTAACTACTTTCACACCTTTGGACAACTGGTGGAAACAGCCTGGTTGCGCCATGAACAGAGTGAACCAGTTACAAGAGGAAACTTATAAAAGGCATTTGTTACAGTTTTCTCAGGTGCTTATTGTAATGGTGGTTTTTAACCCATCTTGGTGAAGCTTCATTTGGATTTTATTGTGTTCCATAAAACAAAATATGGGAGGGAAGGAGGCATGAGGCCCTGGAAGCTAAACAGGGTCAGCAAAAGAGAGTCCACTAAAGTTTGAAAATACCTGGAAATTTTGGAGTGGAGCCTGAGGAAGATGGGGTTTGGGGAGGGGAGGGGAGGGGGGGCTTCAGTGGGATAGAATGCCACAGGGTCTGCCTTCCAAGGCAGCCATTTTGTACAGGTGAACTGATCCCTATCATCTTGAGATCAGTTGTTCTAGCCACTACCAAAGAAGACTGTAGGGGATGGCAATGGAAAACCACCTCTGCTTAATAATTTGCCTTGAAAGCTGGGGTCACCATATCTTGGCTGGGATTTAACTTGATGGAACTTTACATTATTATTATTATTATAATTTATTATATTTATAAACCGCCCTCCCCCGGAGGGCTCGGGGCGGTGAACAGAACATATAGATAGAGCACAAAATAAAATCAGTAATATCAAAATTAATTAAATAAATCATTAAATAGTGGCTCTATACATGTTAAAAACCAAACCCCATTAAAATGCAGCATCCTAATATCAGATATACAGATGGCATCCAACTAACAAACCCCCTAAGAAAAAGGGGGGACGGCAGGATCCACAGATGTTATAAAGGGGGGGGGGCATCAGCACAAAGATATTCCTACTGGGATATTCCACATGCACAAAGATATTCCTACTTGGCTATTCCTACTGACCTGAGTGGGAAGATTCCAGTCCATATGATTACTTGCTTGTTTGACTGAACTGCCCTGGTGTTGTATGTATTTATTAGTATTTAATTCTTCTACCCTGTTGTTCACCACCCTGAGCCCTTTGGGGGAGGGCAGTGAATAAATGAATGAATGAATGAATGAATGAATGAATGAATGAATGAATGAATGAATGAATGAATGAATGAATGAATGAATGAATGAATGAATGAATGAATGAATGAATGAATGAATGAATGAATGAATGAATGCAAGTTTACTCCACGGGCTTTTTAAAGAGCATGACAGGCTATTTCCAAAAGGGTGATCAAAATCACAGAAGCAGTAGAAGAGCTGGTGACCCTTTCACTGCTGTTTCCATTCTCTGAAGAATCCTCTCCCAGCAGTTTTCCCCTGTGAAATTTCAAACAACAGACAAGCAGGTATTTGGAACTCTCAGAGGGGGAGCCAATTTGGAGAGTAATTAGGAGAAAAGAGCAGATAAAGGAGTCTTCCCCTTCTCTTGTGCCCAAATCTGGTTCCTTTTCTGGAAGCAATTTTTTCTTCTTCTATAAAAATGGACAATTAGGGCAAGGAGAGCCAGTGTGGTGCATGTTGTACCCCTGAACTGTTCGATAACAAGACTCTGTATTCAGTTGATTTCTTGATTATGAAAAAGCATCAGGAATAAACATTTAGACTTCTTTTGCTAAAACTAAACATAACCAGAAATGCAGTTTCCAGTATACCCCACGTCGCCCACCATGTCACGTCACCCCATCCATGACTACCAGTTCCCAAGGAGGGATGGCACTCCTCCAATCCCACAGTCCAGAAGTAAAGAAACCTTCCCCAAAAGTCAAAAGAACCTACGTTCCACACTACTGACAGAGCTGTAACAGCAGGTGTCTAATGAGATGATAAGGCATTGCCTGAGAAGCAAAGTGAAAACACATAAGCCCAGCAGGGAGGGAGGATGAGAAGAGAAAGGTTCCCACATCCTGGGTAGGAGACAGAAGACATGGCAGGTTCAGACAGGGTCTGATCATGACAGTGTGACGGTTAAGAGCGGTGGACTCTACACTGGAGAACTGGGTCCTGTTCTCCAGTCCTCCACATGAAACCTGGTGGGTGACCTCGGGCCAGTTATAGATCTCTCAGAACTGTCTCAGAATGCAGAAGCAGGCAACGGCAAACCACCTCCAACCGTCTCTTGCCTAGAAAACTCCATAGGGTCACCATAAATCAGCTTGACTTGACTCTACCACCAGGGTAAGGCACATCTAGCATCCAATTTTGCTGAAACAGGATCACTTTCATTTATGAACTGCCCAAATGTTCCATTTTCTTCCACATCTTGGATCCACTTAAGGGACCAGGGACTTTCAAAGCAAATATATTTAGGTTTTTATTAGTTTTGGGACAAATAGATCTTTGCATGTAAGACTAGATGAGAACACTGGTCCTTTTCTACCAAAATGTGTCCAAGCTTGCAGCAATATACAATCTCAAGCTTTATCTCTGTATCACCAGGAGAACAATGAACCAAACTTTTCTCCTCACATCATTTCCCTTACCAAGACTTACATAAATCCCTATAACAATAGTGAAGGTCATTGTCGAGTATTAGAGATCTGAATGTATTAGATTTGCTGGAGGGATATTAAACTTCCAAGGAATATTAAACATCCAAACAATTATCCTTATTAGATGCAATCCGTATCTCTGGCGCAAAAAGAAATTTCAAGCACCAGAATAGTCTCCCTGGCAAAAACTTATAGCTGCATCCGACTCTTGCAAGAGAATAGTAATAACAGGAAGCTTTAACTTTATTAGCGGCACTAATGAAAAGACAGTTTCTAATATGTCTCAGTTACAGCTAGCTAGGTTGAAGGAGAGCAGATCTGAAGGCTTGCGTCTTTAAGTGATATAACTTCTTCCAAATTCACTGAGTTTTTAAACACTTTGGCTTATGGAACATCGGAAGGTACAGATAGGATGCGATCACAGTTCAACTCAGCTGCTTCAGCTTCTGCACATGCAAAAGGGATACAAAGAAGCTTGTACACATAGTTATTGACTGGTTGATCTCAGAAGAAGCGTCATGGTGATAGCTTTACATATGGCACACATGAAAAGACAATCTTGCACACAGTTCGGCGTGTGTGTTTGTAGGGTTGTCAGCCCTCTGCTGGGGACAGGGAATCCCTGCTGCCGACCAGCTGGTCTGCAGGATGACTTATTGGCAGTGGTCAGAGGCCTAAGGTGCTATTGCTGGCGACACGATGACATCACTTCTGGCATACGCTGGAAGTGATGTCATGTCACCAGCGATGCATGCTGCCTTGGTAGATGGGTGAAAGCTCTATGTTTTTTTTAAAAAAAATAAAGGCTTCTACACTAGAACTTTTGCACAAATACCAGGTGCAAGTGCAACCCTATGTGTGCGACAACTATCTGCAATAACTCTGGAGGGGGTCAGGGAACAAAGATAAACACCTCTGGCAACTTGCAACAATTGTGTGTCCCTCCATAAGCAGGGCTGTCTTGCTTCATGTATCTCCAGGATTCAGCAATGGGGGCATGAAGGCTCCGTCAAGGGAGAGTTTCAAGACTGCTGATCAGGTGCCAAGTGAACATTGCTCCACATTAACCCTTCTCGAAGCTGCATAACTGCTTTGTTAAAAAAATTGCCACCCGCCGTTCGCCAGCGAGGAAAATGACATTTCAGAAAAAGTGAAAAGGATATCTATAAGTTCAGAGGATAGCGTTAGCAGGGCTGGAATTAAAACCTGCTTCTTTTGGGTCAGGTTGCCACCCGTTCGGCTGCCTTGACAGTGCTGCAAATTATTAGTGGCAGGGGGGTGAAAGTAATACGAAATCCTCCACTTGGTGAGAAAGACTTCTTTCCTTATCTTCAGACAGCTGTATGCAGCGTCAGGTTCCTAGGCGAAGAACAGACTTTCAAATTGTGCTCAAGGGATCCCTGCCATGTCTCAGATTCTTATCAGGAGTTCCTTGGTGAGGAAGTCACTACTAGAGAATACAATTCTCCCGGAGGCATTCTCTGGCAATGGCAAGCCCCTTGGAGCATGGAAGGCATTCGGGCACATGCTCCCTTTCACATGGGGCACTAGCAAGGCCAACGGGGTCTTAAATTCAAGGGTATACGGTAGTGCTTTTGGCAACCCACAGAGATGCCATGGGAAAGGAAGGAACAGAAAGGATTCTTTGGCGGACAAGTTACAGGAACAGGATTCATGAGAGGTAGAAAGTTAAAAACCTGCTGCCTTAAATGAGCATGCAGAAGACAAAGAATTGCTAGAGAGGACAGAGAAGCCTATGGTTTTTAGTTCATTCTTCCAACGGAACGATTGAATTTTTAGAGATCCATTCAGTTAACAGTTCAGTCCTTCTCTAAGGCAGAGGATTGATTACAAAAATGCTTTGTCGAAATATGTGAACTTAGGTTAGTGTTGAATCCAATCAGTTTTTCCTTCAGTGGTAAGAAAAGGAGGGGGTCAAACAGGCTATGCATGGGATATTTGTAGACAAATGCTGTGTGACTGTAAGGAGGAGAACTGGGCAAGAATAAGGAGGAAAATTGAATGGATGAATGCAACTCTCAGAGTGGGTCCCAGGGGGAGAGATGGAAGAGGAGGCAATATACTCCCTTTCCTCCTCTTCTGCTGTTCTTTTAATAGCTGGGAAACTTCTCTTTCTTTTTACGGTGTTCACTGTCTTAGGGTTTGTATGTAGGGTTACCAGTCAGTGCCTAGCCACTGATGAAAGGGTTGTTGGGTAGCAGAGTTCCACAATAAAATTTTAAAAGAAAATTAAGGCCTTTATTATTTATTTGAAGTTCTGGTCACAGAGTTTCTAGTGATTTCTAGAACTACCCAGATAAACAATCTGCAATGTTTTGCCCAGGATGTAAAACATACAATGTTAAACCAATGGGCAGTCTCAACCAAATGGCAGGGCACCCACACACGGCACCACAACTGCTCAGGCCCACCACTCCCAATGGGGCTTTTTGGCAGTGTCAGAAGGCCAAGAACCCAAACAAGTTTCCCTGCTGCTGGAAAGCTCCCATTGGGCTTAATGGACTTACACCACCATTTTGCTGAAAAGATGGAATAAATCCGAAGCCCCAGCTGCTAGTGCAACTGAGACAATGGCCAGGAGGAAGCCAACTAGCAACTATCCCTCAAGGTTTGCAGAGTGCCTCCAGAAAGCCATATAATCTTTGCTAATGTCACTGTTATAGCCTACTGTGGACAAAATTATCAGAAAATTTTGTACTGTATTCCATATTTCTATGCTGAGTCCCTTCTCATCACCCTAAGGTGCTTCCCTAAGGAAAAGGCATCAAAGTTCCCTGGGTTGCTTCTGAAAGTGGATCATGAGGAAACAGCACTAGCCAATACACACACACACACACACACACACACACACACACACACACAAACATTTCATGTTTATATATATATATATATATATAAACATGAAATTCCACTCACTGACTGACTCATCAACAGAACTCAAAAACCACTGAAGCCACACACATGAAATTTGGCACACCTGTTCCTTACGTACTCCAGGTGCTCACTAAGATCAGATCAGTGTTTCATTTGGGTTATGCTGTTCAACCGGGTTGAGATATTTTTGATTAGGAAATAGGTATACTTAACGTTTACATGTGGTGGGGGTAGAAAGTGCCGTCAATCACAGCTGACTCATAGCGACCTTATAGGGCTTTTAAAACAAGAGATGACCAGAGGTGGTTTGCCCTTCTGTGACCCTGAGTGGCAACACTGGGCTTCCTCGGTTATCTCTCATTCAAGTGCTAACCAGGGCTGACCCTCTTTAACTTCCCAAGATCTCATCAGGCCATCCAGTTCAGGACATTTTTGTACATTTTAAAAAAAATCTCTTTCAAATCCAACTTGCATAAGAAAATAGAACCACACAAACATAACCCAGGAACTAAATTATTATGTTTCAGTGGTAACAGTGCCTAACCAAGAAAACTCCCCTCTGCCACCGAAAAAAGCCGAAGTATTTTTTCTTCACTTCGTATTGTCTGCTCAGTGTTTCTGCTTAGGGGGAGGAAGTTGAAGGGGGAGAGAGAAGCATTCTTCCAAGACGCCTCAGCATTAAATGTGTTTATATAGGCAAATAGGTTAAACACTGGGGAGGCATGCCTCTGAGAGGCACTCTTTCTAATTGATCTCAACCTGGGGGGAAGTGGAAAGAATTACACCTTTGAGGATTTTGGGAGGAGAAATTCCCTGGATCTTGATTTTTTTAAAAAAGGCGTTGATTATGCAGCCTAGTGGTAAACTTTGCTGCTGCCACACTTTTAAAAGGTAACAGGGATGGGAGTTATTTAGTTCTTGTGATGAGCCCGGCGGCAGAGCAGTAGGCTGCAGAACCGTAGTCAAACTCTGTGCACAACCTGAGTTTGATCCTGACAGAAGTCGGTTTCCGGTAGCTGACTCAAGGCTGGTAAAATGAGTGCCTAGCTTTCTGCGGGTAAAATGTAGACAACAGAGGAAGGCAATGACAAACCACCTCGTAAACATAATCTGCCTAGTAAACATGGTGATATGACATCTTCCCGTGGGTCAGTAACACCCCTGTGCTCTGTGCAAGGGGCTACCTTTACCTTTTAATGTAGTTCTACTAGAGTTGTTTTCTGCATTCAGAGGCAAATTTAATGCACATTTGGGCTGCTAGAAGAGGACTTTTTAAAAAACTCAGCTGTAGAAGAATTTCCTGAAATGATAAATTTAGCAAAGTACAAATTGCATAAATCAAAAGCACAAAAATCCACACTCTAAAATGAACAAGAGAAATGAAAACATTCCTTGTGAAAACATTTGTGAAGAAATAAATGGATAAAATGAACTTGGTATTTCCATGCACACTGAATTTGCAGGTGTGTTTTGTTTTGTTTTGTCTTGTTTGCAAAAATAGCTTAGGCGGGTTTGTTTTGAGAAAATAATGGCACCAGAATCAACTGGGCCATAATTGTGACAGGGGGCAGGGCCGTAATTGTGAGCTCTGGAGCAGTGAGCATGCGTGCCCTGGGCCTGCTGTGCGGCTGAGCCACACCTGGCCTGATCACACGTTGCGCACAAGTGTTAGGGGTGGAGCTTGCTCCCTATATATTAGGCAGCAGTTGCTTCAGCCTTCTTCGACACCTGGAGCAAACTGAACCAGCACTTGCTGTTTGGGGATCTTTAGGGCTTGAAGAGTGCTGGGGTAGCTCTATCAGTAACAGGGGGTGCTTCCCTTCCTTCCTCCTTGGTTGGTGGTGGCTTGGTCAGCATATGGCGCTGAAGAAACGCACCGGCGGGCATTTGGTCACCTGAACAGTGCAGTCTTTAACGGGGGGACAGGGAGTGGCACCCTGGGCATTAGCGGAGATGTGGCTGGGTTGTTGTACACCCGTGCAATCATGGCACGAAGTATTACTCCCGGGCTCAGTTTTTACAGGCCAGCCCACTACTGGGGGCAGCCCCTTCTCTTATTTTATCCCCTGGTCAGGGTTTTATAGTGGTGGTACGGCATCACCTGGGTTATCAGGGTCCCAGACAGCCACCCCTATACACCATGGCCTGATGAGCACATTATCGAACCTACCCAGCCGGGGATGGGTGATTTGGTTGCCGGTCTTGCTGCGGTGACGCCCTCTGTGGGGGCGCCAGCTCCCAGTTGGCCGAGGCGACTCCCAGTAGGTTGAAAGGGCGGGGGTCGTGGCAGGTGCTGTTCATTCCGACATACCAGTTAGAGCCATCGGTCTTCCAGCTCTTCCTCTTCGGTTGAGTCTTCCGATGTCGGATCCACTCAAGCAGATGGCAACTTTTGGAGGGTTGGGGAAGGTGTCCCAGTTCTCCTGGAATGGCTCGCATGCAGATGAGCTTCATTGGTGGGCAGTACAGCACCTCCAGGGTTGGTGGTAGACAGATCCTGGGATCCTGGGAACCCTCCTGGCTTGCATTTTCCTTGGAAGATCAGAAAGAGGGCCAGGGATGGTATTTTATGGATTTTTTTGGTGTGTGAAGGCCAAAGGGGGTGACAGGTTCTAGTAGGGAGAAGAAAAGGCGTGCCAAGGATGGTGTAGATCGCACCTTCGATAATTGGCTTCAGGGTTTTGGGGAGTATCTGGCCTTGATCGCAGTGGCTTACCCAGCCTGGGCATGGCACTTAACGACCCACATGAACCATGCCCTCCGTGCTGAGGTGTACCTAGGCAAACTGGAGCCCTGGGCAAAACCTGAGTTTGATGACCCCCATGGGTGGCCACCCTCCCCCACCATGACCAAACAATGATTTTTTTTTCCACCAGGTCATTTCAAAGTCACCATCACATTATAGAACATACCCCAACTCACAAATCTGAACACAGCAATGGGCCATGCCAAACAGCAGAAATAATTTTTGGAAAACATTTTCAAAATGCTTTCAAATTGTTTTATAACTGCTATGAAAACATTTTATGGTGTTGTATCCAGTCTCCCTAATTGGGGGAAACAGCATCACTTTCAATTTTATTTAAACTGGGGACCCCAGATTCTCCCTTTAAGGTGGATTTAAAAGGAGAATCTGGGCTCCCTCATTTAAATGATGCTGGAATCCACCCCCAAACAGCATCATTTTCAATGGTGTTTAAACTAGGGAGCCCAGATTCTCCTTTTAAATCCACCTTAAAGGAAGAATCTGCGGTCCCCAGTTTAAACAACATTGAAAGTGATGCTGTTTGGGGGTGGATTCTCCCCCACCCTGAAAAAGCATCCCTTTCAATGTTAAAACTGTGGACCTCAGATTCTCCCTTTAAATCCATGCCGAAGGGGGTGGATTTAACAACAACAACAACAACAACTAGGGTTGGTCAATACTAAAAAAATTCGGTAAAATTCGGATTTGGGTATTTTGGGGCATAAAATGATTTGTATGCCCGAATCCGAATCATAGCCGATTCGGATATGCCCGAAAATTTGGGTAAATCCGAAAAATTCAGGTCTGTTTTATTATTTTTTTGAATTTATGGTGTTTTTACACGTTTTGGCCTGCAGGGGGTGCACTTTTAAAGCTAGCAGCACTAAACTTTCAGCAGATCGTCAGGAGACTCTCCTTATGCTACTCCCCAAGTTTGGTGAGGTTTGGTTTAAGGGGTCCAAAGTTATGGACTCCCAAAGGGGGTGCCCCATCCCCCATTGTTTCCAATGGAAGCTAACAGGAGATGGGGGCTACACTTTTGAAGGTCCATAACTTTGGACCCCCTGAACCAAACTTCACCAAACTTGGGGATTATCATAGGGACAGTACTTGTATGACACCCTGAAATTTTGGTGACAGTAGCTCCAAAAGTGTACCCCTCACAGTCACCCAAAGAAATTTCCCCAGATTCTGTGCTCTGTAGTGGCTGGCTGGCTCCACTGCAGCCAATGGGAAATTTCTGTGGGAGGACTGTGGAGTGCACATTTCTCATGGTAAACCCACAAAGCTTTCAGGGTGTCTTCAGGAGAGTCTCTTCATGACACCATCCAGGTTTGGTGACCGTTGCTTCAAGGGGTTCAATGTTATGGGTAGGGTCCATCTCCCACTGCCCCCATAAGCAAAGTTCCTCAAACCTGGATGGTGTCATCCAAAGACTCTCCTGAAGCTACCCTGAACATTTTGTGACTGTACCTTGATAAATGTGCACCCCACAGCCCTCCACTTGAAATTCCCCATTGACAGCAATGCAGAAGTCACTGCAGAAAAAAGAATATTGGGCAAATTTTTGGGGGTGCCTGCAGGGGGGCATTTTAAGACATATCAGCACCAAAATATCAGGGTATCCTCAGGAGACTGTCCTGATGACACCCCCCAAGCTTGGTGCAGTTTGGTTTAGGGGGGCCAAAGTTATGGATCCTCAAAATGGTAGCCACCATCTCCTTAGCTCTCATTGGAAACAATGGGGGATAGAGGCCCCCCTTTGAGGGTCCATAACTTTGGCCCCCCTGAACCAAACTGCACCAAAATATCAGGGTATCATCAGGACAGTCTCCTGATGATACCCTGAAATTTGGTGCCACTAGCTTTAAAAATTCCGATTTTCATGTTTCACCGCTCCTGCACATGAAGCCTGCTGGAGTGAGTGAGCGGTGAAACACACAAACCAGCATTTTTAAAGCTAGTGACACCAAAATTTCAGGGTATCATCAGGAGACTGTCCTGATGATACCCCCAAAGTTTGGTGCAGTTTGGTTCAGGGGAGCCAAAGTTATGGACTCTCAAAGGTGTAGCCCCCATCCCCTATCAGCTCCCATTGGAAACAATGGGGGATAGTTGCACCCCTTTTGAGGGTCCATACCTGAACCAAACTGCACCAAACTTGGTGGGCAACATCAGGACAGTCACCTGATGATACCCTGATAATTTGGTGCCGATACATCTCAAAATGCGTTCCCTGCAGGCACCCCCAGAAATTTGCCCAACATTCTTTGTTCTGCAGTGACTTAGCTGTATTGCTGTCAATGGGGAATTTCTGGTAGAGGGCTGGGAGGTGCACATTTCTGAAGGTATGGTCACAAAACTTTCAGGGTATCTTCAGGAGAGTCTCTGGATGACACCATCCAGGTTTGGGGAATTTTGCTTCAGGGGGTTTAATTCTATGGGACCCAAAAAGGGTAGGGCCCATCTCCCACTGCCCCCTGAAGTAAAGTTCCCCAAACCTGGATGGTGTCATCCAGAGACTCTCCTGAAGATACCCTGAAAGTTTTGTGGGTTTACCATGAAAATGTGCACTCCACAGCCCTCTATCAGAAATTCATCATTGACAGCAATACAGCTAAGTCACTGCAGAACAATCTTGTGCAAATTTCTGGGGGTGCCTGCAGGGGGTGCATTTGTAGATGTATCGGTACCAATATTTTAGTGTATCATCAGGAGACTCTCCTGATGATACCCTCCAAGTTTGGTGCAGTTTGGTTCAGGGGGGCCAAAGTTATGGACCCTCAAAAGGGTAGCCCTCATCTCCTTAGTTCCCATTGGAAAGAATGGGGGATAGGGAGGGTGTCATCAGGACAGTCTCCCGATGATACGCTGAAATTTTGGTGCTGATATGTTTAAAAATGCGCCCCCTGTAGGCCGAAATGTGAAAAAACACCAAAAAATAAAAACGCAATTCGGCTGGTGATCCGAATCCCATGGATTCGGATCTGTTAGGATTCGGACAGCTCAGATTCGGACCCTGCTCGTCCGAGTCCGTCCGAATCAGTGCAAATTCAGTAAAAATTCGGATTTGGACTGCCCGAATCTCCAACCCTAAACAACCTTTATTAGGCATTGAAAGAAAGAAAGAAAGAAAGAAAGAAAGAAAGAAAGAAAGAAAGAAAGAAAGAAAGAAAGAAAGAAAGAAAGAAAGAAAGAAAGAAAGAAAGAATTGGCAGGAAGGGAGTGGATTTAAAAAAAGAATCTGGGGAAATTTAGGGGGTGCCTGTTGTCAGGGGTGCAATTATTAAGATAGCAGCACCAAAATTTCAGAGTATCTTTGTGACACCCTACTGATGATATCACCCAGGTTTGGTGAAGTTTGGTTCACGGGGTCCAAAGTTATCGACCCTCAAAGTTGTAGCCCCCATCTCCTATTAGCTCCCAATGGAAACAATGGGGGATGGGGGCACTCCATTTGGGAGACCATAACTTTGGACTCCCTAAACTAAACCTCACCAAACCTGGGTCACATCATCAACAGAGTCTCCCAAAAAATCCCCAAAATTGTGGTGCTGCTAGCTTAAAATCTGCACCCCCAGTAGGCCAAAAACGGAAAAAAACACTGAAAATACAAAATCCCCCACAAATGAACCTGCAATTTTGCCGCCCACCACAAGGCAGCTGCCCACTTTGCCCAGTGGGAGGAATGCCTCTGCCTCTGTGCCAGGGCCTTACCGGGTGATGCCGCCACTATTTCTTATGATGAGGAAGTGTGACGTAGTGCTTCGCATAGGAGCAGTTTTCGCTGGGGCCTCATTCACGATCAGACTTGGATGGTCACTGTTCATGCTTTGTCAAAAGGTCCGGGGGAGGGCAGCTCCCAAGTTGACACAGGCCGCAGGCCAGCGGGCATGGGTGGGTTCCTGGTCAGATTCACCTGTTGGGATTTTAACAAGGGTGTTTGCCATAGGCTGAAATGCCGATATGAGCATGTGTGTAATGGGTGTTTCACGGTTGACCTGCGTAGTCAGTGCACTAAAGCCTCCCCTCGCTAGCCCTTTTGGACTGGCTGGTCCCCAGCACCAGCAGTTCGCGGAAGGAGGGGAGCAGCCAGGGAGGTGTGGAAGCTCCCTCCAAGCCTTCAGGCTGATCCCTTCCTTATCCTTGCTCTGGCACCAACCCCAGTTCAACTTTCTTCGTTACAGAAGGACTTGGTGGGCTCCCCTCTCCAGGTGAGGTGGAGTTCTTGCACAACGGTTTTACGGAGGGCTTTCGGACTCCTTTTGTGGGCAAATGCTGTGCTACTGAAGAGCCTAATTTAAAGTCTGTCAGGGAATTTCCCAAGGTGATTCGGGAAAAGAAATCGGAAAGGAGTGTGCTGCTGGCAGGATTGTGGGTCCTTTCTCTACTCCTCCACCACTTTCCCTATGGGTTTCGCCCATAGGAGTGGTCCCCAAGAAGTTCCCTGGGGAATTTCACATGATCCAGCACCTCTCTTATACAACAGGGGGGTCAGTTAATGACTGCTAGGAAAAAAGTCCCATATATGCAAATAACTACTCATGAAGCTATAGAGACAGTGTTGCCACATCATAATGCAGGTGTATGGAATCCAACTGCCATATAAAAAAGCTTACTACTGTAAATGTACCAGAGAGAACTACTGTTCAAAAGGTGGAACAGAATAATTACTAGAAAATTGTAATTGGGGAAATAGGTTGGACATTATTCCGGCCTCTGGTTCAGTATGGCAATCCATTGTAATTACACCTTGCGTGACTATTAAAGATTCTATATTGTTTGGTGCCAAACTCCACAGCATGTAAGCAGCATGCACAGAAATGAAAAAAGATAATTGTTGTTAGAGGTGCTCTTAATCCACTATAGATTTTGCATAAAGGTGATGGCCCTGTTCCAGAATAGAAGTCTTTTGATAGAAGGTAATGGACATGTTTCTGTGAATAATTGGTTGTTTTTAAGCATAGCTGTGCCACTCAATCTCCATAAAGGACATGTCAACAATAAACACCTCGAACTTACCTGAAATTTGCTTACAGCAGCAAAGATGCTTATAGTTTCTAAATGGTAACCATAAAAGGCACCATCTGTAGCCAAATGGCTTGTTAGGATATGGAGGGTGAAAGAAATAGCTATACTGACAAAGTATGTTCACCTGAGAAATGGAAAAATAATGCACTGATCATAATTCCAAAAATGTTACATCATTTATTAACTTCATGCATTCGAGACTATGCCCATTCAGGACATGTTCTCCTGTTTGAGATATACTTGTTATGGCATTTTAACTTTAATCTATTGATTTTAAAAGGCTGTAATGGCACACAGTCTGTTGCAAACTACTTCAATGCAATAAAAATACAATGGATCTCTAAGAATACTACATAAGGTAGGTTATGTCCCTAACTATTCTTATTCCTGTGGGAAATGGTGCTGAAGAGGTCAACCAGATGTAACAAAGGAGCGCGATCATTTTAATTCATCTTGACTGAAGTTCATAAACCACTTTTCAAGTATTTTCAAGCAGCCATAAATATATCCTTATTGTGGTTCACACAAGACATGCCATTACCTGAAATGATGGAGTCTTCTCCTTTTAGAGTGGGGGAATTAGCAAGGGCAGACCTAACTAAGTGAGAGGCTGGATAAACTCAATATCTTTGTCACAAAAGTTTACGAAGATGGGTTTTCTCATGAAATCTGCAGGAGAATGGAGTAACAGTTGATCAATTTAATTGAAATGGTAAAAATAATTAACTTACAAGCACACAAATTAAAGCAGTGGAAAATTCATAAAGTCCTAGAATATAGGCAGTATTGAGGGTAGAGTCCTGGAAAAGTGAGGGATTTGGGAGAACTTAAGGTGATAATTACCTGATCTAGGAATGGAATGGTTCAATGAGCACAGTCCAGCAATCTGTGTTGAGATCTGATAGAAGATGGAGTAGGAAGCTGGCAAGCAGTGTAAATGAACCAAGGCAGCTCAGAGTACACTGGATGCAATGCAACTATACCAGCAATTTAATCCAGAAATACTGAGCACTAACTGCAGGGTGGGCAGCTAATTTAATAGGGAAGATTGGGTCTTCTAGCCATGCTAAGAGAGCTTAACCTTTCTAGGACAAAGGAGGGTGCTTATTTTTCTGAGGAAGATAAAAATGGACACTTAAGTGGTGGATACTTAAAATTAAAGTTTGTCACTTAGACTTAATGTTCTAAGCCAGGAGTCTCCAGACATTGAAGGAAGCTGACTCAATCACAGTTTTTGGACAAATTTGATTGAATATGAAGGTGGTCTTGAGAGTGGTTAGTCAGAAACCAATGAGATTATTATTTCAGAAGAAATAATAGGTTTCTGTCCTTATGGGTGACACTGAGTCAATGGCGAGGATGATGCATGTCTTGACACTGCATCCTAAGCCACCTCAAGGGTTGGCAGGGTGGGTAGAGACATTGTTTTCCTTAAAACAAAGCTCCCCCACCCACCATGGTTCAGTTTGGTAACACAGCAATTGGTAACAATGGGGCCAAGGTGTATATAGTGGGGCTGTCGGGGATGTCCTTGAGGGCCTTGGAGAGGGGCCCCCTGAATGTACCCTAGACAGAATGGCCCTGACCAGAGTGGAAGAGAGGGATCTTTCCATTGGGAGCAGATTGGGCGCAACCTGGAAGCTCTGAGTGGAGGAGATCAAGGGGGAGAAATGTTGGAGATCGAGCAATGGGACCCCCTATAGATGGGGAGAAGGCAAGGGAGATGGCCTTCCTATGGCAGAACCATGAAGAATTGCGATGGGACCTCAGCCTTTTGCAATAACAGCTGACAGAGTTGCGGTGGCCTCCCGTGCAACTGCCAATGGGGGCCTTGGTGGCAGCCAGAGCTGGGGTGGGTGTTCAACAGCCCATGGCTCCTGGGGTTGGACCTAGAGCCTGCACATGTCCCAGGCACCCCTAGGGCAAGTGGGCCAACGGAGGAAGAAGGAAGAGCTGAAGGCAACCTTCAGTGGGGACCCTGAGAAGCTCCCCTATTTGCTCATGCAGGTTGGCTCCTACATGCAGATGATGAGAGATGACTGACGTAGAATGAGTATACAAGGTCGGGGAGTAGCTGGAAGAAGAAGCTGCCACCTGGCTGGCGGGGCTGTTCGAAAATCATGCCCTTGAGCTACAAGATTTTGACTAGTTCATGCTGTCCCTGAGATGCTGGTTCAAAGACCTGTTCCTGGAGGACAAGGCTCTGGCACAACTCCTACACCAGCCTACACCAGCGATCGCGATCCATGGCCAACTATGCAGGGGAATTCTGGCAGCTGGCTAGCAGAATCCACAACTGGCCTGAGTAGATCTTCATCCATATGTTCAAGGATGGCCAAGACCCCGACATACTACAATGGGCATTGGTGGCGGGGGATCCAGACACCCTGATGGGGTGGATATGCTTGGCTGTGGACTCAGAAGGCCAGCTGAAGGATGTGCAATGCTTCTGCCACCAAGTGACAGGACCCCCACTCCAAGGAGTGGGTCTGAGAAAGGTAGCCCCAGCCAAGCCCTGAGAGCGCAGGAGAAGACACGCCTGTGGTTGTGCCTCTGAGGCGGGGAGAGTGGCTACCTGATTGCAGCCTGCCCAAAGAAAGCATCAGAAGAGCCAAGGTCTCCACCATCACAAGCCCCTACTCGCAAGTCCACCCCAGGGAAGAAAGGGCCAAAGCACAACCTGACTATCGGGGAGGGAATGATGATGGGCCCTTTTGACTCGACAGATGAATGAAACCTCCACTGAGTAAACATCAAAAAGTGAGACCCATGCTGAGCTGGCAGGAAACAACAATGACCAGGCCTAGACAGCGTCGACGGCCAGGGCAGGAAATCAGGCGCTACCGATCGGGTGATTGTGGTCTCCACCCCCTTTGTACTACCATTGACTCTGATAAATGGGGCCAAAGGAAATAAAATGATGATGAGGGGTTTATTTGACTCGAGGTGCTCAAAATGTCTAATGCACCTCACAGTAGCTGAGGGACTGGGACTCAAAATCTTCTGGCTCAACCCCACCCCCCTCCAGTTCAATCAAATGGATGGGTGCACAATGAGGGCCCCCCCAGTGGCGTATCAGACTGAACCAGTGTTAGTCGGATTGGGGTCCACTGAGAGAAGCTGCGGTTCATAATTGTGGCAGTGGGGAAGTACCCAATCATGTTCGGTATGACTTGGCTAACCCAAGCACAACCCGGAGATTCAGTGGAGCGACAGACTAGTGCTGTGGTGGCGAACCTTTGGCACTCCAGATGTTATGGACAACAATTCCCATCAGCCCCTGCCAGGATGGCTACTTGGCCATGCTGGCAGGGGCTGATGGGAATTGTAGTCCATATCTGGAGTGCCAAAGGTTCGCCACCACTGAACTAGAGCGATTTGGGTCCCCACCCTGTGGGCCACATACACTTGCTATAGCTTTGAAGTACATGATGTCACTCTTATAGATCAAAGCAATATGCCTTGTAATAATCTCTGCATTCAAAGATAAACCAGACTCCTCTCATTAAACTCCACTGAATGCTATTAGTTAGAATACTGGCTTTCTTATACAAAGGGACATTTCTGAATATAACTTTTCAATCGAGAGAACAAAGTACAGATTTTGCATCCTGTTAGCTCTTATCTCTTAAACATTTATATTTAAACATTTCTACCGTCTGCTTATAAAGCTACATTTATATTTATACAAAACATAAGACACTTCATATATTTCTCAGAATACAATTTCTGCTGCTAGGTTAATATGAGCTTAAAAGGAAAGAAAGGGAAAGCAGAATAAAGATATTTACAATCTAAAATAGCAGTTCAAAATACAATATAAACCGAGTAGAAAAATCATCTCATCGCTAGTAGGTCAGAAGAGGAAGCAATCACATTAAAATGGCGGAACAAGGTTTTGGAGCAGAGCCAAAAAAGCCTTATGCCTCAGAACGTGCGCCCACCAAAATGTGTATCAGTACATCTCATAACTGGATTTGTACTCTGCTCTGGCTCAGAGGTTGCAAAATGTCTTTGCTGACTAATGAGAGGGAGGCAGAAAAAGATATGACTTTTGGGCATTGTAAGTCAGATCAGCCCCCCATGGGAGGATTCTCAGTGATGGGGGAGGCTTTTTCACTTTTTTCAAGTCCCCACATCACCCGGAAGCCTGTTTGGGGGCGGCAAATGGGGCAGGCGAGGCACCGCTGCCAGGCACCCAGCTCTTGGGTGGAACTGTGTGACTCCCATACCGAGCATGACTAGTGAGAGGAAGCCAGAAAGAGAGATGACTAGGAGTCCCATCCAGGGGGAGGGCACTTACTTGGAGGGATGATTCTGCAGGAATGTGGCCATGCCTCCCCCCCCCCCCAAGCACTGGGATGTGGCATCAATGTCCTATCAACCCTGCCACCACTGTCATAGTGGGGGCACGCTGGGGGCATGGCCAGGTAGGAGCCAGCTTTACGCCGTATTATGGCAACAGCAGAGAATTCAGACTTATGTAGCCCTTTTGGGTGGCTTAAGTCTATTGAGCCCCATAGAGGCTTCTCGGAAGTGAAGAGGCTTTTGCACTTTTCAAGTCTCCCCATGCCACTGGAAAGCCTCTTTTGGGGTGGCAGCCGGATGTGGGCATGGCACTGCAGCTGGGTGCTCAGCTGTTTGATGATGCTGTATAACTCCCATTCCAAGTGTGAAGCCATCTAAATTGCTCAAGCTGGGAGAAGAACATTGTGCCACTTTGCTCACAGTCACACCTAAAGTCACAGAATTTTGGAGGGAAAAGGCAAGAATAGATTGTTCTTCTGGGACAGGCAATGAAACAGGGTCTGTGGAAATTGGCAAGTTACAAAAGCCTGGACATGAAGAAGAAGTGCTCTTAACCATCTTGGCTGTTTTTACTTCAAGCCAGTCTTCAGTGGCAGTGGCGTAGGAGGTTAAGAGCTCGTGTATCTAATCTGGAGGAACCAGGTTTGATTCCCAGCTCTGCCACCTGAGCTGTGGAGGCTTATCTGGGGAATTCAGATTAGCCTGTGCACTCCCACACACGCCAGCTGGGTGACCTTGGGCTAGTCACAGCTTCTCGGAGCTCTCTCAGCCCCACCTACCTCACAGGGTGTTTGTTGTGAGGGGGGAAGGGCAAGGAGATTGTAAGCCCCTTTGAGTCTCCTGCAGGAGAGAAAGGGGGGATATAAATCCAAACTCCTCCTCCTCCTCCTCCTCCTCTTCTCCTTCTCCTTCTCCTTCTCCTTCTCCTTCTCCTTCTCCTTCTTCTTCTTCTTCTTCTTCTTCTTCTTCTTCTTCTTCATGTTAACTCAAACTCCATCTTTAGCACAAGTAGCTGAAACCCCAGCCGAAGAGCTTCAAATGCTGGAATGAGGTAACTTTTTATTTATAAATACTTGCAGATTCAAGGATCAAACATCTGTTATAATTTTCCATACTTTACTGAGCAATCCTATATAAAGTTTCTGAGTTTCATTGGAATAAATTAGGATATGTAAAGATTTAGGGTCTGGGGGCGGGGCAGGGGCCGGGGATGCAGGCATACCCAAGCGTAGTTCCCCCTCACTCCACCCCTGGTACCAAAAGAGGGGGTTAGCAAAGCTACAAATCCCTTTAGACAGCTTGGTGGCAGGATGGTTCTTTATTCATATATGGTGGACAGGACATGTAAACAGGCAAAAATTGTTTTGGGATATGATTTTAAAAGAAATGCAAAAGATTTTGAAAAGAACAACTGCAAAAAAAAAAACCCAGAGGCATTTCTGTTGGAGTTGATGGGGGAAAGTATTCCTGATCAATAGAGAACACTTTTTTATGTACATGGCAACTGCAGCAAGGATTTTCCATGCATACAAATGGAGGGACAACAAAATTCCAACAAAACAAGACTGGACCTTGAAAGCCACAGAGTATGCAGAGATGGCAAGGCTGACGGCGGTTATAAGAGACAAGAATATGGACAATTTTCTGAAAGACTGGAAATCCTTTGGGGACTGCTTATTGAAAACGTATACAAACAGAGAAACAATGGCAGGATTCGAGACTTAAATGAAAACAGTGTATTGAATTAAGACAAATTTATAAGAAGGATTAAAAGTGAAAAAAAATGTAAATATTAATTATAAGTTTGATTTATGCTTGGATCCTCAGTGAGGTAGCTGGAAGTCACCATAGATCTGTGTAGGTTCTTGTGTATTGTTTTTTTTTCTTTTCATTTCATTTATGGGGAAAGAGGGGGCTAGATTGGGATCTTTTCTTTAAGTTTCTATGTACATTTTTTTTCTAGATGTGTAAACTATATAAAAATTCTAATTTTAAAAAATAGGCAGCATGGGGGAAGCAAAAGAAGTTACCCAGAGAGAAAGGAAGAAACCATGAGTGGAGGGAGGGGGGCAGGGGTGTGCAGGGGAACTTGGAAAGGCTGAATAATTTGCTCACTCCCACACTTGGTAACCATGACAAGGAAGGACAGTTCCTAGGCCCTTTCCCCACTCACTGTTTGCTGCGCACTACTCTCGCCGAGTAGCACGGGGTCCAACTGCACTCCCCACTACAGGCGCGGCGACAACGCAGCCGCCCCAACTCTGCTACTCTTGCTCAAAACGCTGCTCAAAACGGCGCCTTTTGATGACCCCGTGCAGAGCGCGGGGCAGTGGGGAAGCCTGGGGAACACAATCCCTGCGCTGAAAAGATCCTGGACGAGATGAAACGGACGTCATTTTAAAAGTGGGGAAACGGCCCTAGATAAGACACTGAAACTGAAAAAGCTCTTCTGCCGCTGGTCACTTCTGTAAAACTGGAGGGTGAGAATATGAAGCAGAACTTGGGGTTGTAATCTTAAAAGCACGGGATTGTGAACATAGGAGCAAGTGGTTTTTACTTCCAAACATCAGGGGTTCAAATGCCATATCCAGCCAATGAAGTTCTTGAACGACTGATGTGATACGGTCCTTGACCATAACCTTTCTGCTGTATTCTGAACCAGTCAAGGTTTCCAGACAGACTTTTAAGGAATACAGTACATTCCAGAACTGGCAAAGAGGAGCATTATGCATGGTTACCAAGTGTAGAGTGGAGGAAGGCTGACTTTCCCATACTTAGTTGGCAGCCAAACATATATGTGAATCATCTAACCTAGTTTCTAACACCCACAAAACTTGTCCTAAGTGGAGGTTCCTCAATCCTAGCTTGTACCAGATGGTGAAGTGATGGTGTTCCTGTGATAGTCAGACAAACGGCACTCTTGGAAAACATGTATATTGTTAGCCAGCCTATTTGTCTCAACAAAGCCTCAAATACCAATTAGGCAAGCATTGGCTTGCCTAGAAGGAGGGGGGAATAAATGGCATGCCGTGTTTCAGGTTGATAGAAGAGCATCCAGGTTTCTTAGACAATGACAAATTCTGCCACATCTCGCTGCAAAGGCTTGTACATATTGATACATGGTGAATGGGTGTTTGGGGCCTTCTTAGCTAGTCTTAGGGGACAATTTGCATCAATTATCATGCTTGATAGGCTTAACTGGAACTCAGAAAGAAATTACGTGGTGTGGAATTTTCAGTATGTTTGGTTTGCTGAGATTTGATAAGGAAACAACGGACACCTTGCAAATGCAACTGGATTCCATTATCAAAAATCAAGCTAGAGAAAGAGTAAGATAACGTCTCCCCTACCATCTCTCCCCCCCCACCCCCCACTGAGAACTAAGTTAATTCAAAGAAAAGAGAACAAAGCTCAGGGTAACAAGCAATTTAAGCCCCAGGAACACAGAGAAAGGAACATGTGCATCAAATCAATCACTTCTCTCACAAAAACATCAGAAATGACAGTAAAATCATGTTCCAGTCATTGCTTCAGATTTTTCCAAGAAATATGGTTAGATTCCACGGCAACTGGGCTGGTCTTTGCTAGGCAGTGGAAATTTTTTAAAAATCTTTAAATACACGACTGGTTGTTAAAAATAGATGAAGTCTACATTTTAGTAAATTCAACAGTATACCAGAAAAAGAAAGACACTAGCAGTATAGACTGTTCATGCTCAGGAGCTGGAAATTGGATAATTAGGATATAGTTCCACATTTTTGGAAATAATATTAAAAGGTTTTTTTAAAAAAAAGGTGCGACTTTGCCGCTAAGGTATGCATCTCTGAGCACAAATTAAAAGATCCCTCCTGTATGGTGCACTGTTCAGAGCCAAATTTAGATTTTCAGGTCAAGGTCACCAGTAGGAGGCAGTAACACAGGAAAGATATGGGGACATGAACACATGAAGCTGCCATCAGTCCATCAAGGTCAGAATTGACTACTCAGGCTGGCAGCAGCAGCACTCCAGGGTCTCAGGCAGAGGATTTCACATTACCTACCACCTGATCCTTTTACCATATATACTCGCATATAATTCGAATTTTTAAGCACTTTTTTTGTGCTGAAAAAAGCCCCCCTCGACTTATACGCGAGTGAGGTGTATTTTAAAAATATTTTAGGGCTTTTACTTTGTCGGCCACCAGGGGGGCGCAGTTTTTAGGCTAGTGGCACCAAAATTTCAGGGTATCCTCAGGTGACACTCCTGATGATGCCAGCCAGGTTTGGTGAAGTTTGGTTCAGGGGGTCGAAAGTTATGGACCCCAAAGGAGGTACCCCATCCCCCATGGTTTCCAATGGGAGCTAATAGTAGATGGGGCTACATTTTGAGGGTCCATAACTTTGGATCCCTTGAACCAAACTTCACTAAACGTGGGTGGTATCATCAGGATAATCTCTTGTTGACACCAGCCAGGTTTAATGTTGTTTGGTTCAGGGGATCCAAAGTTATGGATTCCCAAAGTGGGTGCTCCCATCCCACATTGTTTCAAATGGAAGCTAATAGTAGATGGCGCTACCCTTTTGAGGGTCCATAACTTTGGACCCCCTGAACCAAACTTCACCAAACCTGGGTGGTATCATCAGGAGGGTCTCGTAAAGGTACTTTGAAACGTTGGTACTGCTAACATAAAAATTCCTCCCCTGACAGGAACCCTCAAATTTTCCCCAGATTCTCCCTTTAAATCACCCCCTCCCCCTTCTGAGTGGATTTAAAGGGAGAATCAGGGCTTACAGAGCTAGTTTACTGTTTTTATTTGAAATAAATATTCAGAAATAAATATTCAAAAACATCTAACCTACTGATGCCTCAATTAATGTAATTTTATTGGTATCTATTTTTATTTTTGAAATTTACCAGAAGCTGCTGCATTTCCCACCCTTGACTTATACGCGAGTCAATAAGTTTTCCCATTTTTTTGTGGTAAAATTAGGTGCCTCAACTTATACACGAGTATATAAGGTAACTGGAAATACTGGGAATTGAACCTGGGACCTTCTAAATGCCAAGTAGCTGCTCTGCCACACAGCCATGGCCCCTCATCTCCCACCCATGCAACATCCTCCCCATGGATATAAAAGCAGCCTCTTTTTACCCATCTTTCTTCTTGCATACCACCTGCCCAGGCTGATATTGTTTTGATTCAGAGAGAGAGGGAAGAAACACGTAATTCCTGGTAGCATGTAACTTGAGCCTGCAGTTTGCTCATTGGCAGCTCTAGAATTTGCAGTATTCTCTCAAGAGAAACCCTTCACAGGTGTAGCCATAAGACCCACTAGGTAAGTGAAAGCCCTTTTTTCAAAGGGAGTTTGCATAACAGCATCACTTAACAGCATCAAGGCTGGCTGTTATTACTGAGATTTAATTTTCCCCCTCTTTCTTTTTTTTTAAACAGGAATTACTGTAATAGGTATAATTGTTAACAGTCTCGTGCATAGGGTAGAAATATTTTATATACGTAAATTTCACACTTAATAAGGCACGTCTACATTTTACAACTGCACTTGTATAATCACAGGCAACAGGTGCCTTCAATAAAGTATTCTTAGGAACGTAAAGAAAACGAGAGGCAATTATTGAAGTTTTTCATATGAACAGCAGATGCATTTATATGTGTGTGCACAGATACAGACACACAGGTATAAATTGGGCAACAGTTGTACAACGTTTGAGCTCCTCTTTCTTTTTTATATTTCACAGTCTGCTGCAAGCTGTCCTGTTCAGCTGAAGAGACAAAGAACCTTTATTAGCATAGCAATATTATATACACAAGTCCACTTAACCAAACAGAGGGAAACTAAAAATAAATATACAGGAAAAGAAGGCTGATGTTCAGGATTTTCTCCTAGAGCGCGGTTTCATATACAAATCCAAAAATTTGGCGACTGGATCGTTTGTGTCACTACTGGGGCTCTCCAACAGAAAGGTAATATTTTGCAAGTCAGATGCATACTCTTTTTTGAGTAGCAAGGATGACAAGTATTTGACGGTACAGCATAAAAACTTGAAAAGAACCTCAAGCGCCTGTATAGTGTAGTGATTAAAGTGTCAGACGTCAGAGTGAAATCTGGGAGGGAGAGATCTGGGAGATCAGGTTCGAATCCCCATGAAAGTTTGTTGGGGGACCTTGTGCCAGTCAAACACTGTCAGTCTAATGTACCTCACATGGACTCTTTCCATACAATATTTCAAAGCATTTTCAGGCAGGAAATAAAACATTTCCTCAATGGAATTCTGCACAGTTTTTCTCCCGTTGGTATCAAAATATCTTATTTCCACCCTGAAAACATTTTATATGAAACCCAGTTTACGGTGATTCTTTTCTGTGAAATATTTTCAAAATGTCTTCCCTTGCTGTGAGGTCAAATATGCAACATTTTATTTTTCCTGCTCTGTTGTCCCACTATTGGGCCTGGCAGCTCAGTTTGTTTCCTACTTTGCTGCAACCTCAATTCTGAGGAGAATCCCAGGGGTGGATCTACAGAAAATGGCACCCAGGACAAACAATGCAATTGCCCCCCAATCTCCCCCGAAAACAGCACAGATTTAAGAATCAATTAAGAAATGGAAGGGCAACAGCTATATTTCTATATGATCCTGTTAGCAGAATAATGAGCAGAATGTAGCTTTGTGCTCCACTTTATGATAGGAACAGTTATCTAGCTAAAGACCAGCCTTTTTACCTCAGGAGTCATTAAACAAAAGAGAGCTTTACTTAAACTGAGAAACAGACTATATACACAAACAAAGTATCATACATCGATAGATTCACAGTTCATAGTTTGGTTACAATTTCAAGCATAGTCTACACTATTAAGCATTTCAGTCAGAGCCTTTTGGTTAAACAGAACACATCTTTCCTCAGCAATAGTCAGGGAACAACTGTTTCCAACTATCACCTTTAGAAAGTTCGTAGATATGTCCCAGAATCCCCTGCTGCTGCATGCAAGCAAGGCTGTAAAATCCAACAGAAACTTCCCTGGCAAGAAACCATGGCATTAGGGACAGTGGAGAAGCACAGAAAGCCCTGCCAAAATGACCTGGCTGGGCAAATTGCCACCTCCCACTCCGGGTGGCAGAGACTCAGACAGGGGGGGGGGCACAGGGCGAGAAGGCATCGGCATAAGCCACCCAAATGCCACTAATTGTTCCTGAAGGGGGCACCCAAATGTGCATCCCCACATGACACATTGAAGTGGCTCCTAGGGCATCAGCCCCCGCTGTTCCCCCCCAAGTACACCACTGAAGAATGTCCATGGTTTCTAAAACCTTCCTTTTACAAACAAAATAAACCCCCTTTTCCTTTCTTATCTCTGCTCAGTTTAGTTGCATTGCAGCTTCTCTCTCCCCCACCCCCCGTTTTTCTACTCAGAGCTAATTCTCCCCAAGGCAAAATGCAAATACAGGAGGAACGCTGATAAACCTGCCCATTTCCCAAGCCCCTGTGCTCTCTCAATTTTGTCCCTTGTTGGTTTGGTTGTTTTGTGTGTCTGTTTTTAGACATCAGCAAAGCAACAAAGCTATGGATTAACAAAAAAAGCCAAACATTTGGAGGAGGTGAGTGCATATGAACATTATGGCAAAGTGTTTTTTTTAAAAAAACGTTCTTGAAATGTTTAAACTGCCTTGTGCAGAAAAGGTAGCAGTTTTTGCGAGGATAATATGGAGGGGAAGATGACAGTGTTAACTACTTTGGAGAGAAAAACCAGGTATTAACAAAGTCAGTAAATAACCCAACAACCTTCTGCCTTTTACACCCAAGATAAAAAACTATGTCACAGAAGAAAACTTGTAAGATAGAAAGCTACAATATAATTCCTGCAAAAATAAATTTTGAAAGCCTGTTTTTAGTCCACACTGATCTGTGTCAAGTTGAACAGAGTATATAATAGATATAGACATCTCCTCCACTTCTCCGAACACCAAGGAATTCCAGGGACTACGATTACCCAGGTTGGTTCCCTTTGGAGGAAAGAGGAACTGGAGACATATGGTGCTTTTTGTAATATTTACTCTGTTTATTAATGTACAGATGGAACTCAGATGGAGGTGTAGGCGCAGAACAAGCTATGAAAATCTTCTAAGTTTAAGAAAATGCAGACATTTTCTTTAATTGCATTACCTTTATGATTTTTGTGCTTTAATCATGACAAATTAAAATGAACCAAAGTAGGCCTTTTGCTCTTTGGCTTCTGTTACTAGCCAGATCAGCAAAAGCCTTGAAGAAATACCCTTTGTTCTGAATTCTACAGGATAAAGTATGAGATTATGAACTAAGTAGTTTTTAAGGTCTTCTTGTTCTGGCCTGGCTCCTTGAGTCTGCCCTTTTCTGATACAAAGCAAGAACACGGCTAAATGTTTAGGCTCTTTGTCTAGAAAACAGGGCAACAGAGAACAATACTGATAGGGTGAGGCTGGGCCTTAGTTCATAATACGTCAAAGGTGACAAACTGACATCATCCAATAGGGCATTAGTTTGCCCCAAATGTTTTGGGTAAGGGGATGATCTCCACCCTTTGCAATGATTGATTGATGATGACAGAACTGAGGGGTGTATTCTTTCTTTTGCTACTCTGATGTAACCTATAAAAATAAGAACCCGCAGGCATTTTAGTGTGGCTCCTCTGAGACTAGCTTGCCCATTTGTTGACCTGAATAAAATATTTCTTTGATTTTATTCATTGTCGGCTTGAGCTTTTTGGCTTAAATATTTTGAACCCGTTACCCTGTGATAACAGAGGTACAGGTGCTCCTTCAAAGCAGAAGATCCACTCTCCCACATCAGTTCCACAAAGACAGAGAGAGATCCTGCACTTCAACTTGCTTCAGCATGCTATAGCAGTGGCTATCTGCCATGCCAACTCTCTCTCTCTCTCCCTCTCTCTCTCTCTCTCTCTCTCTCTAGTCCAGGTGCTCGGGAGCAACAGCTGCAGAAGGCCATTGCTTTCACATCATGCTTGTGAGCTCCCAAAGGCACCTGGTGGGCCACTGCGAGTAGCAGAGAGCTGGACTAGATGGACTCTGGTCTGATCCAGCTGGCTTGTTCTTATGTTCTTCTCTCTCTCTCTCTCTCTCTCTCTCTCTCTCTCTCTCTCTCTCTCTCTCGCTCTCTCTCGCTCTCTCTCCTCTCTCTCTCTCCTCCTCTCTCTCAGGACTAGATGCAGAGGTGGGATTCAGGGGGTTCCGAAGGTTCTGTAGAACCTGTTGTTAAAATTTAAAATATCACTTTTTAATACTTAAAATATTTTATTAAGTATTAATATTTTAATACTTAAAATAAAAAAGTGATATTAAAAATATTTTTAATACTTTTTAACAGTCATTATTTGAATCCCACCACCATCGGAACCTGTTGTTAAAATGTTTGAATCCCACCACTGACTTGATGTGCAGAGCAAAAGATATACTGCCCTGTCTTTTTACACAAACACCCTCTAGCTAGGCAAAAGTGCTCATCTCTTCCAAACCTGACAAACGAAACCATATCATGGTGCTCGAGGCCCTTGGAGGGGATGCCAACAGCCATTAAGACACATTACCATTGTTTTTGTCATAGGTTTTGGTTTTCCCAAGGGCCTGCCATCGGAGGCCAAGCTCAAAAGACAAAATCCTTCACAATATTGTAAGAGCTCTCTGTCAACCTGCCTCAGAACGCGTGGCTGGGCCTGCTAGTTTATATATAAAAAAGAACAGAATTTATGTAACAAAGAGAGAGATCCCAACAACTGGGAGAACATCTCCTGTCTTTAATTTCCACAGAATTTCTTTCTGGCAATTAACAAGCAGCCCTCTTACCAAAGGGATAGCCAGATAGGTATGTGTGAATTTCCTTTCAGTCTGAAATCGCTGGAGGCAATGTACAGCAGATCCAACAATTCCATCCATTAAATGCTAAATTAAACATTAAACATTCAATAACTACCTGTGGATATTTGCTTGCATTTTGAAAGTAATGGATTTAGGCAATTCATTTTGCTCTTAGATATTTGTGGGAGTCCACTGGTGGTGGCACAGGCAGGTTTGGAAATAAATTTGTGCCTGAATGTTACGCTTGTGGCTCTTTCGCAAGACTGTTCTTCGGCATGAGTTTTGGGCATTCAAACTTCAAGTCTCCCTCTTCGGTTGGTTATTATATTCTTAGCTCATGCCTCAGACAACAGATGTTCCACTGAGACCATGAAGAAATATTCCATGAAAGGCTAGGTGGAGTCTGGCCTCCCATTTGTATCTGTCTTCTTTTAAAGGTCATCACCCTACAGAAACCTCTATCTTGCAGCTGGATGTGACCGTTCATTATTCTTACTCTTTATTCTTTATACCTTTGAAAAACAGGAAAAAATGGTAACTTTGAAGAACAAAATACTACCCCAAAATATTCCTTAGATTAGTAACCAACATTTCCCAATTCAGTACACCTATCTAAGGAACCTGATAGGCATTTGCATTTTAATTGCATTTTACAGACAGTAGGGGTATATGGGATGGTATAATATAGCCCAATCTGGTCAGATCTCAGAATCTTAGCAGCATTGGAACTTGGATGGGGGACCAAGGAAGACTGCAGAGATAGACAATGGCAAACCTCTGTTGCTTCTCACTTGCCTTGGAAATCCTATACAGTCATCAGAAGTTGGCGGCCATAGTTTTTTTTTCAGGAAGGCAGAAGAATGTCCAAGTTGAGAGAACTGGGAAAATAAACTAGTGGAATATGCAACCATGGCAAATTTAACAAACTTTGTGAATCAGCAGCCAGCCAAAGGATTTCAAGATAAATGGTTTTCAAGGAAGGCATGGTTGTTTCCCTTGTATCAGAGGATGTTGCTTTGATGGCCATCAGATGGCGCTGTTGCGGAACAGAACTGTGGTTCCAACTGTCACAGGTGTGGCATGTACATAATAACTGGCACAGTTGTGACATGTATACAACAGGAGGTGTGGAAACAGTATGGAAACCTGGCCGCACGCGAATGCAACATTGTGTGAAAATTTCAAAGCAATTGGTCCAGTAGTTTGGGAGTTTACCTGTCAGCAGAAAAACGCACTGATAGATTTTTATATATATAGACTAGCGGGGCCCGGCCACGCGTTGCTGTGGCTTATTGTGGTGAAATGGAAAAGAACAGTAGCAGCAAATCAATTGCAGAGGCCAGCAGTACGTGCTCATGCAAACACGCAGCCTGATACTGTGCGATGTCATTGATGTGTGTGCCCGCATTCCTTGGGGGGGGGAATGGAAAGGCACCCCTCCCACACATCTAAGATGGCTGGTCATGATCCTTTACCTGGGAGTAAGTTTGGTTGGTGGCAATGGGTGTCACTTCTGAGGAAACCCTCTGAGGGGCGCCACACAGCCATTCAAAGTATGTCACGGTTGCTGTACCGAGCTTACTCCTGAGTAATGTGTGCCTGGTTTTCTTAACTGTAACCACAGTATTCAGGGAATCTAGGGTGCCTGGCCCCTTCCTCCCGTCCCTTGCATGCCACCCCTCCCCCTCCTTCCCTTCCCTTCTCCTCCGCTAGGGTGGGTGGGTCATATCAAGATGCTGGGCCCCCTGCCTCCCCTCCCTTGCATGCCACCCCTCACTGTCTCCCCTCTCCCACTTCTCTTCCCTTGCATGCCTCCCCCTCCGTCCCTTTCCTCTCCCTCCCTCTCTTCCCTTGCATGCAACCCCTCCCTCCCTCCCCCTCCCTTCCCTCTCTCTCGTGTGTATGTGTGTGTATGTGTTTCACTTCCACTCGAGTTACTGCCTATGTACTGTTTTCACTGCTCATATCTGGCCGTCTGAGTGAACATTCTAAACAGTACAAACATTCTAAGGGTGACAGTTACACACAGGCAGCTGCATGTCCTTCACCAGGGAGCGTTTTACCTGGGCCAGGTGTGAAATTTCAGGTATGTGAACATCTAAAAACACTCTCGCCTGGCTGACTATAGTGGCTGGGAATTTTCAGAGGAATTGGCCCAGCAGTTACTGAGGTATACTGTCATCAACAAAAACACTGTTAGCTTTTTATATATATAGATTAATTTTGTAGTGGCTAATCAAACCCATGATTGGGCAGGCTTAAACCTTGTGCACTGAAGCACTCTTGCAAAATGGGAAGAAAAGCTGGATTGTCTGGTCCTACATTATTCCATATTAATCCTGTTGCCTTGAAGAATCTACCACAAAAGATACTCTCATATGAAGAAACCCCTCTCAGTGGAGAATCACAATTTTCTGCATACTTCCCTTGCAGTGTTGCTCATTTTGACTTATTGGATTTACCTGTTCTCCTGCAGCTTTTTGTGCATTTCAGTTCATTCCATTTTGCAGTCTGTATGCTGTTATTACATTGCTTTTGACTTCTGTTGTGACTTAGTTCTGGATATATGTGTTTCCTATGATTCCTTTATACATGTTGATGCAGTATTCTATTGTGTCGGTGGTTTAAGAAGAGGAGGAGGAGGAGGAGGAGGAGTTTGGATTTATATCCTACTTTTCTCACCTGTAAGGAGACTCAAGGTGGCTTACAAGCTCCTCTCCCTTCCTCTCCCCACAACAGACACCTTGTGAGGTAGGTGGGGCTTAGAGAGTTCCAAAGAACTGTGACTAACCCAAGGTCACCCAGCAGGAATGTAGGAGTGCGAAAACACATCTGGTTCACCAGATAAGCCTTTGCCACTCAAATGGAGGAGTGGGGAATTAAACCCGGTTCTCCAGATTAGAATCCACCTGCTCTTAACCACTACACCAGGCTGGACCAAGATACTGGTCCCAGCCCTAAAGGCACACTCACTGTGCCACTCCTTGCCTTGTCTACCTGGAAAACTGATTTCTAAGAATTCCTTCCCCATTCCTGTGGAATTTCCTCCCATGTTTCCCTCTTGCAATGTGGAAATTCAAAGTATTTCACCTGTCCCAGCTAGGCGTTTTCCCCTACCAGACATGTAATGGCCAGGTCTTTAGAAGCGAATGGATTTTAAGGAAAGCCCAAAAACAGCATTTCAGATCAAACCAGTGAAGTTTCTCAAAAGGATTTTGCACCCCCTGTGATACTCAGCAGGATGCTGAGAGATATGGAGCGCACATCTCTAAGGGCTCTGGCTACCGGAGCTGCAGGAAGGGCAGGCCCAAGAAAATCCACCAGCTTTATTATTTCTGACACCTGCAATCAAGTGCAACATCCCAAGATTATCAAAGCCGAGGCAGCCAATGCGGCACCTGTGGATCGAGTGATTGGCTGGACATGATTGCATTTGCTTCTTGCCCATTAGGAGGATACAATTGGACTGAAATCCCCCCCCCCCAGCCCCGCAAATGGTGATAGAGACTCTGCCGTCAGTCCCCTGTGAAGGCTTCTGATTTGATAGTTATACAACATGCCTGATGAGAGGGTCATTCAAGCCTGCCTGCAGCAGTCAGTGCCTGGCCCTGCTGGAGAGAAAAAGAACGCACGGCAGGAATCAACTCCCCCTGATTATGAAGAGGACACTGAAAAGAAAGCCAGGAAATTCTCCATTGTTTGTCGTCTGCAGTGGAGAGATACCAAAAATGCAAATTAGTCATTCGCATGACTCAATTTTTAACACTGCTGCTTCAGAGTCAAAAAGGTTTTGTGTGGCTCTTACTGTGTCTATCACAGTAATTCCTGAGATACCAAGGAAAGGGATCCAGCTTGCCCATTATTATATGGAGACATATAGTGAGGGGACATTCTGCCACCTGCTCTATCAATCTAATTCCTTTTAAAACAAAGGTAAACCATAGGAAGAAAGAATAGAGAAGTGGCAGGGGCATGATATGGTATTTCATTCTCATGCCGATCCTTGGCTTGATCCCCAGAATTAACAGTAATGATCACAAAAGGATAATGCACCAATAGAGTTGTAATCCCCAGGTGGGACACGTGGCAGGTGGGCACCCGGACTGTTTCCAGCAGTCTCATTTCATTTGAAAAGGTAGGAAGTCTACATTTCCTAAGGGAGTTGAATCACAGTGGTAGCCAAATTACTCTCTCTCTCTCTCTGTCTCTCTCTGTCTCTCTCTGTCTCTCTGTCTCTCTGTCTCTCTGTCTCTCTCTCTCTCTCTCTAATCCCCAGGTGAGCAACAGCGGTGAGAGCCGCTGTTCTGCCTGTATCTTTGTCCAACTGGAAAATCTGTACACCAATCAGCCTAAGAAGATCTGCTGGGACTCATATCTTTAAAACAACGAGTGATGAAAATGTAAAAATTGCACTGGTTTTCTCTCCACCCCCCCCCCCCACTTTTTGGAGAAACCAATTAAACCAATTTTTTAAATAATATATGTTCTTGCCAATGTTGATAGTGCCAGGACCATGCCTGTCAGTATCTTGATGTCTTGCTGTGTGTGATTTGCAACTGTTTTCCTGTTTCCCTCTTCCCTTCCTAGCAATCTGCTGTTAACAATCTCCTGGCGCCAGTCCATCCTCAAAGAGGTGTGAAAGGTTCCCAGGTCCTTTGTAGCTTTGTAGTAGAAACGGTAATGGACATTTGGTGTGGGGCGAAATGGGGGGGTTTAAAAGATATAAATCCTGGATCTAAGCTCTCTAGCTCAGATCCTGCTTTACATGGTTACTCTTTGTATCACCTGGAATAAACTGCTTTTGGACTTTCCTACAGTCTCTGTTATTTCCACGTTCGACAGTCTGACATGTGCAATGGCCAAGAGGGCGCAAGGGAAGGTCCTTGGCCTCCTCCAGCCCCTGCCAGCAACCTCTGCGCTCTGGAAGGTGATCTCCATGGATTTCATCACCAACCTCCCTTCCAGCAGAGGGAAGTCAGTGATCTGGATGGCCGTGGACTTGTTTTCGAAGCAGGCCCACTTAGTCCCTTGCGCATTGCTGCCGACAGCGAGCAAGTTGGCTCGTCTGTATGTGACCCACATCTTACAACATCAAGTGGATCCTACCGCCCGTCCCCTTTTGGAGTTTGGGAGAACTGAAGCTGGTGCCATCTTGTCTTAACGTTAATTTTTAATAATAATGTATTTTAATGGGGTAGGGTTTATTTTTATTAGAGCCATACTAATTTATATTTACTGGATTTTAACTTGTTATTGTGCTCTATTATATGTTGTTCACTGCCCTGAGCCCTTCAGGGGAGGGTGGTTTATAAACCCAATAAAATCATCATCATCATCATCATCATCATCATCATCATCATCATCATCATCATCATCATCATCATCATCTACTGGGTACATGCTGCCCCTGATAAGATCATATTGAACCGCAGCGGACAGTTTATTTTGCAGTTCTGGCGGCACTTTCTGAAGTTGCTCGGCACCGAACCGGCTCTTTCCTCGGCGTTTCACGCAGAGACCGATGGTCAGAGTGAACGTACTAACACGACTCTTGAACAATATTTACAGTGCTACATTAATTTCCATCAGGACGATTGGGTTGACCTGCTGCCTTTCGCTGAGTTTGCCTACAACAACACGGTGCATAGCAGCATGGGGAAAAAACCCTTTGAGATTGTTTTGGGACAGTCAGCTAAGCCGTTTCCTTTCCTGGGGGAGGTCCAGCAGGGGCCTGTGGAACTGCAGGAATGGTTGCAGACCATCCGGCATGCATGGGGCCCAATGCAGTTAGCCCTGGAGAAGGCTAAGCAGGGTCACAAGTGGCAGGCTGATAAAAAAACGGCAGCCGTTTACCCTTGGGGGTGGGGATTGGATGTATTTGTCCACCAAGAACTTGCGGAGTCTGCAGGGGTGTAGAAAACTGGGGGAAAATATATTGGACCTTTCCAGGTGCTCAGAGTGATTAATGATGTGACAGTCAAGATACAGTTGCCTAAAAACTTGAAGTCTGTACATCCTGTTTCTCATTGCAGCCTCCTCAGAAGGCGCCTCCCCCAAATGACTGGCACCCTTGTCTGGCAGTGCCCACCCCTGTTGCGGTGAGGGGCGAGCCTCACCATGAGGTGAAAGAGGTGTTAGATTCCTGGGTGAATCATGGACTGCTACAGTATTTGATCGCTTGGACCCATTTCACTGCTGGGGACAATGAATGGGTCAATTCTGTACATGTCCAGGCTCCTCGCTTGGTGAAGGCGTTTCACCGGGCTTACCCCAATCGTCCGAAATGGGGGGGGGAGGTCTTAAGGAGGGCGGAATAAAACCAAACCAGGTTTGTTGAGGCAAATCAGTGCTGGAGTAACCACCTACAAACCACATTATGGTTTCACAAGTTAATCAGCTTGACAAATAAACTGTGGTTTTGTGTCTTGCCTGAACGGCACCATTCAGTTTGAGTAGCAAGATTCTAGTTATCAGTCTCTAAAAATATTTCTGAGGCATTGAGTGTTCATTTCACAGCAAAAGCCCATGTTTGTTTGCAAGGGGAATCCCAAATCCCTGGGGAATGTGCAAGTCCAATATGCAAGCTTTCAGATAGTTTGTTGCATTCACACCTTAAGTGTTAAGTATATGCCAGAAAATGTAAATTATTAAGAAGCCTGGAGGGATATCCAGCTATATCCTGTCTTCAGCTGGAGGAAGAACCACTTCAGTTGTAAAAAGGCTTCTTTGACTGAAGGAAGGATTCTAAACTCAGTTAGATCAAAATGGTAGGATAAAGGATGTAGGTAAGGGGGATGGTTCCTTGGTTCAAACCCCCTTCCCCCCGATTACATGTTCAAAGCTCCGCCCCTGTTTGTGAGGGTTTTTTATTTTCAGTGTTTTCTTTTCAGTTTTTGGCCTGTAGGGGGTGCATCTTTTAGCCTAGCAGCACTGAAATTTCAGGGATTTTTTTGGAGACTCTCCTGATGATACCACCCACTTTTGGTGAGGTTTGGTTCAGGGGCTCCAAAGTTATGGACTCCCAAAGGGGATGCCCCATCCCCCATTGTTTCCAATGGGAGCTAATAGAAGATGGGGGCTACACATTTGAGGGTCTATAACTTTGAACCCCCTGAACCAAAATTCACCAAACCTGGGTGGTATCATCAGGAGAGTCTCCTAAAGATACCCTGAAATTTTGGTGCTGGTAGCTTAGCAATTGCACCCCTGACAGCAGGCACCCACTCCCACCCAAATTCGGAATGGATTTAAAGGGAGAATCTGAGGTCCCCAGTTTAAACATTGAAAGTGATGCTGTTTTATGGTGGGGGATAATCCACCCCAAAACAACATGACTTTCAATGTTGTTTTAACTGCGGACCCCAGATTATCCCTTCAAGGTGGATTTAAAAGGAGAATTTGGGCTCCTTAGTTTAAACACTATTGAAAGTGATGCACTGGCGTTCCTGCTTAGGGACGTGGGGTACCCCTTGTCCCCGGGCGCATCAATTGAGGTCACGTGGGGGGCGCCAAAACATCCTCCTACACAGCGAGGGATTGAGCAAGCCCTAGAAAGCAGGCACTGAAGCAGCCGACTGCTCCCAGTGCCTGTCGTAGCCCCGCCCACTCTGTACGGTGGCCTGGAGTGTCCAGGGGGTGGGGGAGAAGTCCCACTGGGCTCCCAGGAGCAGGACTGGGGAGCTCCGCCTCCCCTCCCTCTAACCCAGGATGCCTTATTCGCCTTAAATTAAGTGTGGCATTACTCAGAAGCCTTCTCCCCGGCAGCCAGGCGCCGGCAGGCACAGGAAAAGGCAAGCTGAGCAGGGAGCCCAGAAGCAGCAGCAGAACTGAAGATGACGCTGACGTTTGCTTGGTAAACCTTCAGATGGGGGGTGACTTGTGAGAGATTTACATGCTTAAAAGTTAATTCCCCTTGCACTGGCTTGGAGCTGTTTCTCAGGCTAGTAGCCTACCTCACAGGGTTGGTGTGAGGACACAATTAGGAAAGTGGTGGGGAGGGAGCCATGTATGTTTTGCTGGGGGTAGAAGATGATTTGTGAGAGATGATGCTGATGTTTGTTTGGTAAACCTTCAGATGGGGGGTGACTTGTGAGAGATTTACATGCTTAAAAGTTAATTCCCCTTGCACTGGCTTGGAGCTGCTTCTCAGGCTAGCAGCCTACCTCACAGGGTTGGTGTGAGGACACAATTAGGAAAGTGGTGGGGAGGGAGCCATGTATGTTTTGCTGGGGGTAGGAGGTGATTTGTGAGAGATGATGCTGATGTTTGCTTGGTAAACCTTGGGGGTGACTTGTGAGAGATTTACATGCTTAAAAGTTAATTCCCACTTGGACTGACTTGGAGCTGTTTCTCAGGCTAGCAGCCTACCTCACAGGGTTGGTGTGAGGACACAATTAGGAAAGTGGTGGGGAGGGAGCCATGTATGTTTTGCTGGGGGTAGGAGGTGATTTGTGAGAAATGATGCTGATGTTTGCTTGGTAAACCTTCAGATGGGGGTGACTTGTGAGAGATTTACATGCTTAAAAGTTAATTCCCCTTCCACTGGCTTGGAGCTGCTTCTCAGGCTAGCAGCCTACCTCACAGGGTTGGTGTGAGGACACAATTAGGAAAGAGAGTTGGTGGGGAGAAAGCCATGTATGTTTTGCTGGGGGTAGGAGGTGATTTGTGAGAGATGATGCTGATGTTTGCTTGGTAAACCTTCAGATGGGGGGTGACTTGTGAGAGATTTACATGCTTAAAAGTTAATTCCCACTTGGACTGGCTTGGAGCTGTTTCTCAGGCTAGCAGCCTACCTCACAGGGTTGGTGTGAGGACACAATTAGGAAAGTGGTGGGGAGGGAGCCATGTATGTTTTGCTGGGGGTAGGAGGTGATTTGTAAGAGATGATGCTGATGTTTGTTTGGTAAACCTTCAGGGGGGGGTGACTTGTGAGAGATTTACATGCTTAAAAGTTAATTCCCACTTGTACTGGCTTGGAGCTCTTTCTGAGGCTAACAACCTACCTCATAGGGTTGGTGTGGGGACACAATTAGGAAAGAGAGTTGGTGGGGAGAAAGCCATGTATGTTTTGCTGATAGTGGGAGGTGTTTTGTGAGCTGGTGCAAAAAATCATTGTTTGGTCGTTGTGGGAGGGTGGTCGTCCATACCTGGGGGGGGGGGCACCAAACTCAGATTTTGTCCCCGGGCTCCAGTTTGCCGAGATTCGGCCCTGAAGTGATGCTATTTGGGGGTGGATTCCAGCATCACAGCAGCCACCCTTGGCAGGGGGCAGTGCAAAACTCAGATTTTGCACCGGGCTCCATTTTCCCTAGCTACGCCTCTGCCCGGAGGGGAGGGCAGAAGGGACTGCTGGCTGCCAGCTGGGAGGCCAGCTGGTGTGGGGGGGGCAGGGGAATCTGCCCTCCCTGGCCTCAGAGAGTTGCTTTTATAAGCACTGAAGCCATGGGTGGGGCTTGGGGAGGCGCCCCCCAAACCCACCCCATAAAAAATCTATGCCTACGTCACTGGGTAGGATACAGGCAATTATGCATTCCTAGCCAGTAAATGGTAGAGAGATGGAAAAGGAGCTATGAAGGATTGATTGCTCTCTGTGGTTTTGTTATATGGAATATTATGAAAATGAGCCTCCCGCATGCCCATCCTTCCAGTAAAATAGAACATTAGAAAATAGCTGGCTTTAGCCATCACATCTGCATTGGCATTTCAGTTTCTTGTACAGGTCAATTCCCTGAGTAGCAAAATCACCTGTGGGGTCGCAGAAGCCTCTTTCTTATTTGCAAAGCTTCTTTATTACATGGCGTTCCAGTGAGGGTCACTCTTTCATGGAGTTTTCTCCTGTGCTTGATGCAAGAGAACTCTTGAAACCTCAATTTCCTTGATGAAAATAATATTTCTAACAAACGGCCATCAAGTGATGTTTTCATTATTTCAAGTAATCTGCCAGTATTTCAGATCTGCGTAGTAACAGCGGGGGGGGGGGGGGGCTGTAGCTTTTCAGCACAATTGTGAGTGACTCATGGTCACTTGCTGGAAACCCAAGTCTAGGTGAGTAGCAGAAACACTTGTATGCTCTGAGCAACTATTCATTTTACTTTCACCCTGACCTTGCCCTTTGCAGTTTTCTATTCCCTTTATTCACCAGCAATTTTATTCTGATCTTTAAAGGTGCAATTTGCAAGACCACATTATGACAGCAGTTACAGCATGCCGTTATAATATCATCCATATATTTATTATTATACATAGAGAGAGCTTGGTGCAGTGGTCAATGAGTCAGACTAGGATCAGGGAAACCCAGGTTCAAATCCTCATTCCTTCCTTGGAAACTTGCTGGATGATCTGGGGTCAGTCACATACTCGCAGCCTTGATTTGGCAAGTATTTGGATGGGAGAATTCCAAGGAATACTAGGGCCGTGATGAGAAGGCAATGGCAAACCACTCCTGAATGTCTCTTGCCTTGAAAACTCTATGCCATAGGTGTCAAACTCACGGCCCTCCAAATGTTATGGACTACAGTTCCCATCATCCCCTCTGATGGGAACTGTAGTCCATAACATCTGGAGGGCCGCGAGTTTGACACCTGTGTTCTATGCGGTCACCGTAAGTCAGGTGTGATGGCAAATTTTGATGCCAAATACATACATACATACATACATACATACATACATACATACATACATACATACATACATACATGTATGCCACCTCCAAAGTATGCCACCTCCCTGCGAATACTTAAATCCACAAATAGGGAACTCGGTCTTCCCAAACAGATGTTTCTGCAATCTTGAGGTATTCTCCGGGTTTGCAAAAAAATAATAATCTGAAAATTAAAAACAAACAAACAAACTGGGGGATTTAAATCTGGCCACAGTGGTCTTATCAGTAGAGGCTGGGAGCCTCCCTAGACTGGGGATGGGTGGTGACTGGGGGAAGAGATGGTAATTCCCTCCACATGTCTTGCAGGTCCCCACATATATATCTAACAGTTCCTAACTGGATCAAAAAAACCCACACAGCAGGGCAGCCCAGGGCCAAAATATAAGTTTCAGCAAACCCCAGGAGTGCAGAAAAATATAAATAATGATTTTAAAAAATTATTTATATATTTATTTGTATTTATACCCTGCCTTATATCCATGCCTCTAGACAACTTATAGAAGTTAAAAACAATAAAACACCATAAATAAAAAACAACAAAAAATAAAAATCACATTAAAATAACCCCAATTTCCCTCACCCCCACCCCTCAGATCAGCAGCTATAGAAGGGGTTTCCAGGGAGGTTAACTCAAGGCCTGGGGAAAGAGAAAGGTCTTCACCATGTGCCTAAACCCATAAAGGGTACGTGCATGGCAAATCTCCAAGGGTAGACTATTCCAGAGCTTGGGAGCAAGCACAGAGAAAGCCCTCCTCCATTTCCCTACCCCCAACACCTTGGAGGGGGAGGTACCACCAAGAGGGCCTCCCCCAGTGACCTCAGTGCCCAGGCCGGTACATACAAGTGCAGGCACTCCTTCAGATAGGCAGGGCCCAATCTGTTTAGAGCTTTGTATGTCAACATCAGAACTTTAAATTGGGTCTAGGAGCAAATTGGGAGCCAATGTAATTCCTTAAAGACTGGCATTTTAACCAGGGTTAAAACTAAAATGGAGTCTGCTTGGAATTCCACTATTTTATTAGATGAATGGGGCAGGTGAAAATATTCACCCTGCACCAACAGCTTTAGGTTCCAAAGAAGCAAACAAGATTCAAAAATATCTCAAAAATGTGCAATTATACGCACTAATATTTCTTATTATTATTTTTACAGTACAAAGAAAATATAACTTCCATGCTGCAATTTCACCAAATAAATTTCAAACAAAGTAATAGAAAATAAAACAGGAACCAAAATTTAAGTTGCTTAATTAAGTTGCTTAAAATAGCAACCAAAAACCCTACATTAAGTCATGTGCTACATTAATGAGGAGGAGGGGAGGATTGCTGAAGGCAAGAGAGACTGATGGAATATTAGGGCACATAGTAAATGGTAGAGCGGGGAAGACTGAAGCAAAGCCAGTAGAGAGGGTGGGATCTGATCAAACAACAATAGTAAGGTAGGAGGAGCACTTGGATAGACAGCGGTAGACTCTGGTCTTCATGATCTTATGCTACCCCTTTTATTTTCATTGTTTGTGTACCCATATAGAGTCCTTTTTTTTCTTTCCCGCAAATGTTTTGTTCCCTATTTTTACCCGAAGTGGTGGGAAGTCTCTCCCGTGTAGTGTGGGGAATTAGCAGGAGCAGACTCTTTGTCAAGCTGGAGCCTGGCATCCATCAGGACTGTACCGAGGGATGGGAGGGGGGGACGGATATGGTGATGGAGAGTTACTTTCACTTTTGGCTACTGTAACAAGGTAGATGCACCAGGGGCCAGGTGGCGGCTTTATCACTGTGTTCCTGACCTTTAGTCTGTCTTGCATTCCTTTCTGTAGAGCTCTGGGCAGTGTGGGATGGAGCTGTGAAATTGGGAGGGGGAAAGGCAAAGCGGGGTTTGATATACTTGGGTTATTTGAGACAGTTCTCAGAACTGGCTTCTTTCCTCTGGCCCACCGAAGACTATCAATAAAGGCTTCTAAACCCAGAGTTGCAAAGCCTGAATTAGTCAATAGAACTGTGTCTTCACACACTTGGCATTACAAAAGGCTGGGCAACACGCGGTCTTGGTTGCCTATTTATACAAGAATCAGCTTTTATATAGAAACATGCAGCAGAGTGGATCAAAGTTTAACAATGTTTATTAAGGGATAAAATTGGGGGTACACCAGCGCACAATAAAACAGCAGAACTCGCACACAGGATATAGGCAATAGGTCTGGAATAGATGAGGAATAAATGTGGCGGGGCCATAAAAATTGTAGCCATCTGATCTTGGAGCACAATGCTCTGATGAATAGAACTGAGTGACCCATGCTTAGCTTTGTGGAAAAGCATCACAGATAGAAAGTTGTCTAGAGACGCTGAACACCATCTATTGGGAGAATGGGCTTCTTATAGGGAGAAATGGACCCCCAGGGTCATGCAGAGTGATCCTAAATCTTCCTAGACAAAGGGATGTCCTGCCCCTCCTGGGAAGGACCAGAGACAGACATTAACCTTAATGGTGGGTCATCAGTCTAATGGGTTGATTTCAGCTGTGAAACAATGACAATACAAAGTAAGGTGGTCATTAAAAGTATTAGAGTAAGGCCCCTTCCGCACACGCAAAATAATGCATTTTCAAACCACTTTCACAACTGTTTGCAAGTGGATTTTGCTATTCCGCACAGCTTCAAAGAGCACTGAAAGCAGTTTGAAAGTGCATTATTCTGCATGTGCGAAATGAGCCGAAGAGAAGAAGAAGAAGAGTTGGATTTATATCCCCCCTTTCTCTCCTGCAAGGAGACTCAAAAGGGCTTACAAACTCCTTTCCCTTCCCCCCCCTCACAACAAACACCCTGTGAGGTAGGTGGGGCTGAGAGAGCTTAGAAGAACTGTGATTAGCCCAAGGTCACCCAGCTGGCGTGTGCGGGAGTGCACAGGCTAATCTGGATTCCCCAGATAAACCGCCACAGCTCAAGCAGCAGAGTGGGGAATCAAACCCAGTTCCTCCAGATTAAAGTACACCTGCTCTTAACCACTATGCCACTGCTTCTCCAGAGTACAACTGGGCAAAGTACAACTGGCAGGTGAGCACATTAAGACATCTATTGCCTTCATCCAGTGTTTGGTCCAGGGCTGGAGATGAGAACTCTCTCCAGGGCAAAGTCTTTTGTGTAGACTTAATCCTGTCAGAAAGGGTAGGAGAGAATATTATGCAAGTTGCTTTGGAGGGATACAAGTTCAGAGAAAGTTCTTTTTCCTTGTAGGTACACAAAACAGGCTTCTATATTTTGGCACTGCTGCTAGGCATCCCAAGGTTGGCTGACGTGGTAGAGATGCCACTGTATTAAAAACACAGTCCCTCGGTCCACCACAGGTCAGTCTGCCAACACTAGTGATCATTTTGATATTTAGCTGCTGTATCTCCAGCTGGATGTAGTAATGCAATATCAAAGTGACCACTAGAGGGAGCACAAATGTGTGGGAAAACAATGATCAATGCTGGTACATGAACAATGAAAATAAGAGTGTGGAAAAGCCTGTTGTGGCCACAAACAATCTTGTATTTTTGGATTCAAGGTCTTCCCTGGGGTGGCAATTCATCTTTCAATGCAACTTGGCAAAAAGATTTTAGCAGGTGAGGGCAACAGCCTCGGAAAGGTTTCAAATGCCACATGAAGCTTGCAAGTGCAGGAGGAGCTCCAGCTCAGTGGTAAGTCCCAAGCTAAGTCTCTGCCCTCTCCAACTTCAACACACATCTTGGCTAGCTGGACAGGGAATGTCTGCCTAAGGCACTGAAGAGTAGCTGCTGCAAGAATATTATTCAAGAGAAGCTATGATAGTATTGTTGAAGGCTTTCACTGCCAGAATCACTGGGGTGCTGTAGGGTTTCTGGGCTATATGGCTCATTCTGCACATGCAGAATAATGCACTTTCAAACTGCTTTCAGTGCTCTTTGAAGCTGTGCGGAATGGCAAAATCCACTTGCAAACAGTTGTGAAAGTGGTTTGAAAATGCATTATTTTGCGTGTGCAGAAGGGGCCACATGGCAGTTTTCCAGTAGCAATTTCTCCTGAGGTTTTCACCTGCATCTGTGGCTGGCATCTTCAGAGGATCTTCTGAAGATGCCAGCCACAGATGCAGGCGAAACATCAGGAGAAAATGCTACTGGAACACAGCCATAAAGCCCGATATCTATGATAGCTTCATATGTTCAAAATTTGCAGGTGTTCTTGATGAATACAGACATAGGGTCGTGTGCCTCTCCCCATTCTCCATAAATGATAACCTGGTCTTTCCACACAGCTCTTTTACATTAACCAGCCCAAGAAAATAGCTGCAAAAGTACCACTTTCCCAACTAAACTTATAAAAAGTAATCTAGTTAACCCTGAAGTGCTACCTAATGAATAGTGTGTAAAACTGCAGGGGGAAATAACAGGCTGTGCTTTCCAGTAATGGAATACTGCAATTTCTGAAATAGCAAAGGGCAGAATCCCTAACTGAAGACAGACTGAAAAAGTAGATAATTCATCTCCCTTTGTTGGCCGGTACTTGCTTATGGGAGCAGTATGCAAATAAGTGGTGGCGGGCAGCAAGACATGGGACAAAAAAGAACATTGGTGCTGCAAGAGGCAAAAGCAAACTGGGAGACAGTGTGTGTGTGTAAGAGAGAGAGAAGTAGATTCCGCACAAGTAAAATAAAGCGGGCGTAGGACATTATACAAACTGGGGTTTTTTTGGGGGGGGGGGCTTTTCACAGGTCTCAACCCTATAATGAGTTTGCCCTGTTTTATTTCCCTCCGACTGGGAAATTCTTTTGCAATTCTTTTGCAAAATTCAAGCATGGAGCTGCAACTCTGCAAACGGCCAGGCATATATCATATATATCCCAGGGTGTTTTTTATCCCAGTTTCTCCCTTTGCATGGCTGCCCGTCAGTGTGTTCAGGCTGGGAGGAAGAACTGCAGTGAATTATGCACGAGCCCCCAGTTTATTTTCATGTTCCGCATGAATGTTTATGTTGTTTACGTAGTTTGCGTACATCTATGTAGTTTACGTAGATTCCATTTTTCCGATGTTCTGATTGGCTGCAGCTAAGGGCAGGGGAGAGCAGGCAGCGAGGCAGGAGAAATAAACTGGTCTGTCTCCCACTGTGTTTGCATGGAAGTGAGAGCGGCATGGGATTTTGAAAAGAACCGCCAAAATAATCGTTTTTTGAAAGCGGCAGGATAAGGCAAATCTCTTGGGGTAGGCCTGATTTAGGCCCGGAAGTATGCAGAATTCATGGCCAAACCAGAATGGTTCACTTCCTTATCCCAGGATATATTGGCCGTGGGGAAAACGTCCATAAAAACTCTATTACATACTAATTGCAAATTCTGCCATTTAAAAAGAAAAGAAAAGAAATGCCTTTGGGCCTGAACAGGATTGGTTAGAAGGCAGAGCTGAGTTGAAGAGAGATGAGGAATGATCATGATGGTCATGATGAGGAAGTAGCCATTGAGTAATTGGGGGGCAGATATGCTTTTGTAACTTTGCACAGGCTCTGCAGGGTTTGTGTGCAGGTCTGCTTTCTCTGCTGGTCTTACAGTAGTGAACTTGCTGAAAATCCCCTCCCCGCTATCTTTTTTTTTGCGGGGGGGGCGGGGAGCAATGCACAAGAAGTTAGTGTCCAAAGTATACATTTATGAAACACCCCCTATACAATAGAGATGTTAAAAGGCAGCCATTTCATACCACACACACACACACACACACACACCATTCCCAAGCCAGGAGCAAAGAGAATGTGTAGGAACAGTTAATGACTGTAGCTGTCTATAGGCCTTCACTGTGAGATCTCTTGCCTTTCCCAAACATTCTGAATCTTTGCTCTAATATGCGAGTTTGCAATGGACCTCCCTCCTGCACCTAGACTCTGATTCAAGTGAGCCACATTAAACAACACCCCCCCCCCCAAAAAAAAAACCTCTTGGGAAGTATCTCTAAAGAACTGTTGTGGTATTGGGGAGGAGAGGGAAATGCTCTGATTCCAATGGCTCCACTTAGGAGCCTTGAATGGAATCAATGTTTTATTCTGTAAGATTACCTGTGAATGTATTTTTAAAAAAACATGGATGGGGTAGACTCCACCCCAGTATTAACTGATGGATGACTTCACATATCGTAGATCATTTGTTGCTGTTAGCCGCTGTGTCCACCTGCCGAGAGAAAAGTAGGACAAAAATTTCTAAATACGATGAATTGCCCTTCCTTTTTCTGGAGTTGTGCATTACTTCGTCAAAACCTTGGGCAAAGCATAGCGGAGACAGCAATGCTCAGAATACCCACTATTTTCTTCTCATATCGAAAACATATAATTGCTATTCATTGGACGTGTTTGAAATAAGTAGTATGTTTGAAATGACTATTGGAGACCAACGGTGAGGTCTGGATGTGATAAATGCTGCACAATTGAGATAATCGGGATAATGTACATTTAATAGGCAGTCATGCTCTCAGTCTGTGCTCTGCCACTCAGAGAAATGTCTGTGCTTTTGAACGAAGCACACAATGTGCACTTAAGCCAACCACGGATGATAATAATAATGCTCCTGTGGCATGCCATAAAAATCCAGATCTGCATGGCAAAATCTGCATACCGAGCTTTGCGATCAAGAGTACTGAAAATGCAATGGAGCATGCAGGAAATAACCGTGGAAGAAGAAGAACTTTGCCTCCCTCCTAATTTCAGAAATTAATCAACAGTTTAATCACACTACTATTGAACTATTAAATACTTAGAGCTTCACTGGATACGAAGCATGCTCTCTTCACTCTCTTCTCTCTTCACTATATTATTTTTTAAAAAAAAAACCTCTTGCATTGTTTTCAGATTCCATATTCCACTGTATTTGCATTGTTTTCAGAATGTAGTACCCAGGTTTTACTTCACTGTCTTCTCAGTCTGTAATCTGCCTTAGGCCTCAATAATGAGAAAGACGGACTACAAACAACGTGCACCAACAGACACTGCAGACTTTTCTTAAGGAAATAACAGGAGCTAGCAGTAAAATGGCTGTAAACTGAGGGTGGCAGTATAAGTGGGAAACAAATGATCCGAGGGATACCGCATCCATCAGCATGATTCCATATCAGAAGTTACAACATCGATACAATATGCTTATATTAGCGAGAGATGCCCAGACCATTCAAAGTAATCCAATTCAAAGTAATTCAATTTGCAAGCCTTCTGACAATAAACACGGATACCGATATGGCACTGTATCTTCATCAGGACAACATTAAGAGTCGAGAAAACTGGGCAATAAAGCGACTGCATAAGCCGCCACCAGCTGCCTTTTGTTGCCAACCGCGCTTGTGAAATATTGAAATGCAGTTGAGTAGAAGGCATGGCTTTTCTGCTCGTGGAAAGATAAGCGTTCTTCCTGAAAAATTCAGTAAACAAATACTTCATTATTGCCGTTTTCTTTTAAATTAATTCACAGACCTTTTCGTGTAGAGCGTTAAAGAAAATGAAAAAAACAAAAAACCCACTTTGACAAGTTCTGGGGATAAGGCCGAACGACTCGCAGCCCAGACACAAAAGATTAGAGACAGTAACTCTTAACGTTACTGAGATTTGTTGCATTTCCTCCTCTGCAGAGAAGATTGCTTAGACCATTATCATGCATTTGAAAAAGGCGAGAGGACGCAAGTTGACATGTTTAAAGCAGAAATATTTAAAGCTTGATAGGATCTGAAGCGTGGACTCCCTTTGCTTTTTTATTCAGCTGCGCGCGTCTGTCAAGAAGCGGCAGCACGCCTCTAATAACACAACCTGGCCTTTGTTTCCTCTTGTCGTTCAGCATTATGCTTAACGTACAGCTACCTGCTGAGACACTAAATAAGACTTCTGTGCTTTTTTTTTTCAGCCAGGGAAGCTCAGTTCCCAGACTCGAGGGGGATAGTCGCTCTCTAAGAAAGCTCTAAGGGCTGGAATTGGAAATTCCACATCATCCGACCTGACTTACACAGGCACTATTCAAGGAAAGGATTTCCCCCCCTATCTTTTAATCATGTCTCACTTTTCCACCCCATCAGTGCTAAAGACACCACATTGTATGTTTTGAATGGAGCACCACAAGAAGCACATTAGAATCAATCGGCGGTCTTTCTAAGCCCGACACATGTTAAAATGAAACATGCTTTCTTCCTCTGCTTAAAGTCGTGCTGTCTCTGGCTGGAAAATATGGGCAACATGAAAAGGCAAAGTCTTTAAAAGGTATTGTTATGAAAAGCTAGCTGCAGCACACAAAAGAAAATCAGTGTTCAGGGTACAGAATAATACCGAAAAAAATGTAATTCACAGTCGTTCGGTGTCATCTTCTATCGACTTTTCCCAAGTGTGATACATCACAACACGTTTGCTAAATTGACTCCGCGGCAACAGTAGTTTTGCATGGAGTCCCTGGCAGAACTTGGAAAGGCAGAACTGAAGAGAAAAAAAGGTCAGTTGGTTGGAGCGGGCCGACTCTGAAGGCAATTTTCAGGTGGCAGAATGGACACATTTTCCACAGATACCCCTACTAGTGCAAACTGCCCCTTACCTCATGTTTTTACCGATTACCTCTTGTCCCACAGCTGAAGTCAGCATCAGCATTCACTCAGGAAAAGCAACTGCCAGGGCGAAGGGGTTCTGGTGGGGCTCAGTGTTGCTGACTACCCCACCTGTGCCCTACTGCTTGTCTACATTCTAATTTCCCAATGCAGAATTGGCAATCCTTGCTAACCATTTTTTGTTCGATGGAAGAACTAGGCTGGTGACCAAAGCAGGACAACAGGAATAACACATTCTCTACTTAAACAGATTTGATGTAAAGAAAAATCCCCTCTCACCAGAGTTGTATGGGAGGGAAATGGCACCCGAAAACAATTCCTTCGCTGGGCAACACCCCCCCACCTTGGAGGCAGGGCTCAGGGGTGGGGCTCAAGGGCACTGAACCACAGCCCCGATCTCCGTGCAGGCTGGGTTTTGAAAGCTGGCCTGCACGGGGGCGGGCGCTTGGGGGGCAGGACTCAGCACCCCCGAGCCATGCCACTGAGTGCAGGGGCACAGTCCTGCCCCCCCCGGCCTCCCTGCAGGCTATCTCCTGGCTGGCAGGAGACAGCCTGCAGGGAGGCAGGGGCAGGGCTCAGCGGTGTGCAGCTGGGGCGCAAGCCTTTCATCATGTGGGGGGACACTTGGCACCCCCATGTGACTGAAAGACGTGTGCCCAGGGACATGGGTGACCCCCATGTTCATAAGGTGTTATGCCACTTTTTCCCACTGAAATACTAAATAGCCAGGCATTGAGAAAAAAGATACCTTCAGGTAATGAAAATCTTGGAACCATTGTTGTAATCTCATGAAATTCATCCCAGTATTTTGATCATGGCTCAGAAGATGAGAGAACACATTCTCAGCACAAATGAGTTTTGTGTGGTTACTTGGGGGGTGGAGCCTGTGGAAGGCGGGGTTTGGGGAGGGGGCGGACCTCAGCTGAGGCAAAATGCTATCCAGTTCAGCTTCCAAAGTGGTCATTTCCAGGTGAACAGATCTCTGTCAACTAGAGATCAGCTGTTATCCCAGGAAACCCTACCTAAGATGAGTTCCCTGTTGCAAGATGAAATGTTTGGGTGCAGGAATCAGGTGAGGAGGCATCTCACATGGCAAATAACTGGGAGAGTCATTGGCTATTTCTTGCATGAAGAATCCATCCTATGCAGCTCTGAAAACCAAAAGGAATGTGGTTTAGCAGATTAAAGCCCTGTTCACATTACTAATTTGTACAGTTTTTATACTCAGTAACTGTCAGGATTTTTTCCCAAAGGGTGCTAAAATTCTGCTAGAAACGTCTAGACCTCTTCGTAGAATTACCATTCTCATGATATATTTGTTTGTTTTAATTCTCCTTTAGATTCCACACTCTCAGTCATTATGTTTTTTGGGGTGGTTTATGAGCAATTAAAATATAATATGCCATCAAAACAACCAATTACTATAAACTCCCAGCATGGAACTTCCTTGGGAAGATAGAGCTCCTGTTAAACTGATGGGTCTGACTGTCGTAGGCAACAGACACATCATAGGAGAGTAACCTTTTTAACATCTGCTCTGATATGATGTTTGGTCTTACTGAACAGTTTTGAGATGGACCAATCCTAAATCCTATTTTAAAAACTTACAAATAAATACTACAGAACATTACACATCTCTCCTAAACATTGGAAAAAACAACCATTTCCTAGGTCATAGGAATCTGGCCACAGGATTTGAATTGCATTTTCAAAAATTACATTGTATTGTTCCTTTTGTACAATAGACCTATCTAGTTACCAAGACAATGAACATTACCTTACAACATATTTATATAGCTATTATTAATACAGATACAAGCAGCAGGAAAGCTACATTTTAATACAGTTTATTCATTCCCCCAAACCCTATTTTTTCCCTTGTGACTGAAAGCCAATTGCATTACTTCAATTTATGAGAAAATGCCAACAACCAATCACAAGTTCTTTTTATGGCCATAACTAAACAAAATGTCAGTGCGGTTATTTTCTCCCAAAACTGTTTTATGAAGACCATTTCCAAGAATGGATAGTGCTATGATATATCAAGATAAAACAAGGCAGGACACAACACAATGAAATTGTTTGGTTTATTCTTCTTAATTGATGATCTAACGTTCAACTGGACAAAACTTATTAGAATATAATAAATGTCGTAGCTAAATTTGGCCAAAAGTTCCCTCTAAAGGCCAAGTCACATTCTTCCCCTCGTCCCACATTCATCTTGAAAAGGTTGCCAACATCCAGGTGGGGTCTGGAGATCATCCAGTATTACAAACAGTTCTCTAGACTACAGAGTTCAGTTCCCCAGAAGAGAATGGCTTCTTTGGACAGTGGACTCTGTGACATTATGTACCAGTGAGATCTTTCCCCTCCCAAATCCACACTTTCCTGAGGTTCAACCCCCAAAATCACCATCAATTTCCATGTGTTTCCCAAACCCGAGTTGGAAATCTTGCCTGAAGAGTGCATAATTTCACTTGCGGGTTCCGTTTGTGTGCATTTAGTACCGAACATTCAATGAGTCCTTGTAACCAACAGAAGAATTTGGAGGATGGTCACAAATGTGCTGGATATATGTGAATGTATACATTTCTTGTTCACATATCTCTGGATTGGGACATCTGCTTTAGCTTTCAAGGTGGAGATGCTAATTATGGGACTTAGCCATAGGTGGATTGCCTGTTCTGGTAGTAGTTCTGTTTTGGAGGCTATTTTGATTAATCCCCATATAAGGAGATAATGACTATTGGGGGGGGGGATTGTTCTATTGGCTAACATGGCTAACCACAATTTTATGGGGAAAGCATTGCATGCTTTGCAGCTTGCTAATGCATACAGACCTGATTTTATATCTAGATGCCCAGTAGCATCTGTTACCATGACTGTCTTGGAAAAGTTTTGGATAGTCTTCTCCTAAGGAAGCAACTGGTGATTATCATATTGTGGATTTTAGATGGTTACAACATGCTGTACGTGTAGGCCTGTCGCTGAGCAATGCAGTAGCCCAGTTAGCCGAGGTAAGTCAGAGGACATCTTGCATGTATTATGTGCCGTTTAGTTGCTCCTAACTTATGGCAACTCTATGAATTAATGACCACTGAAACATCCTCTCAGGCAGCACCAGTAGTAGAAGATGATGGAGAAACTTTCTTAGACAACAACAGTTGCACTTCAGCTAACCCTGGTTAAAACTATGCAGGAGAAGGCAATGATGAACCACTTCTGATCTAGAGTTGCCAGCCATTGATGGGAGACAGGATGGGAGGGGACATGGGAAGGACATGACAGCATGACTACATTTCCAGGGTGAACCCAGAAGTGATGTTACACCGCTCAGGAATTCAGCGGATACTCTCTTTATCCCACACCAGCCTACTGAATGGTAGCAGGACTCAGGGGCTGCTGCTATAACAGACTCAGCAACCTTATTCTATTCATCTCTTTATCTCAAAAATCCTTTGATGAGAACCACCTTATCCATGTACATAAAAAGTTTCAGGAATTGCCATCTATTTTCTGGGTGTAATTGGAAGTGATGGAGTTGTGTACAGTGTAACCCAAAATGAGAAGGGGACAAGATAAATTTGGAAGGACCCTCTCCTTGACCCTCCTCACTCTCTGGTGGACTAAAAGCCCAATTCAGAGTGGGGGAATCCCTCACTGCATGCAGCATGGGAAACTTATTCAGCCCTTCTTCTGGTGACTGAGATTTCAGGAACCACCATCCAGGGCTTCAGTTACAAGGTGGTTGGGATGTCTTTTGATTCCTTGTTGATGGCCAATTCGCACATTACAGTGTGGAAAGGTTGGGCTGTGGGACCCCATCCTCTGTAACTCCATCTGTTACTCCAGTCAATAATTGAGGTTCGGGAGTGGTTCAAGAGCTTTATTGAACTGTGTCAAGACCTTAGCTGCAGAAAGCCAGAGCTGGAGCTCAAGTTTTTGCAACAGGTGTATATCTCCAAAGATTGCCCATTCAGGTGTACCCCACTCCCACCGGTTCCCACAATAAGAAAAGGATAGTGTGAAGACAGTATTGCCATGTGTTCAGCCCAAGGCAGCAATAGAGCTCATTCCCTTCTCCAGGAAATAGGGGTAGGTAGGCATATTTCACTAGTTACAAGTATAGCAGTAGAAAAAAGAATGGTCCGTCAGGCCGCAGATAGCAGCAAGTGCAGGTGTGACCTTGGCTCCAGCTTGTCAATGGCAGGCCCAAGTGGGAGCCAGGCCTGACAGTAATAGAGCTGCACGTTAAGGGTTCTTTCTAATTACTGTGTGTCAGGTGCCTGATTTGGATTGTGGCCACGTAACACATGCAGATAGGGGTTCAGTCTTCTCCCTCAGGATTTCATGACCTGAAATTGTTTGGAGGGATGAGTTGCCCCACTGGGGAAACACATAAGAACATAAGAACAAGCCAGCTGGATCAGACCAGAGTCCATCTAGTCCAGCTCTCTGCTACTCGCAGTGGCCCACCAGGTGCCTTTGGGAGCTCACATGTAGGATGTGAACGCAATGGCCTTCTGCGGCTTTTGCTCCCGATCACCTGGTCTGTTAAGGCATTTGCAATCTCAGATCAAAGATGATCAAGATTGGTACCCATAAATCGACTTCTCCTCCATAAATCTGTCCAAGCCCCTTTTAAAGCTATCCAGGTTAGTGGCCATCACCACCTCCTGTGGCAGCATATTCCAAACACCAATCACATGTTTGTAAGGAATTCCAACGAGGCAGAAATAAAAGGCTTTTGGTTGAAAGACCATTTATTCAGACATCTTAGAAAGCTCATACACACGGCATGACTGGAATGGGGCCTCCCGCTTAAACTACAGAATATAACCCCCTTGTCCCATCCCCCTCCCGGTGTCTCCAGTCCCATTCTCATGGGAACGGAATTCTCATCTCACGTTATGAGATAAGCCCTCTAACAGTGTGGTTGCTGCGGATTCTGGCCCGTCGCCCGTGCCAGGGAACTCAGTCAAGGCCAAACGGCTGTGAAGAGATTCAGCACCACTGAGATCTTTACACTCTGCCTCTCCTAAGAAAGAACCCTTCCCCCCCGGTTTCAGTGGAAAAGCACGATGAAAGGCAGAAATAAGGGAGGGGGCATTGATATTTTCCGAATAGACCCATTGATTATGGCCGGAGGAATATCCCACCCAGGAAACTAAGTATTGCAAGCGATTGCGATTAAAGCGAGAGTCCAGAATAAAGGCTAATTTCATAGTGCTTGTGGCCATCAATTATGGTCGGCGGGGGTCTCTCCAGAGGGTCGCGGCGATAATCGGAAGCTGAGCCTCCCTTGGAGCAAAACTGGAATTCGAAAGACGGGATGGATATTACTTAAGGAATTAGTGTGTTCTAAACGAAGCAGTAACATCATTGATCACCTTTGTAATTCTAAACGGACCTAATGAATTTCTTGCCCAGTTTTGAATATTTGTGAACGTCTCTAAGATTCTTAGTAGACAAATAAACCCAAGCCCCCACACGTAAAGGGAAATCAGAACGATGTTTATCCGCCTGAAACTTTTGTGAGTCCTTGGTTTGTTGTAGGGTAGTCTCGACTGTCTTCCACCCCTCAGCCAGGGATGTAATCCATTGTTTGAACTCTGAGGGATGTAGCGCCTCCGCGGGTAGTTGGGGCAGTAGGGAAAGAACGCCCAGACACAATTTCAAAGGGGGTTTTCAGTGTGTTAATTATGAATGGCATTGTTGTAAGCTGCATCGTAAAATACCGGGATTAACTTGCACCAATTGTCTTGATGGTAGTTAGTGTAACAACGTAAATACTCGCTCTAGAGTTCTGTTCGTTCTCTCTGATTCACCGTCACTTTGAACGCGGGTAGGGGGCAGCAACCGCCGGGGTGGTTCCCAAATAAGCCCAGGAAAGCCTTCCAAAATTTGGAGACGAATTAGCTCAAGGTCGGATACCACCTTGGAGGGGGCGGAGTGTAGGCTTATAGATATGTTGAATAAACAATCGCTACCAATTTAGGGGCAGAGGGGAATGGTGGTGCAGGGGATAAAATGTGCTTGTTTGGAGAACAGGTCCACCACTACCCATAAAACAGTGTTTCCCCTGGCTTTCCGGCAAATCCGTAATAAAATCCATTGAAATAACCTCCCAGGGACGGGAGGCAACAGGGAGGGGTTTTGGTGCGTCGCGGGGTTTTCCCCGGAATGGACTTGGCCTCAGCGCAGACCGAACATCCCTTGATATAAGTCTCAATGTCTTTGCGCATGGCGCGCCACCAGAACTGGCTTAATGGCCAGATGTAAAGCGTTTTGAGGAAGCCAAAATGTCCAGTCAATTCGGCATCGCGGCAGGCTTCGAGAACTCCGTTTGGCGGAGGGGGGGGGAGGCACCACCAACATCCCCCCCCGCTTCCAAACGCCTATCCTCCAAGATCTGAGTCTCCTTCCGCTGGAAGTTCACAAGGGATTCTCGCTTCCTCGAGCGCGTTCCCGTGAAGGGCGACGAGTACTGGAATGGGCGCCGCGGCGTTGGGGAGGAGGGAGCGAGGTCTGTGACCTAGTGATGTTTGCCATACCCAGCTGGGAGGGGAGAGTACGGTACGCTGGATATCTCAGACTAAGAACCCCGGAAGGCGACAGCCGCATCAGCTAGTTTATTGTTTTTCCAGGGAAAAATGGACGGTGAAGGGAGAAGCGGAGAAAAATCAGCCCAACGTAGTTGCTTCTGCGGGATTTTGAGGGGTAGAGGGCGGCCAAATTTTATGATCCCACCAAACTTGAAGGGGTGTTTGCCCCTCAAGCCAGTGACGCCAGGTGCATAGCTTCACCTTGATAGCAGCAGTCTCTTTTATCCCCACGGTCCAGTTGAGCTCTAGGGCCAGAAAACTTGGATAAGTAAGCACACGGCACAAGTTTACCATCTTATTTCTCACAGAAGAGGGCTGGCCAGCGCTTGTCCGATGCATCCACGGAACTAATGTAAAGGAAAGGTCGGGTCGGGTGTTTCAGGAATGGGTTCCGTAGTGAAAGCTGGCTTCGGATGCTGGAATGCCGCATGACATTCCTGATACCAAGGGAGTGGAGCCCCGGCTTAGCAGCCTGTGAATCCTTCTAGCTCGGTAACAAGAGATCTGTGAGCTGAAGGGCCAGTTTAGCAAATTCAGTATAAAATCACGATAGAAATTGGCAAACCAAGGAAGGATTGCAATTTTCTGCTTGGTAGCCGCCAATAGCACCGCTGGCTCACTTTGCAGGATCCATTTTTAAGCTGTCGGGTGAGATCCTATAGCCTAAATAGTCTATGGAGGACTGATGAAAACAGCACTTTGACAGTTTCGCGAAGAGAGAGTTGTCAAGTAAACGTTGTAAATTCCTCTAACCAGCTCGCTGCTCTTCCATAGTTTGTGAATAAATCAAGACACTTGCCTAAGTACGACTACCCCTTTATACAATAAACGGTAAAACTCATTGATTAGGGCCATAAAAGCTCCTCGTTCCAGCCAAACCGAATGGCATTATTAAGTATTCATATTGTCCAAATTTAGTATTAAACGCTTACACGTTCAGGCCTTCCTCGCACTCTGACTCTGTAATAGGCCCTCTTAAATCCAACTTAGTAAATCCGCCCTTGCCCAGTGCATCTTAAGAGGTCTTTGATTAAGGGCAAAGGATATTTATTGACATGTCAGCATTTAATCCACGGTAATCAGTACAAAGTCTCAAGGAGTTTCACTTTTTTCTTTACAAACAGAACAGGGCGTATGGGTGTTTTGGTGGCTCGTCAGATGAATCCGCGAGCCAGATTTTTATCCAAGAAAGCACGATTCTTTTCTTCTTGTGGCTCCATGCGATAGATTCTATCCTTGGCAGTTGAGTTCGGCTGCAAAATGATTTTGCAATCGGTATCCCTATGAGGGGCAACTGATCGTGACTTTGCCCTGGAAACACCTGGCCAGATCTTTATAAGCTTGTGGGATATCGGTGGGATTAGAAGTCACCGACGGTGTGGGCGGTGGAAGCCAGCGTCATCGTCATTTGAGGCTGGTTTTCCCCCACTTCGCTCCCCGCGACAGAATTCCTAGAATTCGCCTCTTCCAAATAATATCGGCTCATGTAATAACAACTATGGCATGCCCAAGACAATGGAGTGTTTGGCCACTGGAGCAAGAACGAACCACTTTTTCCCCAATGGTCAGCTTAATCCGGAGCAAAACAGGTTATGCTTTGAATCGGTTGGCCTTCCGGCCCAAGTGGGCTGCCATCCATTTGAGGTAAACTGAATGGCCTTCACTAGGGAATCGGTCTGCCAAGTTCAGCTACCCGCGCCGACAGTGGGAGCAGCTTCGCGAATCAACGAGGGCGGAGGCTATAACACGGTATGCTTGCGGTGGGTTGGCTAAAGAGGCTTGAATAGTAATGGCTGCCTCTCACCTCACCGTATCTGGAGTAGGACCCATATCCGGGCCAAGATAAGTAAACCGGCTAATTCTCAAGTCCTCCTCGATGGCTGCTTTGGACGGTGCCTGGGGAGGCCCAGACTTCCGGGAGGTTTGGCAGAGGGGGGTATGCGGAGACCGAAATGATGGCTTCTGTTTTTTGGGGCAGTTGGCAGCCAGACGGCCAGGACCACCGCGAATAGAGGCATAGTCCCAACCCACGGCGGGCGTTTCAGATGTGTCCCGTGGAGACGGCTGGGTTTGGTTTATGAAAGGTTAGCAACCGGTGGTGGTTTTCGACGTATGCCCCGCACGGCAGCCGCATTCTAGACGGGCTGCTACTTGTGATCCCAGACGATCCACTCAGCGACGGTGCTGGATGCGGATGAGGAGAACTGTCTCCGAAGTTTGCATTCATAGCCTCGAAGAAGCATTCACATTTCATGCGTTCAGGCCAGCCGGGAAGGAAGTTTAGTAGCCGCCGATGAAACCCGGCGGGCAATTCCGCAAAAAAGAACGGGCTGTCTCCGCTGAATGGACTTTGGCGGTACCAATGGCTCTCGCTTTCACAGCATCCGGATCTTGAAACGGCACCTAAGGTTTGAGAACTGCCACTGTGCGAAAGTATCATCAGCTTGCAATTCATAAAGAGTCACAAACCAGGCAGCAGCCACCCCATCCGAGACGGACCCGGCGTCCCGTATCTCTTCACGCTCAGAACGATACAACCATCAAATTCTCCATATGCGCCCAGTTGCGGGATGAAGTAGGGAGTTGAGGCGGTCCCGTCGAAACGGGCAGGGATGGGGCCTATAATATCCCTTTCAACAGTTTTGACCCGGGCTGGGCTGTGGTTGCAACGGGCTGGGGCTGGGAGAGCAGGGCCGCTGAGTTACCGTTGAGGAGGTAGAGCGGGATCTGCAGCCGCCGAATCTACGGCAGGGGAGCGTGGTAGGCCTGGTAAAGGTGTAAGCACCTCGCCCGGTTCTGCTATCGCATCCCGGGCTGCCTTCAGCTCTTTGCTCCAAGGCAGCCAATTCCTTTCTTTATGCGAAGTTACAGCATCTTTGATAAGCGCATGTAAGGCCATTTTTTCAATGCATCCAGTTTTGTTTGTTCATCACGCTGAATGGTCAGTGAGTCAACTCGCCTAAGTGCTTGGATGGGTCTCTAATGCTTCGCTAAGGCCTAGATCCAGTTTGGAGTGATCCAAGACCCTGTCATGGACTGATAAGTTCTGCTGATAATGTCGCTGCAACGCTTCTTGGCCCGGTTCAGCTCTCGAAAGTTGGGATCGCCCTGTACTGTTGTTCTCGGTCCTTTGCAGGCATTCACGATCTTTTGCAGTGCTGTTCGCGTTCCTCCTCCTAGAAAGTTCGCGCTCCCGGTCCCATGCCTTTAGCATCGCTACAGTCTGGCTACTCTTCATCGCCCCAACTTTCTTTGGACGGGAGGGGGAAGAATCTGATGGGGAGTCAGGTCTTTGACTCTCCGATGGTAACTCCTCCTAGTCCTCCACGGCTCCGACGGCTCCATAATTTCTGGCACATCAACTGCTAAGCAGGCCCGGGGTTGGAAATCCAGATTGGGAACTCTGCACGGAAACCCTCCGGACACCGATCTTGACTTGCCAACGCCCCAGTTTCACTGTGGATCTTGGGATCGGGCCCCGTGCTATGCCACTGGGGATCCTTGGGAGTATCATCGGCATGAGTCAAGGAATCGCTCAATTGACTCCTGGGTGGCTGCATTAGGCGTAGTCAGACCCATCTCTTCCGAAACAGGTTGTATCTAGTTTTGTAATCCACACGAAACGGGTAGAGATCCTGACCAAGCAGGGCGCCGATCCATAGACAGTCAAACGACTCATGCAAATCCACATGGTCATTATCCGCATCCCTCATCCCAACTAAGTAGGGAAGACTCATGTTGGAACGAGGACGGGAGAGAGTCAAATAGCTTTGCATTCCGTTCCCACTGGTTCTCGAATAGGAAGGCTCGAACTTCTATGGGGCTACCGCTTCCACAGTTTCATACAGGAATATTCAATCTCTGCATGTTAAACACTAGAGATCCAATTGAGTGTTAAAAGAAAAAATAAAGATAGTTTCCAGTCATAATGTAAGGGAATTCCAATCTAGGCAGAAATAAAAGGCTTTTGGTTGAAAGCATCCATTTATTCAGACATCTTAGAAAGCTCATACACATTTGGCATGACTGGAATGGGGCCTCCTCACAAACTACAGAATATAACCCTTGTCCCATCCTCCGGTGTCTCCAGTCCCATTCTCATGGGAACGGGAATTCTCATCTCAATGCTATGAGATAAGCCCTCTAACAGTGTGGACAGCTATGATTCTGCCCACGTCATGCCAGGGAACTCAGTCAAGGCCAAACGGCTGTGAAGAGATTCAGCACCACTGAGATCTTTACAATGTTGCGTGAAGAAGTGTTTCCTTTTATTAGTCCTAATTCTTCCCCCCAGCATTTTCAATGTATGCCCCTTGGTTCTAGTATTGTGAGAAAAAGAGAAAAAAATCTCTCTGTCAACATTTTCTATCCCATGCATAATTTTATAGACTTCAATCATATCCCCCCTCAGATGTCTCCTTTCCAAACTAAAGAGTCCCAAACGCTGCAGCCTCTCCTCATAAGGAAGGTGCTCCAGTCCCTCAATCATCCTCGTTGCCCTTCTCTGCATTTTTTCTATCTCTTCGATATCCTTTTTGAGATGTGGCGACCAGAACTGAACACAGTACTCCAAGTGCAGTCGCACCACTGCTTTATATAAGGGCATGACAGTCTTTGCAGTTTTATTCTCAATTCCTTTCCTAATTATTCCCAGCATAGAGTTTGCCTTTTTCACAGCTGCCATGCATTGAGTTGACATTCCCATGGAACTATCAACTAAGACGCCCAAATCCCTTTGTTCCCTGGAAGGCCATCATTTGGCTATCCTACTTCCATTCAAGGATTCCTCATGGATACCCCACCCGAATCTCTCCACATCTTTCTGTAGTTCTGTGCTTAGATGAGGAAGACCATTCACTCTTCAGCTGTGCATTACCAGATGCAATTGTGATAGAGTTGCCAAGCCTGAATTTGCAACCGCCAGGAAATTTTGAGGTGGAGCTCTGTCTGACTCTGGAAGTGACATCATTGCCAGTCAATGCTCTAGGAACACCTAAAATCTCGATGGTGAAAAAAAATGAGATTTGGGGAATTCCTAGAGCTAGTTGTTGTGGGCTTTCTGGGCTGTGTGGCTGTGGTCTGGTGGTCCACAACAACCAGTTGAGTCCAATCGTGAAAGCCTTCAACAATACCATTCCTAGACTGCCCAAATATGTTGCTTCCATGCTCAGATGCCAGTTTCTGTTCCCTTTTCTCTCCCCCCAAACATCAGCCAGAGCAGACGGTTGCTTGCCAGGGTAGGAAGTTGGCAAGCATAAACAATGATACGATACCAGCTAGGCTTTCTTTTCAGCCAATGGGCTTCCAGCCTGCCCCTGCTTTGTCAGCCATTCATTTTCACCTATCAGCATTTCTTCCCATCAGCTAAGAGGCCCAGCTGTCTCCAGGTTTAGAACAGGCACTGGCTGAAAGAACATTCCCGTCAAATGAAAAATGCCCGATCAACTGCTCTCAAACTCCCTTTTAATCTGGGACAATGTCAGGATGCAAAGGAACCTTGGCTGCCCCTTATTGGGAGGCGAGATTAAAATTTCCGAGCTGCGAAGTTTCCAGAACAGAACCATTATAAATCAGATGAACTCGCTTGCATTCCTCTTCCCACCACCACCATAGATTAGGAATAAATCAATTGTGATTTAGGTTTACAAGAGCTTATCTCAGTCTTCCAATCATTCTGATCTATGTGCGTCTCCTTGTTCTAGCTTCACTTTGAATTTCTGGTCCAAATCAATCAAAAAACCTCCGAGCCAAACTCAGTCAAAATGACCTTCTTTAAATTGTTTCCACCTGAAAACATAAATCTGTCAGTGTTGCTTCCGAAATAGCCCTGCTCTAGTTGACAAATTCACAAATTTTAGTTCATCTTTTGACAGGCTTCTCTGGCTTCCCAAGTCCCTGATGCTCCTACCTTGATAATAGCTCTGATCCGCAGACCTTCACGGGAGGCAAAAATGGGAAATATCCAAACTTTTAATGCCAAACGCTTCCACCTGGCAAGTCTGCCAATATTCACAATGAAAGTGTAGCAGCTGAAAGTCTCACTAAAACTAGTCAGTGCCGTGGTAGGAGGGATGAGGGTGGGAACTGGCAGGAGGGCTGTGGCCAGGAACACCAGGGTGTTGGAAGAAAGGGACTTTACGCTGTTTCCTGCCTCATCCTATAGAGGGGTTTTTTACTAGCAAGCTAGTGGCTAGATAGGAACCTAGGAATTTGTCACCTTTACTCTATCATGCTGACTCGATCCCTTTGATGTAGATTGATACTCTTAGGGACTTCCTCCCTTGCTTCCGCCTTCTTCTCAGAACCTCTCCATCTTACTTTCACCATGCCTAGGGAGAGGATGCATGCCTCGAGCATCTGCCTCCATCCAGCTAGATTAGATTAGATAGTGAGCCTATCTCTCCACCTTTCTATCCAGAATGGAGTTCACTAATAAATACTCTTTTTATTAGATTAGAAACTACAGACTCTGACTTTCTTTTGTGTCTGAAGTTCTCTCTAGCAAGCTCAGCCACGCGTGTGTGCCCAGGTAAGCTTCTCTGTGTTCAGCCTCTGTGCCGCTCTGCTACTTTTGCAAGGGAAACACACGCACCAGGTGTGGATCTCCCAACACAGGGGACTGTGACATTGGCTGCAGTGCTATGTCACTTCTGATAAAAGCCTGGAAATGGTATAGGGTAGCTCTGGGAATCACCAGAAATTCTATGGTTTTACCACAGAGTTTCCTGTGATTCCTAGAGCTACTGCATGTTATTTCTTTTTTTTTACTGGAAATGATACAGCACTACATGCCAGGCTTCCAGGAGCTGGGGGCAAGGGATCGCCCACGCCCACTGGGAGCTTGGTCACTCTAGCCAAGATGAACACTAGTTTCTGGGAAATATGTGGAGTGAATAATAAGACACTTCTCCTTGGTGACTGACAAGATGAAAAAATTGGAACAGCACTTTAAACACACAACAAGGATTTTGTAGAGGCAACAGCATCACATTCATAACACTGATGGATGCAGGAATAATTTTGCCTAAGGACAGGCACTGCTTTCTGGGAATTCAATATTATGTAACAGGAGAAAGAAGGGAAAGTGCGGTCCTTAACCATTCCAGACACATCTCGGCATCTCTGTCCAACAGCTACTCCACACCCAATCCCAATCCTTTGCATTGTATTTGTGGAAATCTCATATTTGTGGAAATCACATATTTATGGAAATCACACGTGCCCCTCAGCCCAACCAATTTCAGGCTTTCATGCCTGTGCAAGGGAGTGCTTAGTTTTTTTTTCTCAGAAATTGTTTAAGTGCAGGGGATGCAGTGGCGTAGCGCCAAGGGGACAGGGGGTGACGAACCTGTGGACAAGGGTTCTGAATCAGAGTCTCAGGACATTAAGGTCAGCCTTGTCTACTCTGCTTGGCAATGGTTCTCCAGGGGCTCCAGCAGAGGCACGTGCCAGCGTGGGTGTAAGGAATTCCATAGACGCAGAAATAAAAGGCTTTGGGAGTAAAAGTCCATTTATTAAGACATCTTAGAAAGCTCAAGTACACGCAGTGGCAGGAATGACACTTCCCGCCAGAAGCACAGGTTATAATACCAGTCACCCCATCCCCCCTTCCTGCTTCCCATGGGAACAGAGGCTTCATCTCCTCACAAGAAAGATAAAGTCTCCGGCCGATGGTATCTGGCCCATCGCCCGGGCTGTGGAATGCACTCAAGGTTACCTCACCATCAACACCATTGAATCCTTTACACTCTGCCTCCCCTAAAGAAGACCCCTTCCCCCCCGGTTTGTGCGGAAAGGCGCGGTGGAAAGCAGCAATAAGGGTGGGGGCTTCAATGTTTTCGGAATAAACTCCATTGGATTATACCCAGAGGAATATCCCACCCAAGAAACTAAATATTGCAAGCGTTATGACAAAGCGAGAGTCCAGGATAGCGTACCAATCTCGTAGTGTTTGTGGCCACTGGTCAATAATAGTCGGTGGGGGCCTCTCCGGCTGGTCGCGTTGCCAGGCATCGGAAGCTGGAGCCTCCTTGAGCAAGCTGGAATGGAAGACAGGATGGATGTTACTGTGAGAGTTAGGTAAATCTAAGCTGGCAGTGACATCATTAATCACTTTAGTAATCCGGAAAGGTTCCACAAATCTCTTGCCTGGCTTGGAATACTCTATGCACGCCCCTGGAGATTTTTTGTAGATAAATACACCCAGGAGCCCACACGCGAGGTGGAAAATCCGAGCGGTGCTTTATCCGGCTTTGCAGTTTTTGGGAGTCCTTTGCTTGCTGGAAGGCGGTCTGGACCGACTTCCATCCCTCGGCTAGGGATGAAATCCATTGTTGAAATTCTGGGGGCTCCAAAGCAGCTGCGGGTAGTTGTGGCAACGGGCGGAAGGAGCTACCCAGACATTGAATTTCAAAGGGGGTTTTCTTTGTACCACTATGAACAGACATTGTTATAGGCGCACTTCGCGAACGGAATAAGCTCGCACCAATTGTCTTGGTGGTAGTTGGTGTAACAACGTAAATACTGCTCTAGGGTTCTGTTCGTTCTCTCCGTCTCGCCGCCACTTTGAACGCGGTATGGGCGGCGATAAATGGGGCGGCCTCCAACATCCCAAAAAAAAACGCTTTCCAGAACTTTGAGATGAATTGGGGGCCGCGGTCGGAGACCACCCTAACGGGGGCGGAATGGAGACGGTAAACATGTTGAATAAACAGCCATGCCAACTTAGGAGCGGAGGGAATGGAAGCACATGGAATAAAATGGGCTTGCTTCGAGAATAAGTCCACCACCACCCATAAAACTGTGTTGCCATGACTTTCGGGCAAGTCTGTAATAAAGTCCATAGAGATGACCTCCTGGCATGGAGGCTACCGGGAGAGGTTTCACCAGTCCATGGGGCTTTCCCGGAATGGTTTTGGCTTCTGCACAAACCGAGCAGCCCTTTAATGTATGCCTCAACGTCTTTGCGCATTGCGACAGCCACCAGAACTGCCGGGCGGCTAAATGCAGAGTTTTCTAAAGCCAAAATGTCCAGCCGAACGGGCATCGTGGCAAGCCTCAAGAACCTGCTTTATGGAGGGGGGGGGGGAGGCACGGATCAACATTCCCCCCTCCGCCAAACTCCATTCTCCAAACGCAGTGGGAGTCTCCTTCCATTGCTGGAGGCTCGTGGCAGCCTCCGCCTCCTCCAGTTCCACAGGTGAGGGAAAGGAGAGGGCAGACGGTGACTGGGAAATTGGGGTGGAGGAGAGAAGCGGACGTTTGAGATCGGAGTGACAGCCAACCCCAACTGGGAGGGGAGAAAGGAACAGTCATTGGAGATGTCACGCATAAAGTAAAGCTCCATCCACCTCCCCAGGTAGGCGCCAGAGCGCGTCAGACCAGTTTGTTTGGTTTTCCCCTGGGAAAAAATGGACTGTAAAAGAGAAACGAGAAAAGAAATTACGGCCCAACGAAGTTGTTTCTGCGTACATCTTGAGGGGGGTGGAAAGAGCTGCCAGGTTTTTATGATCCGACCAAACTTGAAAGGGGTGCTTAGCCCTCCAGCCGAATGTGGCCATGCCAGAGTGGAGAGTGCGTTAACTTTGATGGCCGCAGTCTCTTTGTCTCCCACAGTCCAGTTGAGTTCGGCACCAGAGAACTTTTTAGACAAATAAGCACACGGAACCAGTCTACTCATCTTTATTTTTTCTGCAACAGGGCTGCCCCAAGTGCTTTGTCCGAGGGCATCCACGTTGAACCACAAGAAAAGCGGGAGATCTGGGTCAGGGTGCTTTTAGGATATAGGTTCAGTGGTAAAAGCAGATTTTAACAGTTGAAAGGCTGTTTGACATTCCTCAGACCAGGAAAGGGGGGCCCCGGGCTTGGTGGACAGTGGATCCTTACCCTTGTGAGTGCGTAAGAGGTCTGTGAGAGGGAGAGTCAGTTCAGCGAATTGGGGTATAAAGTCACGATAGAAATTAGCAAAACCAAGAAACGACTGGAGTTCTAACTCAGGTTGGTACAGGGGTAGGCCATTGGAGGGATCTGCGTCAATTTTAGCAGGATCCATTTTAAGCCCTCGAGCTAGATCCGGTAACCCGCAAATAGTCAATGGAGGTCCTGATGGAAACAGCATTTGGAGAGTTTGGCAAAGAGAGAGTTAGTGTCAAGCAAAAGCGTTTCCAATACCTCTCGAACCAACATTTCATGCTCTTCTATGGTTTGTGAGTAAATTAAAACGTCATCTAAGTATACAACAACTCCTTTTGTACAGTAAATCATGGAGAACTTCGTTGATAAGGGCCATAAAAAGCTCCGGGGGCCCCACTTAACCCGAATGGCATTATTAAATATTCAAACTGTCCAAACTTTGTGTTAAACGCGATCAGGTGTTCATAGCCTTCGGCAGTTCTGACTCTGTAGTGAGCTTCTCTCAAGTCAAATTTAGTAAGAATGCGTCCTTTGCCGAAAGTGCATCTAAAAGGTCTTTGATCAAAGGCAAAGGATATTTATTGGACAGTGGAGACCGCATTGAGACTCCTCGCCGATAATCTGTGCAAAGCCGTAGCGACCCATCCTTTTCTTTTGACCAAACAAAACAGGAGCAGCGATGCGTGCAGGTTTGGTAGCCCGCCGTGATGAAACCGCTGAACAAGTGTTGTCTTGTCTAAGAGAAGGTTAACGGAGTTCCTTCTCCTCATTGGGACTCATCACCGGTAGATCTTCTACCCTTGGGTAGTTCGCCCCTAGGTTGTATGACAATTTTACAGTCCAGTGTCTCTGTGGGGTGGCAACTGATCGCATTCCCTTGCTCCTGAAAAACTCTGGCTAGATCCTAGATATGCAGGTGGGATGCCAATAGAATGCAGGAGCAATCACTGAGGAAGCCAGAGAGGGGGATGTGTCCAGGAGATCGTTCAGTTTTCTTCCCAATTCATGTATGTTCACCGCAGGGAGGGTCCTGGTGAATTCTAGGATCCTTTCTTTCCAAATGAATTTTGGTTCATGTAACAATAACCAAAGAGCATGCCCAAAACTATGGAGTGTTTGGCCACTGGCTGCCCAAAATCGAAACTTAATTTTCTCCCAATGAGGTCCGGCGCAGCCGGAGGAGAACCGGCTGTGTTTTAAACTGGGCCGGTCCTTACGTTTCCGAGGGGCTGCCAGCCCATTTGGGTGAATGGTATAGGGCTTAGCCAGGGAATTCGGTCCAGACCTAGCCCTTCCGTCTGCCACCTGGGGTCGCATTAAGCAGTGGGGAGCAGCCCACGAGATCCACAAGGGCCGAGGCTATAATGCGAGAGTGTGTTTAGCGGGGGGTTGGCCAGGAATGCTTGAACAGTAATGGGAGCGCCAGTGCCTTCACTCACCGCGTCAGGAGTAGGGCCGGCGTCCATGGGGGGGGCGTGAAGAAAAGAGCAAACAGCTGCTTCCCTCCTCTGGAGTGTCAGCCCGGTCACCGCTTTACGGACCCGAGCCAGTGGGAGGCGGCCCCGACCTGCGTGTGAGTGGTTTGGCAGACGGAGTCTTGCTTGGAGCTGGAAGCGGTTGAGTTTTTGCTTCTTGGGACAGTTGGCTGGGCTAGATGACCTGGGTCTCCGCAGTAAAACTACACAACCCAGAAAAATTAAAGGCGACGGCGTTCAGAAAGGTGGTTTTCGGTAGGAAGCGGCTGGGCTTCGATTTGGTGGACACTGTTAGTGGTTTTAGGGCGTGGGCGGCCTCCCTTGACGAGCGTATTCCAAACGAGACGCCACTCTGAGACCCCAACTGGATCCAATCCGCTAATGGTACTCCAGGGAACCCGAATTAAAAAACACCGCTTTCCACGTAGCCTTTTGTTGTCCACAGCATCACAGAAGTATTCGCATTTCATGCGTTCAGGCCCACTCAGGAGGAAAGTCGAGCAGCCGCCGCATACTAAATTCACCGGACAAATTCTGCAAACGGGCGGTTGCCTTTAGTTGGATGGTTTTGATAGGTGGCGGATAAGCTTCATTCCTCGGGCTGGATCCCTGAAAGCGCGCTCTTAAAGCTCTCTGGAGGAATGCGGGCACTGTCATCGAGAGTCCTCATCCTGCAAATCCAAAACAGTCAATGGTAACCAGTCGAAGCTGCTGCCCCATCCAGGACTGAGCCGATGTCCACTTATTTTTTCGCTGTTCAGACCGGTATAGATCATCACTTAGTCTTCCCAAGTGGGCATTGAGTTGCAAGATGAAGTAGGGAAGTTTGGAAGCGGTCCCATCAAAAAGCGGGCTGGTATCGAGAGCGAGTAAGTAGCCCCGTTCGACAGCTCTTGGTGCCTGCTGGGGAGGTGGTTGCTTGCTGGTTGAGCAGGCTGGGCAGGCAGCTGTTGTAACGGGGGGGAGCCGGAATCGGGCGCTGAAGCGCCCGCTTAAAGCGCTTGGGTGGCAGGACCCAGGTAATGCGCGGCCCTGGCAATCCGGCATGATCAGTAACAGCATAGACTCCAACTTGGGGCCTCCCGTCTGCTGCCCTCCTTAGTTCCCTCTCCAACGCAGCCAGATCCCTCTCCTTGCCGAAGTCAATGCATCTACTGGTGCGCGCGATGCAAAAGCATAGCTTTTTCTCGTTCCAATGTTAGCCCAGTTCGTCCCGTTTAAAGGCTTCAGTGAAGTTTCACTTTATGCGTCGCGCGAGAAGTGCCTGGAAACGCTTTTCAAGGTTGCTGCGTTTGTAAATCCAGTCTGGACTGTTCCAGGACTTTATCATGGACTGACCGATTCTGGAGCATATTGTCGTTGGAAGCGCTGCTCTTTGGTAACGGTCCAACTTCGAAGCTGGACTTCTTTGGCGTTGCTGTTCCCGGGTCCCTCTGCAGTGTTTTCAAGGCGCTCATTGCTTGCAACTGTGCCCGTTCCTCCCATCCCATAGCTGGCGTTCCACGGTTCCAAGCCGCTTGGGCCTCTCGCAGTCGTCCCCACTTCCTCATCCCAGTCCTCCCTCGATGGGAGAGGAAACCGGTCCGGCTGGGAAGGCAGGCTTTCTTCGGACTCCTTCGTCGTCTGGAAGCGCAGGTAATCGGAGACACCGTAGGCCGCCGGTGGCTCCCCTCGAGGCACCTCATGCGCGTCGCCATTCGGGATTAGGGGGGGTCCGATTGGGAAGCCGGCAATGCGGATACCCCTCCCAATTCCAGGTTTAGTCCCGGTGTCCTTTGGACGGGCCCCAGTGCTGTGCAGCACGGTGGTTCTTTACAGAGCATCACCAAAATCACGAGTCCAGGAATCGTTCAATGGATTCCTCGGTTGCCGCGTGATGAAAGGTGGTCAAGTCCGTCTCCTCCACTGACAGGTTGCATCTGAGGTTTTGTAATCCCACATGAAAACGGGTAGAGAATCCGATCCACAGGCGCTCGATCCATAGACAGCCCCAAATCCACCTGGCATGGAAGTCCCCCATGAGTCGCTCGTAAATCGTCCCTCGTTCCAACGGGAGTAAAGGAAGACTCGCGTGCTGATCATCGAGGGACGTGGAAAGAGCCACCAGCGAGGCCGCGGCTTCCTCCCAGTTGCTGGTTCACTCCAGATCAGAAGGGAAAGGTCGGAGCCCTCTTTGGGGGCTACCGCACCTTCCGCAGTAAAATTCAACCTCTCCATCGCAAGACAAGAGGTCCACTGCACAGGAATATAGATGAATTAAGATTCCTGCCACAATGTAAGGAATTCCATAGACGCAGAAATAAAAGGCTTTGGGAGTAAAAGTCCATTTATTAAGACATCTTAGAAAGCTCAAGTACACGCAGTGGCAGGTTACCTCACCATCAACACCATTGAATCCTTTACAGTGGGAGCATTCTGGGGTGTGGCAGGGGCGCAGGGCGCACACGTGTCCCGGGCGCAGTTCCCCCTTACTACAGCTCTGAGAGGATGCCAATCTCTTGCAATTACAATTGATCTCCAGACTACAGAGATCTGTTGCTTGGGGGCGGGGGTCGGAAGCCTGCTTTGGAGGGTGGAGTCTCTTGAACCCTGTTGAGCTCCATCACATCACCAGTCTCTGCTTTCCCCATGTTCTACCCTCAACAAAAAACAGTTTTTAGACCTGGAGTTGGCAACCTGTTTTATGTAGAAGCAGTTCTAGTGACCTGGTTCTTACTGGTAACAGGCCCTGGAAGCAGTTAGCAGGTAATTTAACAACTTATCCAAAATGGTTGCATACAACTCCAAATTTATGACACCAATATCGATTTGTCTTTATTTTTAATAGCAGCTAAGTTGCCTTTTTACCAGTATGCAAGTGCCAGTGATTTTACTCCAATTGTCACAGAGACTGAAGAAAGCAACCCTGTGAAGGGGGTAGGGAAGTATTTAAAAAGGGCTAAAACGTTAGCAAATTAGCACATTTCCAGGCCAGTGACATTTTGTAGCAGACTTCGCAGTAAAAGAACAGCTAGTTACATTCATGTGAAGTTGTTACCTAATGCTGGCTTATACTAGCTCTGTTCACAAGCTACAGTGACCCCTTGATCAATCCATGTGCAGCGTACACTTGATTTTTTAAAAAAAATATGTGCATTGGGTAATTGCCGTGTTACATTCAACATGCATATAGCTGAACGTGTGATCGAAACAGTGGCCCTTTCAACACAAATCTGCTAAAACATTTGTCAAATGTTCATAAAACATTTTCATTTGCCCCCTCTTTTGTTCACACTCATCCCCTTGAAGTGATTTCTGGTTGCCATTACATGATTCCACCCCCTGCCCCCCTTTTTAGTTCTGTATTGAATCAATATTTCAATGCTCCATGGATTTGTGCTGCATTCTCTACTCCTCATATACTCAGTGCTTCAAAGATTCCCCCCCCTCCAGTAAAAGAACAAATAGAGAAATGCTGCAAATAAACAGGCGAGAGGGAACAAAGTGAGCTCAGAAAATAGAGGAGGAGTAGAGGAGGAAATTCAGGGAAGCGGAGAAGCGTGGAAAATGTAGTTAACTGAAGACGTTTCCAAAATATTTCAGCCAGAGAATCATTTTCAAAGTGGATTCACTGAAAACGTTTTGAGGCTGGACATAAAACATTTGGGGGTAAAAACAATGCAGAACTCCAGGGGGGGAATGTTTTATTTCCTGCCTCTAAATGCTTTCAATGAATTGTGTAGATAGGGCCACTGTATTGATCCAGGTGCTGGTCCCTGGTTTCAGTTGCAACACATGTGGGCGGCTTCTTACCGGCAGATGTACAAATGTACACTGAAACCTGTGGACAAGGGTACTGAATCAGAGTCTCTGTACATTAAGGTCAGCCTTGTCTACTCGGCTTAGCGATGGTTCTCCAGGGTCTCCAGTGGAGGATTTTCACCCCACCTCCTATCTGCTCCTTTCAACTGGAGATGCTGGGATTGGAAACTGGGACCTTCTGTGGGTGGAGCAGATGGCCTTCCAAGTGAGCCACAGTGGTCGATTCCACACTTCAAAAATGAAACTAGATACAAACCAGGTAGGTTTGAGCACATGCCTTTTGAGCTCAATTTCAAGGTCCCACTGCAGCTTCTGTCCCATAAGCGGCAGCAATGCAGCAGCCAGGCAGGAGTACCCACTGTCGGTGGATCAAACGTGTGGTCCACTCAGGGGCTATCCTGATTGTCTGCTGCGTTGTGCTGGGGCGGGATTTAAAAAAAAATTCAAACTGACAGATCCACATTTCTGCGAGCATGCGCAGAACACCCCTATGCAGTCGTGGATACGTGGATACGACGATATGACGTTTAGCACTACTTTGTTCTGCCTTTTACTCAGTGAAGCATTCAAACTGGCCCACATTGTTTTGTTTAGATGTGGATCTTTGCTCTGGCTCCAAATCACTACCAGCGACGGGAAAAACGAAACCAGATTCACTCCCAAAATTCCCCACCGCTCCACATTCAGCGCACTTTTTTTCAAAAGGTCTACTTTCTTCCAGGTTCTGAAATAATGTGCACTGAGCAAAGGGGGGGGGGTCCAACAGCTACTCCACACCCAATCCCAATCCTTTGCATTGTATTTGTGGAAATCTCATATTTGTGGAAATCACATATTTATGGAAATCACACGTGCCCCTCAGCCCAACCAATTTCAGGCTTTCATGCCTGTGCAAGGGAGTGCTTAGTTTTTTTCTCAGAAATTGTTTAAGTGCAGGGGATGCAGTGGCGTAGCGCCAAGGGGACAGGGGGTGACGAACCTGTGGACAAGGGTTCTGAATCAGAGTCTCAGGACATTAAGGTCAACCTTGTCTACTCTGCTTGGCAATGGTTCTCCAGGGGCTCCAGCAGAGGCACGTGCCGGCGTGGGAGCATTCTGGGGTGTGGCAGGGGCGCAGGGCGCACACGTGTCCCGGGCGCAGTTCCCCCTTACTACAGCTCTGAGAGGATGCCAATCTCTTGCAATTACAATTGATCTCCAGACTACAGAGATCTGTTGCTTGGGGTCGGGGGTCGGAAGCCTGCTTTGGAGGGTGGAGTCTCTTGAACCCTGTTGAGCTCCATCACATCACCAGTCTCTGCTTTCCCCATGTTCTACCCTCAACAAAAAACAGTTTTCAGACCTGGAGTTGGCAACCTGTTTTATGTAGAAGCAGTTCTAGTGACCTGGTTCTTACTGGTAACAGGCCCTGGAAGCAGGGGGGGGGGGAAGCGGCAGAGGTGCGGTCAATCCGTTTTCGCCGCAGGTGTAGTGGGGAGTTCTGCTGGAAACCTGGACATTTTCTGTGACAAACACGCATCTAATCAAGAGCGGGGAATCGACCAGTGAGAAGGATCCCTTTTAATCAGATCCCTGCCACAAACAAGCAGTGTGGATTGATGAACAGAGTGCTGGTCTTGCTCTGGGCAGGACTGGGTCCAAATATCCCCTTAGCCATGAAACCTACTGACTGTGCAGCACTTCTTTGCCTCAGCAGCCAGGAAAACAAGAGCCAAGAAAGCAATTAAAATTCGAAAGCATCCAAGCATAACTTTCTATCTGTCCTTATTAATCATAAACCGCTTTGTTGATTTCAGTAATGTTAATAGAGTTAATTTCCCCCCAGGATGGTTACCTATTGATAATGCAGCTAATCTTGTTTTGGATTTTGTTTGGATTTGATCTATAGTTTGTCCTTGGCATTTATTGTTTTGTTGCTTTATCATGTTAAGGACAGTCATCCAATGCAATAAATTGTTCACTCATTCATAGTGGCCCTTTCCGCACAAGCCACTGAAAATGTTTGCAGAACACTTGCAAAAGGGCAGCCGCAGCTTGACCGTGGCCCGCCATTGCAAGATGGGAGGGGCCCCGGCGAAAGCCACATCGTTGCCCTGGCAAGGGCAAGGATGCGGCTTCAGAACCCGGTCTGCGCATGTGTGGGGGCCAGGTCCTGATTGACGCCGAGTTCCTGTGGTGTCTGCCGGGCTGCGTCATCAACAGGCGCTGGTAGGCGCCTGTATATAAAGGGGCGTCCAGATGCGATGAGCTCAGTCTCGCCCCGGATGCCAAAGAACGACCCACCCACCCATCCCTGTTTTTTGTTATGCTATGGTGTTCTGTTTTGTTTGCTGTTTGTTCTGTCATAGTCAGTGGGTGGGTTGTGCATGGGGGGGGGGGTGATCTGTTGGGAAGGGGGAACTGCGGGAGCTCTCCTGTTATAACACCTCCTTAAGAGGTAGGGGTGGAGCAAGCTGATGGTCTGGACGCCCAGCAGGGGCTAACTAAGATTGCACCCTAGCAGCAGATTGGAACAGGCACCAGACAGCGGTCCATCGCCCAACTAGCATACCCCACTCCAATCCTGCCCTTTGTGGTCAAATCCTCCAGCAGGCAGGCTGGAGGAATTTGGTGGCTCTAAGGGACAGCACTTGTGATGCCCAGATGCTTGGATCACCACTCTATGCTGCGCCATTTTGCTTCCTGTTAACTCCTTGTCAATAAGTACCTCTGACTATGGCCAAAATGTCAACACACAAACAAGTTGTTGCATGTTTATTGGGTCTAAGGGTGGTTTTAAGGTTAACTTGAGCCAACAGGATCCCTTCTCAGCCTGCAAAACTTTTCAATCTTCCCTCATTTGTTCACACTCAAAGCATTGATTTGTTCGTTTGTTCGCATTCTAAATATTCCATGGTTACTGTGAGGGTTTTTTTCTTTTGGGGGGAGCTATTTGTAACATTGATGCTTTGAAGACTTGATGCATGGATTCCCCGTTGCTGTGTGTAATCGATGTTTCAAAGATTTAATCAATTTTTTTTTTCAAAAACCACAGAACTGATGAAAACTAAGAGCTGAGCTCAGGGATGCAATATTTGCTCTGTGATATATATTAATGTAGGAAAATGGTGTGATTGCTTTGGGGGATTTAAACACTTTATTTGTTTATAATATACAGCACTTGGGTGCTTTAAGCTTTTTGATGCAGATGATCCTGTTTTTGCTCCCACTTGGAGACTGGCAACTCTATTTATGGCTGATATTCAGTCATAATCCAATCAGGTTCCCTGGAGAACATGGAAGCTCCAACGTGTAGATCCTATGGGCTATTACTCCTGGAACACTTACCTCAGGCCTTTTAGCTATGCAGTGGGGCTGAAGCATGGTCTCCATGCATTTCTCTGTTCACTCATGGGGAGGTCTCAACAGGTCTCTGTTTCCTGGTTTTCTTAACACCGCACCTCTTGAAGGCACAGATCTCACAGCACTCAGTAGTCCCACTACTAATGAGCTGATATTCTCTCCCCTCTCCTTCCATTACACATACTCTCTCTCTCTTTCTCTATCTCCATCCCTCCCAGCCTCTCTCTCACTGCTGCTGTGGGAGAGAGGCTTGCTTTTTAACCCCCCTCCAACCATCAGGGAGGGCAGAAGCAGGGCGAGGGAGATGGGCTGGAGTCAGAAACAGACCCTGCTTGTACTGTTCCTTGCAAAAGCCAACTTTGTTATATCAATACATTGATATATCAGTATGAGTTTTTAGAGAAGAAGAAAGGAGAGGAAACATGGATAGGGGGTGAGGGGGAAGGCATGGATGGCTGTGCGAAGCATGGGGAGGGTGGAGCTAAGCAGGCTGGCTGTGGGCGGAGACAGGCTGTGGGCGGAGGGAAGAGGCCTGCAGTAAAGCTGTGTTCACTGGAAAATCTCCCTGCTCTGTTGGTGAAGCAAAATGAAATTTGTGTGGAGGTGGTCTCACTTGCCATGGGGAGACTAGAAAGTGAAAGTGGAACTGGAGGAAAAACGTTTGTAGAAGAAATCTTGCTGCGACATACATTTTACCCCATTGCACAGCAGATGCCTTGTGCATAATCGGCTCATGACATCACTGTCCCGCTGAACTTCTCCCTTCCCCAAACCCTGGCCTCCCATGGCACCACCCCCAAATCTCCCCAAATATCTCAAGCAAAAGTTAGCGTCCCTAATTCAAAAGGGTCTGAATATTATTTCAGAGGTGGGCATGACAAATGTTTTTTTTTTCCCACTGGAAAAAGGGGAGGAAAATCCAGAAGCTGCAGCAGTTGAATTCCCACATCTTTAGCCATATTAGAGGGGGGATTATGGAAAGGAACACCATAGATAGCAAGAAAGAATCCCTCTTCAATCTTTTCCTCCCTTCTCTGAACAATGCTTATTGTTCTGCAAAGCGACCCCTTCCCTTTTGAGAGGAGGTCAAGGAATTCAATGTCAATGATGATTAATGATCCAACAGAAGCTGCAGAAACCAAGCTGGCATCTCTGGGAGGGCAGTGTGACCTCATGGGCGTCACTGCCCTAGCAAAGAGTTCCATCTACAGCAATCAGCTGCTTCTATTTCAGGATCGTAGCATCTCATTTCTTTCGCTGAAACATCATACCCAGAGAAGTCCATGGAAGACTAGATTGACACTCGCTGTAAAGACTGGATAAAACTAATTATTTTTAAAAGGGCTTTTGTACCAATTGGAACAACATAGAATAATGAATAATTAAACCCTTAATAACGTAATCCTCTTAAAAGCACTATGTAAAAAGATTAAGCACATTTTTCCAATGTAACGAAAAATTTTCCTTTAAAAAATGAGCACTGGAATATTAATTTAATCCCTTGTCGCTTGTAACAAATTATATGACATTGTACACACCACGTCACATTGACTAGAATAATATCATGGAGGGGAAAGGTAAAGCTAGTACTCTGTGCAAGCACCTGGCCATTACTGACCCACGGGGTGGTGTCACATCACAATGTTTATTAGGTAGACTGTGTTTATAGAGTGGTTTGTCATTGCCTGCCCCAGTTGTCTATGTTTTACCCCCGGCAAGCTGGGTACTCATAACATGGGAAGTAGGGTCTGAACTGTAACCTCTAAAATGGCTGACAAAATATTGAAAGGTGAGAGAAGAAATGGTTACGCAACAGGTTGGCAGCACCACAATTGCAAAAATTAGAGATTTTGAGGGTGAGACCTGGGAAGGGTGGTGCTTGAGGAGTATATGATGTCACTTCCAGACAACACTCTAGGACTGTGGTGGCAAACCTATGGCACTCCAGATGTTCATGGACTACAATTCCCATCAGTCCCTGCCAGCATGGCCAAAGTCAATTGGCCATGCTGACAGAGGCTGATGGGAATTGTAGTTCCTGAACATCTGGAGAGCCGCAGGTTCCCTACCCCTGTGCCTAATCTGTATGGTAAATACCATGTAGGCATGGGAAAATTCCTAGAGTGTAGCTATAGAGGCCATTTTGTTCTCCTGCTCCACAATTTTCCACAGGCCAGATGATGTGAGTCTAGCCAGATATACCATCCAACAGCTTAGGTGCTGCATGCTGCATGCTGCACCAACTCCAGCTTCCAGGCTGTCCCCTCATATAGAGTAAATTATAATAATCATATAGAGTAAATTATAATAATCCAATCGGGAGTTTACCAGAATGTGCAATACTGTGGCCAGGTCCCCTTAGTCCAAAAATGGGCAAAGCTGGTGAACCAGACAGAGCTGCTGGAAGGTCTTGTAATCATTACCATTGCCTAAACTCAAAGGACAGTGGTGAATCCAGAAGCACCCCCAGATCTTGCACCCAGTTCTTCTGAGGCAATACAACCCCATCCAGAACCAGGTGCCCGATGATCTCGTAGATCCATCGTCACTACTTCAAGGCAGGTTCTCAAACATCCCTCAGCATGAGAGACACTGCTCTTTCTGCCCTTCTTATATTGACTCCTGTGATCATATCTTGCTCTTCTGCCCGAAGTACAACAGCTTTAGCCAGAGACTTCTCTGCCTTAACCTCAGTTGGGTTCTCAGATCTTTCCATCAACACGAAGATGGCTCTTTTGCTCAGCAACACTGAGGCTGAAATAACTGAAACTATAGCCAAATTTTTACTGCATGTTTTGAACAAGGTATCCTTGGCTTCTGCTCACATTACCTTTACTGTTTTTTACTGGATTTACTTTTCTATTCTGTCCCCTTGTATGCTTAATAAAGGTCTCTGAATTCTGATCTTGTAGATTCGAGAGCCTGGAACACAGAGAACCTCATTCTTTTTCTGGATTCCGCCTGAGTTTGTTTGTCCTCATCCTATTCATAACTGCTTCCAGACAGTAGTCCAGCCCACAGTCCAGTAGTCCAGCACTTGTCCTGACTAAGGAAATGGAAATATAGAGCTAGGTGTCATCTGCATATTGATGACCCTCGACTCTAAGTCCCCTGATGACTTCATTCAGCACCTTCATATATGCCATAGTGCCATATATGGGGTGCCATATATGGGGTGCCATATATATGGCATATATATATATCTTATATATATATTTAATATATATATATTAAAGAGAAAAATTGTAGAAATATATAATAGTAACCGATCATCAGTGCTTTTGTGCTTATTTTGGACTATTAGAATTTACCTCAGTAATGGACATTATGGCAATTTTATAAATATATTTGTGTGCGTGCACATGTGTGTGTAATATAATTTTGTTTTCTCTCTTAGTCTTTAGAACTAATTGTAACAATGGTTTGATTCTGTTTTCTCTTTTTTCTGTTCTGTTAATTCTTATCTATAAAAAAGAAAATTTGTATATAATATATGGGGGGCATTGCTTTATACTGATTCCCCCCTCCAAGACGTAGTTCTGGCCCCAGTTAGGGCCACATGCCTAGGTAAAGCTCTTTTAATTTTCCTCTTTACAACTGGATTTGTTTGATTTTAGTCTGACTAAACTATGTTGCAGCTTTTCTAAAATAATATGCTTCTTCTCCTAGCATTTTATATGAATAACCAGCATTTCATGTGAATAACCATCCACCAGATAAACTGCAGGGAGCTTGTCTAGAGAAATATAGGTGTTTCACTTGGGATACAAATTTCATCTGTTCAGTAAAACTTCCACATGTGACAGGTGAACTGGGGCCATTTGTCGCTATCTCTACTTGAGAAAGCCATGTTTTAATATGAGTACAGTACATCCCGAAGTCTGTCTTCCTATTGTTTTAAGAATATTGTGTGGTGGGTTTTCTCCTGATCTGGGAGGAAATGTTTGCTAGTCTACCATTCCTTAATATCTATGGAATATCCACTTTGACCAAATTTATTGTGTGAAGGGGAGGGGAGCCATCAAATAAGATGCTTTAGTACAGAGGAAAGTAGTCATCATAAAACAAGGATAAACAACCCTGCAGTCTAATTTACCCCCACATAAAATGCAAAGTGAGACTCAGCAAGCAATAAAACATGAATATCTTTACTGCCAGCATAATCTTAACTAATCATTTCTTATATTATTTCTACAGCCACAGTAATTCATTGACACAAAACTGCCTCAAGTTATCACTGAGGCCGGTCAGGCTTTCTTGCCTCGCTCTTTTCATTAAACATTTCAGCACTTATGCATGCACGGGCTCATAAGCAAGAGCACCCTTCCACAGAGGGATCGGCCAGGGTTCCCAGCATGCCATGGAGCTACCAAATGGGGAGCCATTGCTGCATGTGACAACAGTCTGCTCACTGCTGAAGTAGTAAATGCCACAATGCACAAAGCTACAGCTGAATGTTAACAATCTATTGAAATGCAATCAAGTTTAGCCAAAAAGGAATAAGTCTGCTGAACCAAAATGGTATTATCTCGCTTCCTTGACTTTGGGAACCATACACGCCTCCCATTCCGGAAGTTGTTCCACCACTTGGCTATCATCATTGAAAAAAAATTCCTTGGCTCAAGGGTGGTTTCCCAACTTGTCCACTAATTCTTTAGATTAAGGGGTACTCATGAATGAGAGTAGTTAGAGCATTGTCCCAAACCTTCGCGCAGTTACGAGGAGGAGCAAGGCAGCAAATCCATCCCAAGCTTGTCAGGTTTACTGTTTCAATGATGTTTGCAGAGAGGTACACCTTAGCAAAGCCCTTCTCCCTTAACAAAAGACAGTAGTGGTGCACAGATGACAGCAAAGAATCTCTGTTTAGATGATGGGTCAGAAGTACCCACCGCCTGTGCTAGGAGGGTAGCCCAGAGAGCCTATCTGCATGCATTGTTCTCCATCCCACCCAGGAAGAGGTGCTCAGGCAGGCCTATTTGCAATTGGTATGAGGCACAGGCCCATTCCTTCCCCACCCGCCTCTGGTGTGCTGCCCTTTGCTTGCTTGTGTCACCCTCTGCAGAAATCCTTCCATAGCTGTTGCCCAGAAGTTTGGTTCGACCAGTGATGGGATTCAGCAGGTTCGCACCACTTCGGCAGAATCGGTTGTTAAAATGGTGCTTGTAAACAACCGGTTGTTAAATTATTTGAATCCCACCACCGGAACCGGTTGTTAAATTATTTGAATCCCACCACTGGGTTCGACCCACTGAACTTCTGCGCATTGCTCATATTAGGGTTCTCTTCTGTAATTAAGCAGTTGCCAGTTTTTTAAAAAGGAAGAAAATGAAATACTCTTACGTGAACTGCCTTAGGAAAGAAGGGGGGACAGGGGTCGATTTTCCTTAAGAACAGCAGCCTGTCACTTTGCAAGACAGAGACAACGTCAGCCAGCAAACAGATCAAAGTCAAAACACAAGAAACAATTCTGTAAGGGCTGCTAAATACCACAAACATACAAAGCCTACGATGTTCACTGAAATCAGTGTGTGGTCTAATTACAAACATCACCAAAGCAATTCTCCAGCATGTATCAAAACAACATTGCATTCATGTAGTAAATACAATCAAACACCGACAATTCCTTGTAAGTTGCTTTCTGTGGTTGGTTGCGTTCTGTGGTTGGCGGGTCCTCCAGCTTCCAACTGTGTTTCCGCACCAATACCTTCTCAGACCCTCGCAACATGCTCACCAGTGTATTTCCACAAGCCAGTTTAGTCTGCATTCTGTGCTCCCACTCAAACAGCTTCCTTTTTGCTGACATTGCATTCATGCTGAATGTAACTTACAAGGAATCGTTGGCATATGAAAAACCTGGGAATGGCGGAGTTTGGGGAAGAGAAGGACCTAGGCACGGATCATGTGATGCTACAGGGTCCACCCTCCAAGGCAGCCATTTTCTCCAAGGGAATTGATCTCTGTCATCTGGAGATCTGTTGTCATTCAGGGGAGCTCCAGATTGGATACTGACTGCCTAGCCTGAGAGCTTGCCACATTCTAGACCACAGGTGTCAAACTCGCGGCCCTCCAGATGTTATGGACTACAGTTCCCATCACCCCCTGCCAGCATGATGCTGGGAACTGTAGTGCATAACATCTGGAGGGCTGCGAGTTTGACACCTGTGGTCTAGACTGTCTGCTAATGGGAGTCAAGGTACAAGCAAGAGGAATATGGGGGGGGGGCAATCTGAGTTGGTAGGGAACTGCCATGTTTACCCTGATGGCCCAGCCTCCCCCTCTACAATATATACTTTTTGCGTCGAAGAAAACCGCTCCCAAAATGTGAAGCAATTTGGGTCAGTCCATAACTACTGTTTTTTTCAGGGTTTGGCTTCTACTACAAAACAGTATGAAGGCCACAGAATTTATTATCGTGGCTTTCTTTATGCTGCACAGTGCTAGCAACAAGGGTGGGTGCGTACTTATTGAATTCATTCATTCAAGAGGACTGAGCAAGGAGTGGTGCTCTGTGGCACTTTAAAGGACCAATTAAATTCATATTTCTGCTGAGAAGAGTTCACAAAAGAGGACTCTGTGCTCCCCCCCCCCCTACGGTTTTTCCCCAGTTAAAGTGGCAGAAGTTTAGTTTAGTGGCAGAGTTTCCCCAAATAAAGATCCTGGCATCCCTACATAACTGCTGGGGGGGGGGGGGGGAAGGACCGTAAGCAGTGTCTGCACTGACTGCCCAAAGAGATGATGCTGGATAAATGATGGGCCAATGGTTTGATCCAATATAAGGCAGCTTCATATTTTCATGGCAGCAATCCAGTGCACAGTTGCAAGAGAATTGGTACCATTGAACCCAGTGGGACTTGCCCAGAGGTGGGATCCAGCAGGTTCTCACAGGTTCCCGAGAGTAGGTTACTAATTATTTGTGTGTGCCGAGAGGGGGTTACTAATTGGTGATTTTGCCACGTGATTTTTGCCTTAGTTACGCCCCTCCTCCGCTCCTCAGCAGTAGCGCGCAGAACTTGAAGCAGTCTAGCAGGAGGTGCACCGGCGTGCGTGGCAGCCTGCGCCTGTGTGCATTCGTTTCCCGCCCAAGGACCAGCGCAGCGACTGCGTCCTTGCCACAGCCCCGCCCAGCAATGCCCCGCCCCCAGAATGCCCGGCCATGCCCCCATCATGCCCCACCCATCCCCATTGGCGCTACGCCATTGTTTGAATCCCACCACCATGGGAGCCTGCTACTAAAATTTTTGGATCCCACCACTGGCACTTGCCACTAAGTAAATAAATATAAAAACAGAGGGGATATTCCTGAAATGCCTTGCCTATTGGAGCATGGGAAGGCTCTGCAGAAGGAATTCAGGATGAGCTGCGGCTGAGAGGCAGGCAGAAGGTCCCAGGTTCAAAGCCCACCATCTCCAGTTTCAAAGAATAGGTAGTAGGCAATGTGATAGACCGCTGCCTGAGACCCTGGGCAGCCATGGCCAGTTTGAGTATACTACACTGACTTTGATTGGATCAATGGTCTGACACAGCATAAGGCAAGACCATCTGTGTTCAACTACAACAACACAGGTGTTCCAGTTCAAATAAGAACATAGGATGCCCAGAAAAGAGAACTGTGTATGTGACACCGTGCATGGACTTGTAACCATCGTATCAGGATATCCACTGCTTGCCATCCCTTTAAAAATACCTGAGAGAATGGTTCGGCACAGTTACGGAGCCTGACATTTGCTACATTTCTCTGTTCAAGAATGGCTTCTTTCCCTACTTGCGTGGCACGGCTTATTGCTTGATCACATTATGCATCATTACACTGAGTCGGTGCCTTATCTGTGGGCTCCAGTTGCTGGAAGATGATTGGAAATAAGCACAGAAAACCTTTTTTTATTATTTATCTTCCACACTTCATTCCTACTAGATTTTTCAGCTTATAAGCTTCTTTGTCCGGCTCTGATTTGGCTACAACGGCAAGTATGATAAAACATTTGCATCTTGTGCTTGGCAGGAGGCTGACATTGGATGGAAAACAAAGTGTAGTTTTTAATTAAAGCTCTGTATTACAATAGATGGGAGGGAAAGCGGCATGGTATAGCCTGATCTTGTTACATCTTAAAAGCTAAGCAGGGTCAGTGCTTGGTAGGGGGGTCACCAAGGAAACACTACAAAAGAAGGCAATGGCAAACCACCTCAGCTTACTCACTTCCTAACTTCTTGCTGGGAACAGTGGCGTAGCACCTAGGGGACGGAGGGGGCATCTTGCACCGGGCGTGCACCGGTGCGGGGGTGTTCCGGGGGCATTCCAAGGCGTGGGGGGGGCGCAGTTCCCCCTCGCTATGGCTCTGGCTGGGGATCACCATAAGTTGGATGTGCTCTGATACACACACACTAGACAAGGCAGAGAATAGGGAAATCATATATGAAAGTAAAGAGTAAAAAGCATTCTGCCTTCTTCCAGATGTGCTGCCACCAGCCCTAAATAGGAATGTTCACTCATGCAGGACATCTCAAAGTCTCTCAGGGACCTCAAGGAGCCATAGGTGAGCCTGAAAATCTTCAGGAAACACCCATAAAAATATACATCTCAAACTCAGAAACAGATAATGTTTTTGGAAAAGCAAAAAAAAAATCACTACTGCAGAGAGTCAGGCAGTACATTAAAGGCTAGCTGATTTATCATAGTTTTAGTGTTCCTCAACTGATGTCCACTCATCTGATGTATTTTAGTGTATTAGTGTATATACCCAGGCACTAGTGTTTATGGTCTCTGGATCCTAATTTTGCACTTTTCTATTCCTTCCTATTAGGGATGCCAGATGCAGGTTGGAAAATACCTGGAGCTTTTGGGGGAGGAGCCCAACACAGGCAGGGTTCAGGGAGAGGAGGGATTTCAATGGGATCAATGCCATAGTGCCCGCTTTCTAAAGCAGGCATTTCTCTGGGTGAACATTTCTCTAGCCTGGTGAGCAGTTGTAATCCCAGAAGGTGTCCAGTCACCACCTAGAGTTGGCAGCCACTCCTCACCTCCTTCTACTGAATCAGCCAGCCCCCACCCCAGTGCTGATCCCCCTTTCCAGTGCTGATCTGGGCTGGCAAAGCAGCTGCAGACTCGCTAGCTGAAGCAGCCACACCTCCCAGTACCGACCACCTCCCCCAGTGCTAATCTTGGCTGGTGAGGCTCCTGCGGGCTATCTCCCTTCCCAGAGCCAACTGCCTCCCCAGAGCTGATTTGGGTCAGTGAGGCTGTTGTAGGCTCGACAGCCAAAGCAGTCCCCCTTCCAGGACAAGGGCGGAGCAAGGGGGAACTGCATCTGGGGCACACACGTGCCCGGGGCATCGCCCCCCCCCTTCCCGTTGGTGCTATGCCACTGTTCCAGTGCCTGGCCTGGCTAGATCGCCCTACCCCCGAAGATCTCTGGGCGGTGAACAACATAAATATATAACATATACAATTAAAAACCCATTTAAAATAAACACAGCAGTCAATATATTAAAACGGCATCAGCAATAAAACCCTTATTAAAACCCTCCCAAAGAGGGGAGAAAAAAAGGTCCCATAGATGGGAAGGGACCCCAAACACAGGAGAGTAAAATACTCCAGCCCTTGTAACAAATGAGTTCTACATTCCTGTTTCTAAATGGTGGTTTCCCCTGCAATCTTCAGCAGTGGCCATGGCCTCTCCCATGGGTCAGTGGGATTTGTCACTCCTCCCCCCAAAAAAACCAGCAACTATCATTAAATCAATATAATTTTGTAAAAAATCTGTGTGAGTAAAGACTTCTTTGTTTCTTTTGACATGCCCTAAGTAATGGTCATAAGAACATAGGAACATAAGAACTAGCCTGCTGGATCAGACCAGAGTCCATCTAGTCCAGCACTCTGCTACTCGCAGTGGCCCACCAGATGCCTTTGGGAGCTCACATGCAGGAGGTGAAAGCAATGGCCTTCTGCTGCTGCTGCTCCTGAGCACCTGGTCGGCTAAGGCATTTGCAATCTGAGATCAAGGCAGATCAAGATTGGTAGCCATAGATCGACTTCTCCTCCATAAATCTGTCCATGCCCTTTTTAAAGCTATCCAGTCATCTTCTGGTATTTTTTGCCATGTGCTTTTATCGATTCACGTCATGATTTTAAAGGCTGTTTTTTAACTGCTGAATTTAAAAAAATATATTTTTCCAAATTTTCCTGACTTTTATTAAGATTATGTAATAAAGTAACAGAAATATAGAACATAAACAGAAATATCGGAGATAATATTCTGCTGAAATCTTTGTACTCTACTTAATTACACCAGTTCAGCAAATCTTGGGGTAAGAATTTTGCCAAGTACATTCAATTGAGATATATCCTTCCCTCATTTTAAGGATGTCAATTTGATTAACAAAAAAGGTTTCTTTACATGATCCAGTCCTCCATTGGTGGGATAGTATCAGTTGTAATCTGTTTTTATATGAAGTGCCTTGAAAACACTTGGGGAAGAGCAATATATAAATGTTTTCAATAAATAGATAAATACCAGATTCTTTGAATTCTCAAAGTTCATTTTTTAAAGTTAAATCGCTAGTCCCTTTCATTGTAGAGATCTGCCTTTCTCTTTACATCTCTGCAATGAAAGTGGCTAGAGATTTTTTAAAAATGGGAATTAGGACAATCTGAAAGTCAGAATGTTATAACATTGTATCAGTATAACAATAATCATTTGCATTTAAAAAAACACCACCTGGTTGCAAGGGGAGAAAATGGTTGCCATGGTAATAGAAGGGGGGAAATGGCTGCCATCCAAACTTTCTCACACACATAGCAGCCATCAGAGTTCACTGCTCTCTTTTCCAAAATTTCACAGTAAAGCAGGTTTGACAAAAGATCAGAGAGAAGCTGGGGGATATCCAGGAGGTACATAAATGCCTCACAATGTTGTGGAGGAGAGGTGAGGGGAGCCTTCCCAAGATCAACAAACCCAGGGCAAGTAGCCCATGTGCAAATAATCTCTTTCAGACTGTGGGGCTGACATTTTTTATTGCAACTTGTTCTTCCCAGTATGACCTTCAGATGGTAGAAGTTGAACAATTCATCTTCAGGTTGGCAGCTTCACGATGACTTTTCCAAGACAAGGAGCTGGAAAAGAGAATACCCGAATGACTTGACCTGTCCCTGCTCCAGAACTGATTTATCAGGTATTAATTGTAGGCTTGTGTCTCAAAGCAACTATTTTCATTTTATCACAGTTAACATAATGGGGAATGCTTCACAGGGTTCATTTAGAGAAGCTAATAATCTTTGTAAACCCATTTATGCACAGGAATTAGAGCACTGTATGCTACATTTAAAGGACCATGAACCAGAAAGGACCAAACTTGGAATCTTCCCTGTAGGGATGCGTTGGTGAACCCAGTAGAGCTTCAGAAAGTGCACAGGAATGCCTGCGCCATCTGTCCCCTCCTGAGCTCACACGTATGCACATCATGAGATCCCCCAGACACCCGGGTCACAAGATGCCTGAATGTGGATTCGACCCAGACAGGAACGTTTCTCCCTGCACATACGCAACCCTTCGCTGAGTCATGAATTGCGCAACTTTCTCCCGCTCTCCCGCCTTCCCAAAACCCTTAATAAAGGTGCCAGGGACCCCAGCTCGGCAGACTAGCAGACTAGCCAGATCAGCTAGATTAGCCGCTGGCTTCTCTCCACCAGTTTCCTGATATCGCTGCGTCTCGTCTCTTCATTGTGTCGCCGTAACGACTTCACTTCCCCATGTATGTGCTACTCTGCCACTGATAATTGTGAACAGATCAGTATTCATGTTTGTAAAAACAACAATTTATTCTCTTCAACTATAACCAAACTCAACTTTTTAACTAACTAGGAAAACCAAACAAAAAGAATAGGGTTTTTTTGAAAAAAATATCCACAATTTTAAAGCCCAGGCTGCACAAAGCAATTAATTGATAAAATTAATTGCTTTAACTCTGCTCTGGGGTGGTGGAAAGTGTGGTCAAGTCAGAGCTGACTGATGACAAACCTGCAGGATCTTCAAGTCAAGAGATGTTCAGAGGCGGTTTGTCATTGCCTGCCTCTGTGTTATGACCCTGGACTTCCTTGGTGGTCTCCCATCCAAGTACTAATGAGGGCCAACCCTGCTTAGCAGCCTGATCTACCAGACCAATTACTGACATGCAGCAGAATTACTCACCCTTAGCAGAAGTTTACTTGAAAGAGCCAAGGCCAGGAAATCATGCAGAGATGAAACAGGCAACCTCCTCTATGAATAGATGGCCACCTGTATGTGTTGTCAAGTCACAATTGACTTATGGCAGCCTCAGTAAGGGGTGTTCAGGGCAAGTGAGAATCACTCACGATTTGCCATTGCCTTCCTCTGCAGAGCTTTCCATAGTGGTCTCTTATCCAAGAACTGACCCTGCTTAGCGTCCAAGATCCCAGTGGCAAAGCTGTAATGGGGTGGGGGCGCGCTACATCCCGGGCGTGCGCTATTGGCGTCACATGGGGGTGGGAAATCACCCTCCAGACTCCCATTCCCAGGGGTGGGGCACAGACATGGGCAGATCGGGGCGGGGTGTGGGCAAGGTGTGGGCATGGCATGGGCAGGTATGGGGCGCTCTTGTAAAGGGCGCCTTTAGATGACCCCGCTCTCTGCGCAGGGTCGTGGGGACACCCGGGCGTGCGCCAGGGATGCCGCGCGCTGAGAGCAGCGCGCGGCATAGAGGGGATCAGGTGAGTGGGGAAATGCCCCAAGAGAGGCATCTTATTCATTAAGAAGCGAAAACATATACACACCTAAAGCAATGTAGCACCCCAAAGTCAAGGCAAGGCAAGTCGCTTTATTCCAACAACCAGTGCATGGTAGGAATCATATGTTATTGGACTATTCTGTACGGATGAGTCAATCCAGTTGCTCTAATTCTACAGCAACATGAGAGTAGAACACCCAACAATGTGTCGAAATCCCACAGCCTGGACTGCTTACTGCTTTGTGGAGGTGCCCGCTCCACACCTACAAAGAGAAACAGCAGAATGTTCTCGGAGGGGTAGCTTTTCCTTCTAGAAAAAAAAATCACATTCACCTATGGCTTCTATATGTCTAGGAATCATGGTGGCATATGCAGTCGGTTCCACTGTTTCTGCTCCAATTGCCAGAATTTTATGCTGATGGTGCTAATTTGATCTAACTACAAACTCTTTATGATACCCAGTGTCATTTTCAAATACTTTATTTTTAAAGCCCTGGGCATCAAAAACTTCCTTTCCACCTGAATAAATTTTTTCACATCTTTGTGTTTTCTGCTTGACTTGTTTCTCAAGAGATTGTATCCATGGTAGAAATAGAAAGATATGACTGTGTTGTTGTTGTTTTTTGCATTTTCATTCTTAATCTCTCTAATTACACATTTTGGGAGGTAATTACCAAAGTATAAGGGATGCCAGAAGTGCTATAAAATCATCTTGTAGAATACCCCTTAGACCCATTATGTTTCTTGGCACTCCCTTAGGCAATGCATTCACATGTCTGCATCCACTGTGATCTCCACAAACTGGAGACTGATGGACTGATACATAATAATATCCACTGTGTGATCCCTGACTGGCTAGCATTATTTGTAGGTGTTGCGGATCAGCCACAGGACCAAGTGGATCCTCAGAGGAGAAGCTGGGTCTATAGAGCTCAGTAGAGTCAGAGCGTCAACAGAATGAGCGCTCAGGCCAGTCAGAGCATGGTGGAGTAGAAAAGCAGACTAGTCAGAGCCTGAAGTGTTTGCAGAAGTTCCTTCACTTGCCTCCAATTCCGTCCAGGTGCTCGGGAGCAACAGCCGCAGAAGGCCATTGCTTTCACATCCTGCATGTGATCTCCCAATGGCACCTGGTGGGCCACTGCGAGTAGCAGAGAGCTGGACTAGATGGACTCTGGTCTGATCCAGCTGGCTTGTTCTTATGTTCTTATGTCCTTAGTTACCAGTTGGCGAAGCACAGGGAATGAGTTCACCAAGATCTCTGGAGGGAGATGCAGGCTAAAAGGCTTAGTGAGTTCTAAGTTCTTGCAGGATGAGGACTAATCTCTTGTGAGGACCTACAGGAGGACCTCCTGTGGGAGTCAGACTGTCAATGCAACCATGCAACTGGACTGCTGCCCAGCTGACACTTGCCTTCCTGCTTCCTCCAGACTCTGATCTCTGGACTGGATGACTTGGACTCTTGGCTTCCTGTTCTGGCAACTCAGCTCTGACTTTGGCTCTGTCCTGACTCATCTTCTGAATTAGCGGCTCTGTTCCTGTTTGTGAGCCCTCTCAGATCAGGCCAACCTCCTGTGGTAAACTGACATCTTCGGCCAGCTGCCCAAACCAGCACAGTATGACCATTCAAGAATACTGGGAAGAATAATCATCTGAGGGAAAAACATAACAGCAAATGGCATTTTTGTTGCTATCTTCCGCTCAAAAGCAAGAATGAGGGGTTATTTGGAGCAACTTTAGACTGATCTGAGAAAGCTCTGCAATCAGAAAAAGGGGGATTTAATTGACACTTGCCAGCCAAGTTTGACATAGCAAAAATCCGACTGTTTTAAAAATGCTAGTGACCATTCTGAAATGTGGTATGCTTTGGAAAGTTCTACTTACAAGTCACACTTACATGACAGAGGAGATCCTTCTCAAGAAAGAATCACTCTCATGATATTTCAAACAATGAGTTAATCTATTTGTATTCTCACAATATCTCAATAATTTTATGGCAATATGTGGACATCAGTGGTTCTTACTCCACCTCTCTCAGAGAGCCACATTTGCAACCACCATCCACCAAAAAGGCTACGTTTACTTCCAGTCCAGACAGGAGACTTGCACTTCAGTGAGCGAGTGCTATAATGGAGTCTTATATCTAAAATGGGCCCTAAAAATGCATATCAATTTTTGCACCATCATTTTTCTGTTCATGGGAAGCATAATATTTTATTGTGTTTTACATCTTCCCTCAACTCAGTGAAAACCAAGGGGTAGTCAAGTGAATATTCAGCCCCAGGTCTGTTTAACTTTTTATTGACATGTTTTGGATTCGGCTTTCAAAGACCAGAAAATTATGGGCCAACCCCTCCCCCCAAGTCAATAAGTTGTAGGGTCTTTTCTGGCTTCCCCAATAATTTTCAGGTTTTTAAATCTGAACCCCCCAAAATACAAGCCCCACACAGCTGAATATGAGGCTGCAGGGAGAGGCTGTCCCTGAGGAAATTGGAAGGACTCCCAATATGAGTTGGCCCCACGGACCACCTCCCCATTTACGAAGCTGGGAACTGGCTTTGCAAATGGGGTGAGTTTTCTTACAGATATCAGAGCTCTGGTCTGTGTAGGCAACCTGGCTCACTGCCTCCCCGTTTGCAAAGCCGACAATGGTTTTGCAATGAAAGGTGCTTTCTTCTAGGGAAGCTGAAAAGGCTGAAACCTGTTCAGCTTTTTTGGCACCAAGCAAATTCAGCTCTGCTGAATAGCCTTGGGTTTTTTCAGAATAACCCCCAAAACTTTAGGTTTTTCATAATTCAGTTTTACTAAACACCTCTATTCAGTGGCGTAGTGCCAAGGGGGCACACACCGGTGTGGGGGCGTGGTGGGGGCATTCCAGGGCGTGGCGGGGGTGTTCTGGGGCATGGCAGGGGCGCAGGGTGCATGCGTGTACCAGGCGCAGTTTCCCCTCGATCTGGCCCTGCCTCTATTCAAACCTGAAATGTAGAATTCTACCCTGAATGTGCATGCATCAAATTACACACACACACGCACACACGCACACGCACACACACACACACACACAGATACACGAAAACTATTCAAAATTCTCATGTTACTATCAAATGCAGGTGTCAAACAAAGGCCTTGGTCTATCACTAAGCCCTGTAAGCACAGAAACCAGAAAACGTTTCTTCTAATTAATTGTAGCAGCTCTAACTGATAAACAATTTTTAAAAGTTGATGTATGGTCAAGTCCCTAATCTTCCAACTTCAGTTGCCTTTCTGTAAAAATCAGTGAATTATGTAGGCTCCTTTTCATGCATTGCAACCTGGATTCAAACCATTTACTAGGCCCCAAAATCCTGTCAGCGGCCCTTGGCTATGAATCTCGAGGGATTTAAGCTGTTTTCCGGTGCTCAGGTGTAAACCAGCTGATACATATATAAAAACAAACTGACACAATACGGTGAAGGCAGCCCAGTGGCTGGACTCCTTTCAAGACTTGATAATTGTAGCCACCATTGGGAGAACAGCCCATTACAGATCAATCAAGAGCTAAATGCAATTTTGAAACAGAGAACATTTTTCTTTGCTTACATGAAAGAAAACAGGGAGGAGGGGCAAGAGAGCGGGTAGGGTTCTGAAATGGGTAATCTCCTGTTTTTCTAAATGTGCTCCCAGCCTGAAGCTCAATGTGCCAAGCTTTACCCTGAAGCAAATTGTTATAGCAAAGCTATTAACTTCTAAAAATAGGGAGCTGTAATGGAAACGTTAACAGGCCAGCTACTGGGCACAGCAACTAACCTGGGAAAGATGTAACAGAACCAGATCCTTTTTTTTCCTCCCTGGTTTTCTGTCCCATCATACTACCATACGGTTTGGAATGGGCCATTTTTGCACTTCTTGTGTGCTTCGCAGAGGGGTTTTCCTGCTGTTCTTTGTTTGAAAGAGAAGTGTCATCCCGCTATTCTGTCTATCCATTCCTTCCTTTCCTTTTTGTACAGCCTCCCTCTGGAGACTGACCTGCTGCCTTTTGGGAAGCGGGGTGGGGGGTTGCCATCTTTCATCTTATCAATAGACCAAAAATGGCACGCGCGCACACACACAAACACACCCCAAATCAATTTTCAATTTTAACTTCACTTCACTGTTGAAGTATCAGTAGACCAGTAGCACGAAAACAAAAAGAACGTGGCCGGAAGAGCTGTTGGGTGGGCGAGGAAAGGTAGGAAGGAGTGAGAAAACCCAAAGAGAGATTAATGCAGGGTCATCCAGAGAGTAATGCAGGGTCATCCGGTGGCGTACTGCTAATTTGGACATGGGATATCCCATGTCCCCGGGTGCACACACCCCCACGTGACAAAATGGTGTGCGCCTGAGCCACACGCCACCAAGTCCCACCCCCTGGTCTCCCTGCAGGCTTGTTTTTGCCCTCCCCAGGCCCTGGGTATGGTAGGAGCCAGTCTGCAGGGAGGCTGGGGAACAGGGCTCGGTGGCGTGCAGCCCAGGAGCCGGCCTGCTGCCGTGGCGCCAGTTTGAGACCCGCCCCCGAGACCCGCCCTCTCCAGCCTCCCTGCTGGCTCCCTGGCTCCAGTAAATGAAGCGGGGTGTGGGGAGCCGCGTGGGGGGCTCTCAAGGAGGTAGTCATGTCCCCAGGTGCAGTTTAACCCCGGTACACTTTTTCTGCAAAGAAAAAGGAAAAATCACACTTTACCAGCTTTCAGAAAACACAGGAATTACCTGATCTGCAGCACAATGAGTTTGGGAGCAGGGAAAGCATGTGCACAACTGAAAATCTGGTCCGGAGGGAATATACACTCACTGTGAAGCAGACGACAAGTGCATGAATGGTTATGGAATACTTCCCTACAGTATTATGCCACACGTTTTGCTTAAGCAGGTACATTTGGACAATTTTAATACTCTTTCTAGTCTGCTCTCTATCATTGGGAAGATTTATGCCAAACTTCTCCTAATCAGATTAGAGGCATGGGTCAAGTAATACTCTTTCTTGGTTCCATTTTATTGATTTCTGCTACCACCAGTATAAGATGTTGATCATAGTAGTCACAGTGCCAAATATGAAGGGAAAATCTGAAACATCTTGGCCTATGTTAGAAACCCATTCCCCAGTTTGAAGCTTTCCTCCAATATAAGGAGTCCTTGGTCCAAATTAAGTGACTCCATATTTGCTTGAAAGAAACATGACCTTGAATGTATGATGATACCCCTGGAAAAGTTATATGAGAAAAAAATTCTGGATATAACTGCAACTTGCATGCATTGATGGAATACCTTAGGGCATAGGTGTCAAACTCGCGGCCCTCCAGATGTTATGGACTACAGTTCCCATCATCCCCTGCAACTATCATGCTGGCATGGGATGATGGGAACTGTAGTCCATAACATATGGAGGGCCACGAGTTTGACACCTCTGCCTTAGGGGGTGGGCATGGGACTAAGGTTGCCCTTTAAACTAGAGGAAGGCTACCTGGATAGCCATTGGGATCGGGTGGCTGAGCAAGAATATGCTGAATCTTAATCCTGATAAGATGGAAGTTGATTATGATTGGAAAGGGTGAGATTCTTGAAGGACTTCTGCCACTCACCTTGGATGGTGAGACTTTATCACTAACAGACTCAGTCAAGAGCTGTAAGGTTCTGCTGGATCCAGCTAGCCCACTGGAAAAGGAGGTAAAAATCAGGTGGCAAAAATGCCTCTTATCAACTTCATCAGGTATAAAAACTGACCTCTTTTTTGGACTTAGTTACCTCCACCATAGTAATCCATCCCATGACAACCATGACAACCATCCCATGACAACCATGATCGACATGGGGCTGCCTTTGAAGACAACAAGAAAGCTACAGTTGGTGCACAACACAGCAGCTAGATTGTTGATCGGGTTTGAGTTTTTTGAGCATGTCATTTCAAGTTAAATATCATTACATTGCCTGTTAATCTGTGGCCATTTATGCATGCAGTGCTTACCTTGTAGCTGTGTGTTTTGCAGAGAGTTTTTCTCGCAGCTTTTGTTTGTTCATTTGTTTGTTTAAGTAGAAAAAACACACTGTGGAACGTCCACAGCCGACACTGTTGGATTTGGAAGTGGGGCGAGCGTCCGAGATGGAGAAACATGTGCAGATCTGAAAATCCAACCCAAAGGGAATTAACACTCAATGCAGAAGAGACCACAGGTGCATAAAAGTCCCGCTTCAATTCAAAGTACTTGGGTTAACCTTCAAAGTTCTTCCCGACATAAGAACCTCCTGTTTTTGAGACCACACCCTCCCAAGGCTGCCCATGATGCAACTCAAATAATCCAACCAGATTTTATTAGGTATTTTCCCACTGAGATAAGGAATACCACTGACGAGGATTGCCCTTTCTCATTGGCTGCACCTATGTTGTGGAATGTGAGGAATGTCCTTCACAGTTTTTGGAGCCTCTCAAAAGCAAAGCTTTTCCGACAAGCTTTAGGTGCCCCAGAAATAGATGTCCTGGCATCTTTTATCTGCATCTTTGCAGATGTTATACTGCATTTATCTTTAGATTTATGTATACCACGTTGAGTCTCGTTGACCAGGAGTAAAATGTTCTACAACTATGAAATAAAGAAAACCCCACTGGAGAGTTCTTTTGACTCATCCATGTCATTAATATCAATTCAATTCAATAAGCCTTTATTGGCATATACACAATAGTATAAAAATACAGTTCCAGTTAAAAAGTGAATAGTAAAAAACTTCGCATTTGTCATACATTCAGTTTACAAACTTCTGACAAAAACTTTGCCACGATAAGGCAACAATGAAAATCCTGACAATTTAAAAGTGTAACTACTTTATCTGATTCAGTATAATCAATCATAGAGTCTATGGCTTGGGATAACAGACTGGATCGGAGTTCTTGGTATAATAAGCAGTTCAGGAGAATGTGTGGGATGGAATCCAGCTGTCCTATGCTACAGGTACAGAACCTCCTTTCTTCCGCAATGTGTTAAAGGTGGCTAACTATGTAGATCAAATACATAGAACATATAAAACCAAAAATAAAAATTCAAATTTAGGACTGAAGTAAATTAATCAGATATAGTCCTAAATGAAACCAACCTCTTAATCTTTGTCAAGCCTTAAATCTGTGTTTTTCTGCATCCTCCCTTGAACTATGGAATTCCCTTTGCAAGGAATTAAATGTCCCTATTGTAAAGCAAAAGGCAATAGTTCACCAACCAGCATCTAGATCCTTCTTAAAAAAAACCATTGCACCACTCTTTATTTGTGCTATGCAATAAATACTCTTCAAATGTAGCTGAGTGCCTTCAAAGGAGAAACTGTGCTCTGTAAAGATGAGGCTCTTTGCAGAAACCACCAGAACTGACAAGAACAGTACAGGGAGAGGAATTGTCTTTTCAATGCAGCAGAGGATAGAAAAAAAATGTTCTTGTAATTGAGGACAAGCTATTTATGGAGGTCAATCTGCATCAAGCCTGTTGTGCGGAGAAGACATTGATGTGCGCCTTAGGGGGGCTTGAAGAAGAGATCAAGAGATGAACACAAGAAAATGTGAGTTTCTTTCCCAATATGTAGCAGATCCATTTTCAATTGTGCCAAGAATGAGGTGCATTACAATTACAGAACAAGAACGCTGGAGCAAAAACAATCCGTTTCCCGCCCAAAAACCTTCTAATGCCCTGTGGAGTGTCAGCATGGAAGTAAAAACCCTCTCTCTTTAACTATCTTGCCACTTTGTCAAAAGAAAGAAAGAAAGAAAGAAAGAAAGAAAGAAAGAAAGAAAGAAAGAAAGAAAGAAAGAAAGAAAGAAAGAAAGAAAGAAAGAAAGAAAGAAAGAAAGATTTCAATCCTTTTCAAATTTTCTGATATTTTGCTCAAGCAAGAACATCCTAAATTTGTCTAAAGGTTTGATTTAGGCAACAGTGTCAGAAATTAACACCACCACCCAGGAACATCTCCTTGTCTTACTAAACCACTTTAGACCTTTACAGACATTTTCCCATTCCAACTTCATAGAACAGTACCACAAGTGATGTCATCTTCCCAGTTCACACACTTGCACATATTTTCTGTGCACAGCTTTGGTCCACAAGACTGTATTTGATAAAAAAAAAATCTGAGGTTCTGTTCACGCACGGAATAGAAGAAGAGTTGGTTTTGATACCCTGCTTTTCTCTCCTGAAAAGAGTCTCAAATTGGCTTACAAACTCCTTTCCCTTCCTCTCCCCACAACAAATACCTTGTGAAGTAGGTGGGACTGAGAGAGCTCAAAGAGAACTGTAACGGGCCCAAGATCACTCAGCAGGCTTCTTGTGGAAGAGCAGGAAAAAGAAACCTGGTTTACCAGTTTAGAGTTCACTGCTCATATGGAAGAGTGGGGATTCAAACTCAGAGTCCGCTACTCTTAACTGCTATACTCCTACTAAACCAGTACTACTTAAAATGATGTCCATTCATATTGGATGGTTTGTGAATAATGTGCTTTTCCATTATATATGACAAAGGATGTCAAAGTCAAATGTCTGAAAAGGGTTCTGTAGCTTCCCTTGAAATTCCTCAGATATCTTGCTGGACAATGCTACTCCAAATGGGGGCTATGGTGGGGTATTTGTGTGCGAGAGTCCTCAATATGTGTAGAAGTAGAGGAAGAATTCAGAGGATTTTTAAAGACTATTGTTTACACAGGTCCAGCCTCTGGCTTAAACAAATCTCCCAGGGAAAAAGAGAAGGAGAAAAATGTTTCACCAGAAAATAACTTTATTGCACAGAAAAGCAAGGGGAAAAAATGAAACAATACAACACAGTGAAATGGAACTGTTCTGATAAAAGATATAGCAACAGTTTGCTAATGGTAAGCCAATAAACACTAGATTGTAAACCCCAGTGTCCATTTGTGAGAAGTGGAAGAGGAGGAGGAAGAAGAAGAAGAGGAAAATGATGATTTCAGGCACTGAAACAGATCTTAATTAAGCTTTATAAATTTCAGTTTCAATAACTTAAATGTTAGATTTTTCTTCAGTTGGTACAGTTTTTTACCGATGTTTCTGGTTTATGGATTATTACAGAACTTGGGTCCTAACAGGCTGGTACTCATCACAGTACACATTCACACAGCCTTGACTTAGGTGCAGAGGTGGGATCCAGCAGGTTCTCACAGGTTCCCGAGAGTGGGTTACTAATTATTTGTGTGTGCCGAGAGGGGGTTACTAATTGGTGATTTTGCCACGTGATTTTTGCCTTAGTTATGCCCCTCCTCTCAGCAGTAGCGCCCAGAACTTGAAGCAGTCTAGCAGGACTGCGCCCAAGGACCGGCGCAGTGGCTGCGTCCTTGCCACAGCCCCGCCCAGGAATGCCCCACCCCCAGAATGCCTGGCCATGCCCCCATCGTGCCCCGCCCAGCCCCATTGGCGCTACGCCATAGTTTGAATCCCACCACCATGGGAACCTGTTAACAAAAAATTTTGAATCCCACCACTGCTTAGGCCTGTTCCACATGGGCCAATAAACACGGGTATAGGACTGTAAAACATTGTGGTGGGGGGGGGGGCTTTGCACAGATCCCATTCCTAAAATGAGTCTGCCCCATGTTATTTTCCCCAAACCGGGTTTTTTGAGTATCATGCTATTAGCAAGTCTTTTCAAAAATCCTGGGTTGCAGCCACTTGCAAGTGAACAGCCGGACTGGAGGCGCTTTATTCGCCTTTGTTTTCCTTTTTAAAAATGTCATGGCTTACATCTGCATATGCAGGTGCCGATGGTCACATTGTGAGATATCAGTGTGGCTGTGGGGGCTCATTTGCGCATGCCAAGTAAATTTAAAAAATAGATGTGTCTCCATGCGAAGGCCAGACAGCAACCCGGATTATTTCCGTGGGTTCCGATCACTGCCTGCGTAGATGCATGTGAATGCGCAAACAGGAAAACGGGTTACTTTATCCTGACTGCAACTCGTTATACATTTGCTGTGTAGAGGGGGCCTAAGTTTGCTAACCAAAACAAACATAAATCTCTCTGTTGAGGTAAAACATAAACCAAAATTGTAATACATCAGACAGGCTCAAAATGACTATCTAGCACCTCTGGGATTTTGAACACCCTGAATGAGCCATTCACTTTCATTCCACACTGGACCACCGTGGCAGATTTTGTCCCCTTTGGATCAGGCCACTTATTTGTCATGGAAGTTCAGAGCTGTTACCAGGTGCTTGAAGGAGGTGGGACTACATTTTTATACAAATCTGATTGGTAAGAACAGCTATGTGAGATGGAGATTTGTGTGTCGCAAGTGGATTGGAAAAATCCACTTGCCAAGCCTAAAATGCAGGCTGGCTTAGATCAAGTTCTATTTATCATAAATATCTGGATACTTGAGATTTTCCCTTGTCATCAGTTTCTAGTCGTCTGCAGAAACTGGATCCAAGGAAAACTAGGCAAAAATTAACAATCCTTTCAACTTCTTATTATTATTATTATTATTATTATTATTATTATTATTATTATTATTATTATTATTATTATTATTATTATTATTATTATTATTTACCACAAGGAACTCTGGACATGCTCTGCGGAACCAGCTACAGCGTTGAGTAACCTGTGTGTTAGCTTACTTAGTTCAACTGCATTGTTTTTCACTTGAATGTCTCTATGGTTTCCATGTGTTTTTCCCTATATTTTGTTTTGTCCTTTTCGACCCCTCTTCGATTACCCTGTAACAAATTGGGGTGTCAAGTTTAGGATCCTTTCTAGCATGTCTGTGTCTCTTGCATAATGCTTCTTTGACCATTGGGTACCAATGGAGATGTGTCTGGAGTCACATACACAGGAAAAGGGGGAGCTTTGAGTAAAAGTGATAGCTCTTTGTTTCCCCAGTCCCTTTCACTTCTGATCTCCCTTGTACTAGTCATGATGTAGCTAAAATACAGCTTAGTTTGAAAAGTTGACCTTCATTCATTCATTCATTCATTCATACATTCATTCATTCATTCATTCATTCATTCATTCATTCATTCATTTTGTATAACACCTCTCCGCTCTTGGACTCCAGGCAGTTCACAACAAAGCACATACCTATATAACAGCATCACAAGTACAATAAAACTATAAAAACTATAAATACTATAGATTTAAATTAAAATTGTTTTCTACCCATATACACCTTTCCTATTTACTGTTATAGAATATTTCCTATTCTTTACCAGCAAAGAATCTTTCATAAAAGTTCACTTGCAGTGTGCTCGCCCTGTTTGCTGTCGTTGCAATGCCCCGCGAAATGTGAACGATGGTTATGTTTGTGAATATTAATATCTTGCCCCCACAAATACTTATCTTTCCCCCACTGGAGCCATGTTGGATTGGATCTCACATCCTCTGACCTGATCTGAATTTAGTTACCTGTTTAAACTGTGCCTTTTCTTCCAGGGAGACATATTTAAGGTTACCTAGCAGTCAGCCATCCGGGCACTGCCCAGACTCAACTATGCTTAGGTTTGGCTGGATTCCAGAATCATTGTGCTTTACACCTGTGCCCTCAACCTAGCAGCATGAACATTCCTACAGCAGCTTTTCATCAATTCCACTTACTGTGCTTAACTGTCCAGCATCAGGGCAAGGAAGTGAATATAGTGAGAGGGAAAGTTGCAGCAGGAACCAAGACCCTGAACAGAGTAGGGATGCTACCCTTGAACAGTGTTCGGAAGCTGCAGCTTGTGCGAAATGCTGAGGCTAAACTGCTGATTGTACCCAACCATGGGGAGCATGTATCCCGGAGACTACTGCAATTACACTGGCTACTGTCCAGTCAATAAACAAAGTTGGTCTGGTGGGAATAGAAGAAAGGGCTTTTTCAGCAGCTGTCACACAATTATGGACTTCTTACTTTCTATATTTTATTTAAAACCACATTTGGTTAAGGTCGTTTCCCCACTTACCTTGACCCCCCCTTTGCTGCGCACTACTCCCAGCGCGCGTCATTTCTGGCGTGCTCCCGGGCTTCCCCACGCACATTAAAAGGCGCTGTTTTGAGGAGCGCCAGGAATGACGCGCTGAGGGGGTGCGACAGCGGCAGCATCGGGGCGGCTGTGTTGTCACCGCCCCTGTAGTGGGGAGTGGCGGGGGACCCCGTGCTACTTGGGGAGAGTAGCGTGCAGCAGCAGGTAAGTGGGGAAACGACCTAAGTTACTAGCAGTCCTAAGTGGTGATTTTAAAGGTGGGTTTTAATGTATTCTATGTACTGTATTTTATGTATCTTACCTGTATTGTAAGCTGCCTTGATCTCCGTAAGGAAGAAAGGAAGCTAACAAATGTTTTACATAAAAAATAAATGAAATTTTAAAAATGCTGGGAAGAATGGGAAATATTGCTGCATCTGATCTTGTCCATGCAGGCACATCCGCCTGCCTCCCTCCTACTCCCGTTTCCCCCTTTCTTCCCAACTCATGTCACACCCATTTTCATCACCACCCCAGATGTTCCTCTTCTCTGGTTTTTTCATACCAATTCAACCAGCTTTTGAGTTTGAAAATTAGCTGATCCGTTAACCTTGAAAGCTCTTTCCTCTCTAATTTAGGATTGATTGAGGAGGGTGTTTTCCCTCTTCAAAAAGCAGATTTAATTGAAGCCAATAGGATCAAATTGCTCAAAAGCTGAAGTTTAACAGACTGAAATCAATCTTCCAAAGACTCTGAGTAACCACAATTTTCAAGATAACGCATCTGATTTCAAGTATTCAGGGCCAATAACAAACAGGAGTCAGACTTGGGTGTTTCCCCCCTACTTCAGTACAGAAATTGAAATTAAGTAAATTAGTTTCACACAATCAGACCAGCTAAAGTCAAGGGGAATGCTGATGATGCTCAGTTGTATAGGAGAAAAGGGCAAAGACAGGCCTCTGTGAGGTGGAAGATATCAGCAACCAACAATTGTTGAAGAAATACATGTGGAAACATAATCATTTGTACCAAGAAACCCAGTTCAGTCTTTCAGCGCCATATGTAGGATGAGAGAAAGTGAGTAGCTGAGGAAAAAAAAGAAAAATGCAGAAAATGATTCTGTAACCAAGAATGAAGTGATTCTCACAGAATGGTCAGCATGATGGTCAGAAAATAATTGAGAAGGAAGGGCCTTCCTCTGAGCCATGTGCAGACATACAAAATTCTCTTTTAGGGAAGAGTAGCCATTCTTCACATTGATCTGTAGAACATGCCAGAATCCAAGGACGTAGGTAAGGGGGGGGGTTCATGGGTTCAACCCCCCCCCATTTCATGTCCAAAGCTCCACCCCCCTCACCCCCACTGGCTGGGCTCCCAGCCGACAGTCCCTTCTTCCCTCCCCTCCGGGGAGAAGAGACTGCCATCCCTGGCCTCGGAGAGCTGCTTTTATAAGCACTGAGGTTGGGGGAGGGACTTGAGAGGCATGGTCCCCTGGGAGCATGGGTATGCCTCCCATGTCCCGCCCCTTGGCCTCAGTGCTTATAAAAGCAGCTCTCCAAGGCCGGGGATGGCAGTCTCTTCTCCCCAGAGGGGAGGGAAGAAGGGACTGCCGGCTGCTGGCAGGGAGTCCAGCCAGTAGAAGGAGTGGGGGAGGCAGGGTGGGGGCAGGTTCAGGCGGGCAGGGGAGACTACCGTCCCCGGCCTCAGAGAGCTGCTTTTATAAGCACTGAGGCCAGTGGCGGAGCTTGGGGGGGTGTGGCCATGCCCCCAGGGGTGGGTGGGGGTGTGGCCACACCCCCGAACCCACCCCATTAAAAATCTATAGCTATGTCCCTGCCAGAATCTCTTTCCACCTGGTATACAATCAATATGTAGGACTATGAAGAAGAAAATAAGCCCTCCAGTTAGCAATCTGGCAACCATGTCTTGGATCAGACATTTTGCAGCCTCACATACAAGACTCAGCAGTAACTGAGTCTTGGCATTTCAGAAACATATACCAACAGCATAACTGCATTTCTGGAGGGAAGCTGTCCAACGCTACTAACTTTGAATCCTATCTTCCGATTGGGATATAAGGACTCTGGGAACTTCATTTCTATTTGTCTCTCAGAAAGGGATCTTTGGCTCTCAAAAGCTTATAGCCTGAAAACCTTGTTGATGTCTAAAATGCTGCTGGACTAAAATCTAGTTCTTCTGCTTGGGATGACACACTGCTATTTTATTAGTCTTCATCCAGCCTGTCACTTACTCCAACCATCCACTCAGGACAACCACAGAAATAGAACTGGGTATCACTGCTGTATTAAAGACATTGCCCCCAAGTCCCTTATGCTCTTTTCCAGTAGTTACACACAGATATTAAACTCCACAGGGAACAAAATGGCACCATAATTCACCTTGCAGCATAATTACTATGGGGCAAAAGAATATACCTTCTGGAATCTACCAGTTAAGAAGATGCTAGATCAGGGGTCTCCATCTCCAACCTTTTTAAGCGTGGGAGCACATTTGGAATTCTGACATAGCATGGTGGGAACAGCAACAAAATAGCTGTTCCAGGATGGCAGATCCAGTCAGAGAATGATTGCCACAGTTCAACTTTAGTAATGTAATGTAGATCCTTTTGCTGTGCTATCTGCACAACCAAGCAAACCCCCAATAGGCAGTCTTGCAAGGAAAAAGTCTTACCCCACCCATTTCCTGAAAATACTCAATGGGCACCAGAAAATATGCCAGTGGTTGCCATGGCAGTCACCATCACCACATTGTGGACCACTAAGCTAGATTAACAACTCAGGGGCACACAAAGGTAGATGTTGAGGACACACTTCTATCCCCTTCTCACGGTTACACACAGAAACGCCATCTGCTAAGAAGAAGAAGAAGAAGAAGAAGAAGAAGAAGAAGAAGAAGAAGAAGAAGAAGAAGAAGAAGAGGAAGAGGAAGAGGAAGAGGAAGAGGAAGAGGAAGAGGAAGAGGAAGAGGAAGAGGAAGAGGAAGAGGAGCAGGAGGCTAATCTGAATTCCCCAGATAAGCCTTCACAGCTCAGGTGGCAGAGCGGAGAATCAAACCCGGTTCCTCCAGATTAGATACACAAGCTCTTAACCTCCTACGCCACTGCTGCTCGCCCCAGAGCTGTTTCAATTCTGAAAGCCTTCACAGCTCAGGTGGCAGAGCGGAGAATCAAACCCCGTTCCTCCAGATTAGATACACAAGCTCTTAACCTCCTACGCCACTGCTGCTCGCCCCAGAGCTGTTTCAATTCTGAAAGCTGACTAGGACTCAGAGTGAAAAGTACCCAGATAAACAGCATCACCCAGGAATGGATGGAATTGTGTTGCCATTGTCTACTTGAGCAGTTGGTCTGAAGTGTGACACATTTATCTCCCCACCACCCCCTTATCGTTTTCGGGAACAGGAGCCATAAAACAGGAAGGCTGTTTATTAGTGTTCTGGGAAAGTCCCACTGGAGAGAAATGTCATCTGAAAGGGAGAGGCTAAGGACAACAGCTGTCAGTCACTGGAACTCCAGTAAATTTTCACAGCCACATACACAACAAACGACATTATCAGTGAACTACATTCTTGTTAGAACATGCTTTACTTGGACAGCAGACTCTTCTGGCTATTCACAGGCTGCAGTGAAATGTTCTATGGAATTACACTTCTGGATTAGCAAAATGAATGTTCAGACCAGTACAGAAAAAGATAAGGAATTGGATTTTTTAGAGTTAATGCAAATTATGTGGTCAAAGTACAAAAATACTATTGATTCTATGCTTTCAAATGTCCATGTGCAATGGTATGAAAGATGAGTTATCGCATTGCCTAGGCACTACATAAGCAATGACACAGAATGAGCATAAGTTCACATGTTTATCAGTTACTGTAGGGACCCCTACCATATGGTGCCTGGTTCTCTCTGATGGTGTTTTTAATGCAGATTTTTTTAAAGGTTTCTTTAGCAGGTAATGCCACCATAGCTCACTAAGTCCATTCTGAAAGGTGTCCTGTTAGAGTTCCCACCTGAAATGTTGAAAAGTCACTATTAGAGCTAACCATGACCTCATGCCCTGAAATCTTGTGGTTGGTTTCACCTCCTGTGGCAGCCATTTTGTCGTGGCGCCCATCACCTGTGTCAGAATGCCAAAAGTGCCCACTGGATTGACAAATTTGGGACTCTTGCTGTAGGAATGTCCCCTAGTCTTTATGATAAGGACCACAGAGACTTAGGTAAACTACTGTTCAGATGAGGCATCACATCTGCCCCAAGCTCTGTTCTCCTCAGGCTCCACTTGCCAAATCTCCTAGCTTTTGCCAAGGCAGTTTTGGGAACCTAAAACCAAGGAGTCATGTTTTGTGCACCACCATAGGGGCTTGGCTCACTCACTGACTGCCACCAGGATGGAAGATTATTGGGAAGGTAGCCAATACTTGTCACTCTCCAGACCCATATACTGCCACCAACCTAGACCAAAGCAAGCAGCACCAGAGGACCCTCTCACCTCAATCATCTTACCTCACAGAGTCAGTATGGGATAAACTGGAGAGGGGGAAAAAATGAGTGTTTTGAATAGGTCTTTCCCCTACAGCAGAATTAAAATATCCCACAGACATTTTAAAAAGATCTATTTTGGCTTTTTGTGTTCTCTCTGCACAGACAAAAAAAAGCGTTGTCCGCTGAAACATTTTTCCCCCATATGCTGCCCAATGGAACTTTTGTCAGTTTCATAGCTGTAGATGATTCTCCATCCCATCGGCCATTTGGTGAAGGTTTGTGACAGAGATTTCCTCTGCTTGGAACTCATCCGCACATGCTTTCACTGTAAAAAGTGCATGTGTAAAATTTGCTTTGTCTGTCAATTTCGTGTATGGGTTGTTGTCCTTTGTTGTTGCTGTTGTTTTGAGGGAGTTGTCTACAAAACTTCAAAATGTTCATATTTCAGACTCCTGTGTTGTCATCATTGCTTCACAGGTATCTCCTTCGAAACAAACCAAAAGGAAAAATGACATGTGTGTGGGATTGCCAGGCAAAACAAACTAATTTTACAGTCAAATTGTTCGTGGGTGAGCTGCAAGTAGAGGAAACCTCTGTGGGAAAGAAGAAGAAGAGTTTGGATTTATATCCCCCTTTCTCTCCTGCAGGAGACTCAATCTCCTTGCCCTTCCTGCCCCCCCCCCAACAAACACCCTGTGAGGTAGATGGGGCTGTGCGGTAGATGGGGCTGAGAGAGCTCCGAAAAGCTGTGACGAGCCCAAGGTCACCCAGCTGGCGTGTGTGGGAGTGCACAGGCTAATCTGAATTCCCCAGATAAGCCTCCACAGCTCAGGTGGCAGAGCTGGGAATCAAACCCGGTTCCTCCAGATTAGATACACGAGTTCTTAACCTCCTGCGCCACTGCTGCTCACCAAATGGTGAAGGCAGGAGGCTACTGAGGAGGTCAGAAAATGGTGGGCACTACAGTGAAAATGAAAGTAAGAGCTGGGAGGTGGAAGAAATAAAGTGTCTCCTGCCTGTTTTTGTTCACACAGGCAAGAAGGGAAAAAAGATTGTAAGTTTAGTGATTTTTGAAGAACCTGGGCTGAAAGAAATAAAATGTCCTGAAGACATGTTGGTGGGAGAGAGCTGTAAAAACCTTGTCCCCCAAGCACTTTTTATAATGTCCTCATGACATTATATTTGTGCTGAGCAGAAAAGAGAATAGAACCATCAATATAGGGGTAAAATTGCTAGGCTTGACCAAAACAAACAAACAAATATAAAGGATCTGTGCACACAAAAACAAGGCTAGCCAAGTCCTCCAGCTAAAGTGTGCCAAAAAGGGAGTTTAGAAACCTAGAATACAATAGCCTGGGAGACTGGCAAGAAAAATTAGTACCGTAATTAAATGGCCTTATGTAGATTAGAAGTCATCTAACCCTTTTATAAATGGATTACGATGTGTTGAGGTCCAGGCGCAAAATCATTTATGGTAAAACAAATATTCAGCTTCTTAGAAGTGGAGATGTAGTCCAAAAATATTCATCCGTATAGGAAAGGCTAGCCTGATCTCATTGGATCACAGAAGAAGAAGAAGAAGAAGAAGAAGAAGAAGAAGAAGAAGAAGAAGAAGAAGAAGAAGAAGAAGAAGAAGAAGAAGAAGAAGAAGAAGAAGAAGAAGAAGAAGAAGAAGAAGAAGAACAAGAACAAGAACAAGAACAAGAACAAGAAGAACAAGAACAAGAAGAACAAGAACAAGAACAAGAACAAGAAAAGAAAAGAAAAGAAAAGAAAAGAAAAGAAAAGAAAAAATAAAAAGAGGAGGAGGAGGAGGAGGAGGAGGAGGAGGAGGAGGAGAAGTTTGGATTTATACCCCGCCTTTCTCTCCTGTAAGGAGACTCAAGGTGGCTTACCAGCTCTTTTCCCTTCCTCTTCCCACAACAGACACCTTGTGAGGCTGAGAGAGTTCCGAGAGAACTGTGACTAAACCAAGGTCACCCAGCAGGGATGTAGGAGTGGGGAAATACATCTGGTTCACCAGATAAGCCTCCGCCACTCAGGTGGAGGAGTGGAGAATCAAATCCAATTCCCAACTAATGGCTTCAAGTATAGATAACCCCTTGCATGGTGTTTGAAATGATCATTTCAAAAGATAATGATCATTTACACACAATGTGATTGCTGCATGATGGGGATGAATGTCCATTACAGCAAGGTTTCTAGTACGGATCTCTTTCCTCAAGCTCCGCTTTCACTTTTCATTCTCTTCACAGCAAGACAACTTTTAGCACAACTTTTAATTTGCTTCACCTCCAGAGCAAGGAGATTTGCCATTGAGCACAGCTTTGCCCTGGAGATCTTCCCTCCATCCACAGCCAGCCTTCCCTCTCCCTTGTGCTGTTTTGCATACTTTCCCCCTCCCCTCCCCTCCAATGCAGTCAGCTGTTTCAAGTCACAGAAAAGAAGCTCACTCACACAACACCAGCCTCTAATTCTCTTGATATTTTGAGATAGCCATATAAAGAGAATTGGAAATAACAAGCCTTTGTCCACTGGCAGCAGCAGCACCAGCAGCAGGAAGTGTTGTGTAGAGGGGAGCGGTGAGGAGGAAGATAAAATATCTGCTTTAGGACATTCCCCTTCTTTAGCAGTCTGTGGTCCATGGAATTGCTTTGCCTCTTTCATTTGGGATTACTTTTGAAACAGTGCATATGGGTATATTAAAGGTCTAAGCCCACAGTCTTGACTAATGAATGTGGTGAGATCTGTGACTTTAAGAATCATTTGCTGGGTGGAGTTAAAAGAGCTCTGCAAAAAAAACTGTGGAAAGGTTCCTCCTCCTGTGAAAACAGAGAAATGTGAGGAGAGCCCTCTACAAGCCCACTGTGTAATGGGTCAATTAGTTAAAATAGGAATGTGCGCTCTTATCAAGTGGGGACAGTTAGCTACTGTTAGGAGATTATGTTAAAATCCTATAAATAGGGGAAGCTAAATTGATACAGAGTTTTCTTCTCCAAAGGGGTTTCTTGCCAGTGATTGGCTTATTTTCAGAGTAAGAAACTTTTATGGACTCACATAATTGCTCTCCATGAATTATCTATGGAACAGTGATGGATGTCTGGTATAATGTCTTGTTGATTTAATCAATGTTAAGAATGCAATAGCTATGCTTTAATAAAAAGCTTAAAACAGAAGCAGAAATTATCTTATAGTATTACTTGTATACTATACTCCTAACAAACCTAAATGTTTGTGAGGTGTACCTCCAAACAGGAGTTAAATTCTGATATAAAACAGTGGTCGATTAGATCCCTTATGTGTAGAAGTCTCTTAGTATCTCTATGAATTGGAGCATCCAGCACAGAGACAGTCCTTTGGGCTTATTTGTTTTTGAAAACAAGAGGTCAGTCTGAAAACTGCCTCTTTTGCTTGGAAGGAAGAGGAGCTTTTGTTTCTATGCACGGCCATTAAAAACAAACACAGATTGTCATATAGAAGCATAAAACAGCTCACAGAAACATTTATTCCAATGGGTGTAGTTTAAAATTCAGACTTCTTTCCTGCTTTATGTTCCTTTCCAGCACCACACACACAGGTGTGCAAGTATTGAACAGTTTTCTATAAAAAGGGTATACAAATAGGAAAGATATTGAAAAATGGATTCCTGGGATTAAAAGTGCAGCATGAAGGGGAGTAGTAAAGAGCACTTTATTCCCATTTATTTGCAATGTTTTATTTTACCAGCAAAAGTGAGGAGTAGGGTTGGTCAATACTAAAAAAATTTGGTAAAATTCGGATTTGGGTATTTTGGGGCATAAAATGATTTGTATACCCAAATCCGAATCATAGCCGATTTGGATATGCCCGAAAAGTCGGGTAAATCCGAAAAATTTGGGTCAGTTTTATTATTTTTTTGAATTTTTGGTGTTTTTACACGTTTTGGCCTGCAGGGGACGCAATTTTAAGGCTAGCGGCACTAAACTTTTAGGATATCATCTGGAGACTGTCCTGATGATTCTCCCCAAGTTTGGTGCAGTTTGGTTCAGGGGGGGCAAAGTTATTGACCCTCAAAAGGGGTGCCCCATCCCCCATTGTTTCCAATGGAAGCTAACAGGAGATGGGGGCTACACTTTTGAAGGTCCATAACTTTGGACCCCCTGAACTAAACTTCACCTAACTTGGGGAGTATCATAGGGACAGTACTTGTATGATACCCTGAAATTTTGGTGACAGTAGCTCTAAAAGTGCACCCCTCACAGTCACCCAAAGAAATTTCCCCAGATTCTGTGCTCTGTAGTGGCTGGCTGGCTGGCTCCATTGCAGCCAATAGGAAATTTCTGCGGGAGGGCTGTGGAGTGCACATTTCTCATGGTAAACCCACAAAACTTTCAGGGTGTCTTCAGGAGAGTCTCTTCATGACACCATCCAGGTTTGGTGACCGTTGCTTCAAGGGGTTCAATGTTATGGGTAGGGTCCATCTCCCACTGCCCCCATAAGCAAAGTTCCTCAAACCTGGATGGTGTCATTCAGAGACTCTCCTGAAGATACCCTGAACATTTTGTGACTGTACCTTGATAATTGTGCACCCCACAGCCCTCCACCAGAAATTCCCCATTGACAGCAATGCAGAAGTCACTGCAGAAAAAAGAATATTGGGCAAATTTTTGGGGGTGCCTGTAGGGGCGCATTTTTAGACATATCAGCACCAAAATATCAGGGTATCATCAGGAGACTGTCCTCATGACACCCCCCAAGCTTGGTGCAGTTTGGTTTAGGGGGGGGCAAAGTTATGGTCCCTCAAAATGGTAGCCACCATCTCCTTAGCTCCCATTGGAAACAATGGGGGACAGGGGCCCCCTTTTGAGGGTCCATAACTTTGCCCCCCCTGAACCAAACTGCACCAAACTTGGGGGGTGTCATCATGACAGTCTCCTGATGATACCCTGAAATTCGGTGCCACTAGCTTTAAAAATTCTGGTTTTCATGTTTCACCGCTCCTGCACATGAAGCCTGCTGGAGTGAGTGAGCGGTGAAACACGCAAACCAGCATTTTTAAAGCTAGTGACACAAAACTTCAGGAGAGTCTCTGGATGACACCATCCAGGTTTGGGGAATTTTGCTTCAGGGGGTTTAATTCTATGGGACCCCAAAAGGGTAGGGCCCATCTCCCACTGCCCCCTGAAGTAAAGTTCCCCAAACCTAGATGGTGTCATCCAGAGACTCTCCTGAAGATACCCTGAAAGTTTTGTGGGTTTACCATGAAAAATGTGCACTCCACAGCCCTCTATCAGAAATTCCCTATTGACAGCAATGCAGCTACGTCACTGCAGAACAAAGAATCTTGTGCAAATTTCTGGGGGTGCCTGCAGGGGGTACATTTGTAGATGTATCGGTACCAATATTTCAGTGTATCATCAGGAGACTGTCCTGATGATGCCCTCCAAGTTTGGTGCAGTTTGGTTCAGGGGGGCCAAAGTTATGGACCCTCAAAAGGGTAGCCTCATCTCCTTAGTTCCCATTGGAAAGAATGGGGGATAGGGACACCCCTTTTGGGGGTCCATAACTTTGGCTCCCCTAGACCAAACTGCACCAAACGTGGAGGGTATCATCAGAACAGTCTCCTGATGATACCCTGAAATTTTGGTGCCAATATGTTTAAAAATGCGCCCCCTGCAGGCTGAAACATGAAAAAACACAAAAAAATAAAAACGCAATTCGGCTGGTGATCCGAATCCCATGGATTCGGATCTGTTAGGATTCGGACAGCTCAGATTCAGACCCTGCTCATCTGAATCTGTCCAAATCAGTGGAGATTCGGTAAAAATCCAGATTCGGACTGTCCGAATCTCCAACCCTAGGAGGAGCTGAAGGTGTCATTGCTGTTTCCAGACGAGGTTCTGGGCAAACTATTTATTGAGAGCAACTGACAAAAATATCAGCAACCACAGTGGTAAATCTTGTGCTCAAAATGTCCCAAGGCAGCTTGGACTGGTCCTTTTTCCTGAAACCTGCAACCGCAGATTTTCAAACTACAGTTCTAAAGCATCTACACTGAAAGCCTCTAGGTATGACCTGGTATTACAAGTGATCTCGAAACTACAACGATTATTTCCACTGAGAAAATGGCTGCTTTGCAGAGTGGGCTCTAGAGCATTATTCACTGCCGACCTTCTTCCCTAAGCCCCACCCACAAAATCTCAGAGTTGGCTACCCTAGAAGCGTCACATACATATTCCTCCCCATTGTTTCTATGTCCCTGTAATATGGTGCTAAGGATTATAGCAATACTTTCCCAGTACATCTTGTAACAGTTGATCATAAAACAATATAAGCTGCTGAAGCATCCCGAGAAATGAATGTGCTGATTTTTTTCCTGATTGAACTTGAACTGGGCCACTGAATGAAGAAGGCAAAGCTGGATGTATCTGCAAGCTAAGTAGGGCCCCAGATTATGAGGTTCCTCTAAATACAAAAGAACAACAACAACACTCAATTTCAACATTAGAAAAATGCACTCTGGAACATCATGAGTCCTCTCTAAGACTTGATTCATCTTAGGGTCTCATACTGATTTAATCTGGCCTCTGAGGAGAGAATGAGGTCTTCCAAAGGAGATTCAACTGGCCTCTACTAGGGAAATTAGGTGGAACCCCTGCCCGCTGGAACTCTCTGCCACCTGAGACCAGGGCCCTGTGGGATATTGCACAGGTCCACAGGCCTGAAAGGCACAGATATTCCACCAGTCCTATGGTTGAGGCAGTACAATTATACCATCTGACTAGCTTCCCCTCCCCTTCCCTCCCCTTCCTTCTTCTCTTTTTTACTTCCTTCTTGTCTTCCCTATTATTCCTTTCCTATCCTTTCCCCCTCCTGCCCCTCCCTCTGTGTCCTTCTTCTCTCTTTCTTTTATATTTATCTCCCTCCTCTGCCCTTGAACAGGCTGTAATTAATGGGTGGATGTGCTACATTGATGCAGCAGAATTGCAGAATAAGACCCCTGTTGGGAAAGAAGATGAGAAATGTTGCGAAACCAAACTTTTGACCATTTAAATGATGCAATGTCAACGGAAATAAGTATTTGAACTATTTGATTGTATTATATTCATTTGTATTGTATATTGCAATGTGTATGTGAAGTTATGTTGGGAGCCACGCTGAGTGCAGACTTTGGCTGGGGCAGGGTAGGATAACAATCGCAATCAGTGGTGCCCATGAGGCGGGGGGGCATGATGCCCTGGGCGGACCAGCAGTGGAGGCGTGGCCAGGCCTTTGAGGGGGTGTGGCGGGGGCATTCCTTGGGCATTCCGGGGCATTGCAGAATGGGGGCGGGCAATGCCGGGGCAGGGGCGCAGGGTGCGTGCGCTGCCCGGGCACAGTTTCCCCTCGCTCCACCTCTGATCGCAATTAATGAAAGGAAAGGAATCCCTGCCCTCAATTCTCTTTTCCCCACTACTGGAAGAAAGCAACACCAAACATGCTCTGTCTGCTCTCTCCTCTTCCCCCCCCCCCCATCCTGGCCTTTTGAGCAAGCTGGGCAAGTTTGAGAGCTGCTGGCCTAAAGCATTTCTGCCAGTCTTCTGCACATTCATGATTGCTACCCTGTCCTCTGCCCGTGTGGCGTAGCATCTCAAGTGTCAAAGTAGGACCTGGGAGACTGAATTTCAAACCCCAGTCACACAGTGTCATTCTAACCTGCCACACAGGGTTGTTGGGAGGGCAAAAGAGAGGAGAGCAACGTGAACCACAAGTGAAAGGTGGGGTACAAGTGAAGCAAATCAAGAAATCATTAGCAACGAAAGATAACTTTCTCTGTTTTGCCGGTTGTCTTTTACAGATCAAAACGTGTTGTTTCCTTTTCACCCAGCTCAATTCATTCAGCTTTTCAACCCATTAAGTCACTGTCCACCTCCACCCCCCCAGGTTGATCCTTCTACTTTCCCAAACGGCTGCCGCCATGGCATTTTTGATGGTCAATGAAAAAGAAATCCATTTGAGCTCCTTCTCATTGTCTCCATTCAAAGCCCTGACAAGCTGTTTTGGATTGTGCCAGGCGATGGCTCATCAGCACCCCATTCACAGGACAAGCACAGTTACCGATTATGTAACAAGTAGGCCCCTTTTCATTCACTCATTCTTTCTCTTTCTCTCTCACTCACTTTTTGGATGGCTCCGACAAGGGTTTTTTGCCAACTTTGTCGCCTGTTGGTAGCATTATCCACAAAGCAAGTATGTGATTTGTGCTTTCTGACTGGCAATTCATTGATATTCAGGGCACCCTCTAATGAACTACATTGTAGACTCTTTCATGATCACCCTTGTATTTCTAGCTCTATAGAGTCTTGGTTTTGTAGGTGTACAAAAGCCCTCAAATTTCTAGTTCTTTTGGCTGGAAGAAAAGCTTAAAAGCTTAACGCTGCTACCCTCAATTTCCCTCACAAATACTCATCGACACCATAATAGTTGTCACAAACAGTAATTTCCAGAACAGAAATTAAATCTAACATTCCCTGCTGAGAAACAAGAAGAGACTTGTGTCCCTAGCAGCTGAGTCACCATTTCAGACTCTAAAACCTCTTGCAATAGTCTGTTACCGGCTCAAAGTGTGAAGTGTTTCAGACATGCAAAAATCACGTGGTGCTGACCTTCTGAGAGGCTGCCTCTCCAGACAGCAGGTGGGAACGGTTTATGGGAAAGCACCCAAAGTCCTCTGTCTGTGGTCAGCTTGCTCCCTGAGACAAAGATTGATACAGATTTCTCATTTCAACTACACTTTTCATTTGGCTATGCCATTTAAGAAGGGTTGCATGTTGCAGAACAATTGCAGAAGATCAGAAGTACCTCCATGGCCAACAAAATGTATTCCAGATTCAGCTTCAGAATGATAGCAAAGCCAGGAGAGAATCCCACTCCTGGATTATGTCTGGACTAAAAATTAGAAGTTTTGTTCTGTTTTGGTATTAGCTAGGTAGAAACTGACTGTATTAGGTAGAAAATAGGATTTGTAAGCTTTCCTGTATTTGTAACTGCATGGAACCTCCTTGGCCCAAGGCAGGAATCCATCTCGGCCTCACCTTAGCCCACCCTTTTCACGTGCAAAGGTCCCTGATGGACGCGAACAAAGGAAGATCTTGGAGGAAGCGCCTCACCCTGCCTAATCCCTTCAGCAGGCAGATACGGGGGCTATCGTCATCAAGCTCTGCTTCCTGACCCTGGACACCTGGGGAAACCTTTGTGTTTTCCCGCCAGTGGACACGTCATCGCCTCGCCCTACTCTGGCGCGAAATCCAAGAAGGGGATGCCTATCGAACTCTGATTGGTTCCTGTATGTTGCAAATGAATGATTGGTTACTTTGAATCTTGCTAATGAATGGTGGTGGGCTGTCTTGTATTCTCCCGGGCTCCTGACGGGAGAAAGTGTATTTAAGATGTTGTAAGGCTGCTAGGCAGCGCAGTTGCTGTGTGGAACGGAGGTGCTGACACCTAGGTCAGCATCTCAAATAAATCACCTTTATCCATCCGAGCCGTGTTGGGTCTTGCTTGGGTTCCTGGGCGCTGCCGAGAGCGGGAATACTTCTGAGCAAGGAAAGTGTTACCTGAGCAGCGCGGTAACAAGAAGAGCATCGACATCAGAAGAGCCCTGCTGCATCAGACCAGGGGTCCATCTAGTCTAGCTTCCTGTCTCCTCTGGAGGTCCAACAGCACATCATAGAGACTGAGACCATAAAAACATCAGAAGATCGTTGTTGGATCAGGCCAGTGGTCCATCAAGTCCAGCATCCTGTCTCACACAGTAGCCAACCAGCTCCTCTGGAGGTCCAACCAGAGGGAATAGGCCTTCATTAGAACCTCAGAAAAGCCCTGCTGGATCAGACCAGTGGTCTATCTAGCCCAGCATCCAGTCTCCCACAGTGGCCAACCAGTCCCTCTGGAGGGTCAACAACAGGGAATAGAGGCCGAGGCCTGCATATTTCTCTCCTCTTATCCAAAAGAGAATCATGTCAAGCTCATTTTCTAACCCCTGAAGTCACTCATTTTTTGCTATCAAAACCCATGATGCGAATAGAGCCGGTGTTTTTCCAGGGAATAAGAAGAGCCACCCATACAACTAGTGTAAATAATTGTTTCCATCTTTTAAAGATAGATAGATAAATTTTATTGTTGGTCATTGACCATCACAATTCCTTACATAAAAAAATACATCCTGTTAAAATGTAAATATACGTGAGCTATATTTAAATTAAGTTGAAATCATTAACTTTGCATACAGACATCCGCCTTCAACCTCATTCTCCTAGCAGCATAGACAAATATAGCCATACAACCTGAGATATAATGGTCACAATCTGCTAACAGAAAGATCAGTTTTTCCTCATGGCTCCTGTCCTTCACTAATGACATAAATCCCATAATGTACTTTTTCCTGGGCTCATCCTACAGGGGACATTCTGAAACACAATGCTCTAGGTCTTCTTCCCTACCACAACCACATATGCAATTTTTACTTATCCCTTCTTCCTTAAAGTATAAGGGCTTTCTCATTGCTGTGGGAATGGAATGGAATCTCAGGTTAGTCAACTTAGTTCTATAGACATATGTTGATATGTTTTTTTTTAGATATGTTGATCTTGAATTATCTTATTTGAATAGTTAAAAATAGGGAGCAATCTTGGACTGATTTATTTTGTTCCTATCTATTCTTGTGTCCCTGGTGAATATCCATTCTTTTTCGGCCATTCTCCTGGTTTGCTTTACCAATCAAGTCATTCAGGATAGAATACCTTGTTATTGTTTCAACCAGATATGTACCCCATAGTTTGTCCTGCTCAACCGTTTTTCGTAGACTATACCAACTTAAGGAGTGGAGCGGGTTGGTTATATGTTTGTTCCAATGCTTTATGACTCTATTGTCAATATTTGCTTATAAAGAGGGTAATGCTAGCTCTGCTGTCATCAGTGCCAGGATCTTTCTCACTAAAAGATTTTGAAGACTTTCTCTTTGAAAGAGAACCTGTGCTCTTCATAATGCACCATAAACTCTCCTCTCTCAAATGTCTGGCAAGCTGTGGAGATTTCTAGAAACAATTAATACACTAAAGAGCAGGAGAGTTGTTCTTACCTACAAAACGCTTTCCTTGATTTAGGCTTCATCACTGATCCCAGGATCTTGACAAACTAAAGCCAGTCAATTATCTCACTGTTAACTGTAAATCTGAGGGATTCATACTTTGAATTTGATTTTAGGGATCTGCTCGGGTGTTTTCTCATCATCATTTTTTTTCCTGAAGAAAGGTCTGTAACAGGATTTGCCACAACCTTGGTATTGCTTCAAACGAGCGTCACGTGCTGACAGACAGGGAGCTCTGACATTTCAATCTTTGCACAAAGCCTTCGGCACGTCCCCTCTCCAGTGTAAGGGTGCCACACTGGATTGCATTTGTGAGAAGCCATTCAGCTCCAGTGATTGCTCCCTGCTCCCATTTAGAGAATGGCAACTTGATTTTCATAGGCTTTGGCACATCGCCTCATTACCCTTCCATCACCTTGAAGATTACTACAGTTGACAAACAAGTTGTCTGATACACTGGAAGTGTGAAACAAGAGTGTATGCCTGGAGATCTCTCTCTCTCTCTCTCTCTTTGTCTCTTTCTCTGTAAACACAAAGTGCTGTTATAAAGTAGTTGTCAACAGTTCTTTCGGCTTCCCATACAGTATCTGTAAGTTGTTGGGGGGGTTTTTGCCATCAAGTCACAGACACCTTATGGCAATCCCATGGGTTTTCAAGGCAAGAGACATTCAGAGGTGTTCTGCCATTGCCTACCTCTTCAGAGCAATCCTGGAATTCCTTGGTGTTCTCCCATCTAAGAACTTACCAGGAGCAGAGGCGGGGATACAAGGGGAAGGGGGGTGCACCACGCACCAGACACATGGTTTGGGTCATGTGGGGGTGCAAAATTCCCCCTCCCCCTTCCCCAGGCCCCTCCCCTCCCCCTTCCCCCAACCCATCCCCATGGCGCCCCCCACCCCCTTCCCACACTTACCTTAGTTCAGGGGTCTGCAACCAGCGGCTCTCCAGATGTTCATGGACTACAATTCCCATCAGCCAATCAGCCAAGCTGGCAGGGACTGTTGGGATTTGTTGACCATGAACATCTGGAGAACCGCAGGTTGCAGACCTCTGCCTTAGTTCCTTTCCTTTTCCTAGAACTTTTTCAGGCTGAAAAAAGGCCTGTTCGCAGTACAGGCTAAAAACAGTCTGAGGAACTGCAGTTCCCAGGAGACCTTGGGGCACACAAGGTCTCCTGGGAAGTATAGTTCCCATCAGGCCGTTTTTAAGCCTGAACTGTGAATAGGCCTTTTTTTCAGCCTGAAAAAGTTCTAGGAAAAGGAAAGGAACTAAGGTAAGTGTGGGAAGGGGGGAAGGGGGGGCCCTGCGGGAGGTGGAAAATATAGACTACACGGGTGCAGTTTGGCCCAGGTATGCCTCTGATCAGAACTGACATTTCTTAGCTTCCATGATCTAATGAGATTGGGCAAGCCTGAACTATCCAGGTCAGGGCATACTACAGGTTACACTGTAAGTAGAAATTACCTCCTGAAAAAAATGATTACTGCACAGAGGAGGGATCTCTTTTGAGTGGAGCCATTACAAAAAAGCAGAAAAAACAGGGCAGAGCAGGAAGGGACCAACTGTGGCTAGGGAGATTCCTGGAGATCTGGGAGCAGTGCCTGCAGAGGGCAGAGTCTGGACAAAGGAGGAAGCTCGTTGGGGATGATGCCATTCAACCTGTCCTCAAAAGCTGCCATTTCCTCCAGGGAGGGATGCCTTTGTAGTGTAACCATCAGTTGTAATTCTTGGCCTGCCCTTGACCCCCCCCCCCACTCCTGTGCTGAGGCCCCATCTTAACTCCAGGCCAGTCAATACCAGTGCTAAATGCTGATTTTTTTTCAGATAAAGACGACAGCTGTGCAAAATATTGGTTTTCAGGTGCACAGATGATATTCACATTTTTTAAAAAAGAAAAGCCCACCCTTTGTCCACACTATTTCAACAGGATGCCAACACCCCCTCCTTCTTGGATTTATTTGGGTGATCACTGCCAATTTGGGAATGCCAAGGTGCAGGAGATATCGCAAAGCTGGGTTGCCCATCAGATCTGACTCAGCAAACACTGGAATTCAAGTCAAGGAAATGCCCACAAACGTCTTCCCAAGGAGCACCAAAGAGAGTTCATTAAAAGGGAGTCATTTAAGCACAGCACTAGTGATGGCAGCTGACAGCCTTTGATGCATTTCATTTTATTTAAAATATTTATATACCTGCCTGTCTCTGAATGCTCTTCAGGACCTCAGGCAACTGCACTGGCCGTCTCGTCCCTGATATTAAAAATCAAAGGTTTGCAAAAGACTATTAGATCTGTCATTGATGTCACTTGCACACTGTTCAATGGAGATTTGTGCAGATGGGTAGAGGCAGGATGCTAAAAACATCCCACCATTGTTCAGAGCTTTTGAATGACAAGCATGAAAACTGGTCTGATTCATCAGAAACCTGCTGACCCCTTTTCATTTGCAAGGCTACTGACTGGCCGTTGGAGATGTGATTGGATGGGTGGGGTTTTGACAAAGTTGCTTCAGAAGCTGCTGCTACCAAAGCACCAAGATCTTCACTGTGTCGCTGAAGTAAGGTTGTCACTGTCCAGGTGGCAGCTGGAGATCTCCTGCAATCACAACGCATCACCAGATGACATTGATCACTTGAAGAAAATGGCTGTTTGAGGAGGTTGACTCCATTACATTCCCTCCCCTCCTTAAACCCCACCCTCCTCAGGCTCCACCCCCAAAGCCTCCAGGTACAGTCAAACCTTGGTCTTCGCTGCCCTCAGAGATCGACGGTTTCGGTTGTCACCGGTTGCCCCCGGCCGTTTGGTCGCCTTGGAGATCAGCGGTCGCCTTGGCTTTCATCGGCTTCCGAGGTGACTTTTGAATATCTCCAGTGCGCCGTTTGCGTTCTGCATGTGCAAATGGCATTGTGCATGTGCAAATGATGTACCTTAGAGTATGCTGTTTTCAGTTTTCACTGCCCGTCGTTGGACAGATTAGCGGCAAAAACGGAGGTTTGACTGTATATCCCCATCCAGAGCGTGCAAACCTGTGTGGACGATAAGCTCTGGCAATCATGTTCTGGCTGGTTTTGCACCAGCATCAACCTTTATTAGGCATATCAAATAAACTGTAGTGGTTTATAAAACATTTATAAATTTCATATCAATGTTGTAGTCAAGAAAAAACAAAACAAAAGAATAGTACAAATATAAGACATTAGGAATGAACCTCAAACGCTTGCAAGATAAATTTAGCCACTTTTCCCAGCACCACCACATCTGAATTATTTAACAGGAGCCCCACGGTACAGCTGTCAGGGTCTCTTGCAGTTTTGTCTAAAACCAGACCATGAAGAAAATGTCTTATATTCACATATCTCAGTCAAGTATAATATGCGTAAGAGTCTCCACTTGATTCTTGCAGTGTGGACAAACCCGTTCCTGGAAAGGGATAGATAAATAGCGACCCTTCATCACCGCATATGGTCAAGTATTGCATCTAGCCCTTGTAGTAATCCATCTCTGTTGGGGTTCAGTCACTAGCCTGTGATATTTAGCTGTTTGCATCTGTCCAGGTATTATTCCTGGGTTTGCCTCGTACAGCACTCATTTTCTGGCTGTAGTCACCACACTGAATTCTGAAGATGCCTACAGGCTCAAAAAGGTTGTAATGATGTGGACTTTTCTCACTGATAGGGAGGAGGGGAAATAATCAGAATTGCAAGAGATAAGATAATTGCATTAAACTAAGTGCTACTAAACAGGGCTCTGTAAACTATACAGTTTTTCGGTAAACAGTATCCTGAATACTTGGAATACTAAAGAGCTTTTAAATTGTTACAATTCTGACGCTTCTGTCTTGCATACCAGGAGAGTGCTCTACACATGTTCCTTCCATTACACAGGTTTGTTACCGCTGCTGCTCGGGTAACAATAAGTGATTTCAACTCAGGACCTTAATGAGGCGCAGGGAGCCGATGGTCTTCAAAGCAAAGGATTTTATTCGGAGATCGTGGTCACAGTTCGGGCAGGAGAATCGCGCCCTTGCAACCCAGTGCAAGAACTTTTATTCCCAAACTTCAAAGGGGCAAATGGGCAGGTAAAAGGGGAGGTGAGGGGGCAAACACCAATGAGAAAACAACAATACAAAAGCAAGATACAGTTACAACTTCTGAATGGGATTACAAACTCCCGCTGTCAGACGTCTTCTCACGGGATTCCCGCAAAGGTGCTGAAGGGAGAGCAGATAACAGTCCATTCAGGAAATCCAGGTAGGCTTGCTACCGCACCCAGCTATCTTCTTTATTAGATGGCTGTTTCCTTCAGTAATCCCCTGAGGCTCCTGCTCCTCATCTTTGCAACAAAGAAAAGTTCAAACTGTCCAATGGTGGTCCCTTCACGTCTTTCAACGCTTGGGGACCTCTGGGTGCTAGCAACAGATTTGATTTGCAAGTCCAAAGGGGTTTTTTTGTCTTTGCTAAGGAGTCGGCTGGGTGTTGGTCTGAGCTGCATTCCAGAGCCAACTTCCTTGTCCCTTAATATCAGCCTCTACAGGCTACTGCTTTTGCTAACAGACACAAATTTCAAAAATAACATTTCTAAACTTAAACATTAGAGAAACCTTAAGGGATAAACACATACACTTATAGGCAAGACTCTCCTAAATCAACAATAACAAAACCTTAAACTAACTGGAGAACCTAGTCAAACTAGAATCCTAAACAACGGGCACATCATAAATTCAACTAAAGAGGGGCTTAATACATCTTAAAAGGGCATAAGCAAGAGGGGAACCATATAGCATTGGCACAATCATACATATACGTTGTCTGTGAACCTTATGGAGGCTTCCGAGCCACACAAGTCTCCGCATCCGGGCATGGAGCCAGTGTAGTCAGGTAACCCGACTCAGGAAAATATTCTGTTTATTTTCCTGGGCAGTAACAGGCTTACCCATTTCGGGTGAATAGGGCAACGCTTGTATTTTCAGCATATCATTCTGAGGGTTCAGCACACAAAATTCTGAGGATAATTTTAGAAGGTAGCCATATTGGATTGCAATAGGTACATTTGTTTCCACTAGAACCTTAGAGACCAACAAGGTTTTTTTTGGGGGGGGAGATTTGGGGGAGTAGCAGTGTTCAAACCGTGACCTAGGATACTTATCTCACTACAGGTGCAAATTTTCTCCTCCCAAGGCGTTTCCTTCTTCTCTAATCAAGCTGTACATTGTACAATGTGCATTGCACTTCTACATTCTGTGTTCCTTCTTGGCAACGCCCCTCCCATCTTGTGACTGAGTTACAACGATTCAGGGATCTCCAGTCTGATTAACATCTGATGGAAACTTATATCCTAAAAACCTTCTTGGGCTGTCAAAGGCTTATCCACCCCCACCCCCACCCCCCACCCCCCAAAATCTTGTTGGCCTTTAAGCACTCATTTCCCAATAATTTTATGGAGGGAATTCAGTACATTTGATAGAAAGCGCCAGCAAGAAATTACAGAACTGAATGGAAGAGTCTCCATTAGTGACTCTCATCAGAGGAAGTTCTGTTATCACATTGAACGCCAAAATGGATGCAGAAGTTTCAATTGTTTTTTTTTTAGTTCCCATTTCTCCAGCCGCAGCGATCATGTGGCATCCACCATTGTGAAGGACCAATTTGGACTCCATCGTTCCTATGAGAGCTTGCTGGTCTGCTTTCATGGAAATTAAGGGCTGCTCAAGCTTGGACAGCTCAAATTGCTAAACATTATGTGAGCACCAGGTTCAGGCTGAAAAGCGAAAAAGAGCCAAATCATGGCTGTGCTTTTCAAACTCATGCAAGTTACTATGTTTTCCATAATGAAAGCTTTTAGTAGTATTAATTGCACATCTTTCTCACTTTCAGCCCCCACTTTTCCTTTGTCTTGTCTTCCAACTCTATCATTAAGCCAACAATTCAGCAATTTCTCTGGCTGTGCTAAATGATTGTGCGGAGACAGTGATTACTGGCTTTCATGCAATGGTCATTCTCAAAATCTTTCTTCCCATCTAAATACTACCACAAAGGAATCCCTTTTGTGTGACTAGAGGGGATTCCCATTCACCTTCATTTACCCTCTGGGTGGATGGTAAGAAATAGTGAAGGAATAATGTTTCTTAGTGGGAGGGTTAAAAAAAGTCCTTTGCCCCTAACCTCAAAACCCCTTGCAGCATGAAAGGGAAATTACTATTGTGTTTCGATACCAAGGGAGATATGTATTATCAAGGGCTTTCATGGCTGGAATCACTAGGATGTTGTGCATTTTCCGGGTTGTATGGCCGGGTTTCAGAAGTATTTCCTCCTGACGTTTCGCCTGAATCTGTGGCCGGCATCTTCAGAGAGTCTGTTGGCAGTAAAGCAAGTGGAGTATATGTACCTGTGAAATACACAGGGTGGGAGAAAGACCATCTGCAATTCTTAAAAGTGTTAAAGGTGCAATGTATTGTCAAAGGCTGTCACGGCCGGAATCACTAGGATGTTGTGGGTTTTCTGGGTAGCATGGCCGTGTTCCAGTAGTATTTTCTCCTGATGTTTTGCCTGCATCTGTGGCTGGCATCTTCAGAGGATCTGGTAACAGTAGAGAAAGTATATATAACTGTGAAATACCCAGGGTGGGAGAAATAACCATTTGCAATTGTTTAAAGTGTTAAAGATGCAGTTTGCAAGTGTGATTTGCATGTGTTAAGTGGAATCCCCCATTTTAGCATATGTATGTAATACTGCAATTGCACAATCAGTTAGTAAGGGCATTTGCATAGCAGTTTGCCTGTGCATTTAAGTATTCATTTACAATCCATTTTATTGCTTCCTGCACAGAGACATCCTGAGTCTGGGTGGTGTTCATTAACCATTGTCTTGATTTTTTGTGTTTTTCAGTACTGGTAGCCAAATTCTGTTCATTTTCATAGTTTCTTCCTTCCTGTTGAAATTGTCCTTGTGCTTGTGGGTTTCAGCGGCTTCTGCGTGTAGTCTGATGTAGCGGCTGTCAGAGCAGTCCAGAACTTCTGTGTTTTCAAATGACATTCTGTGTCCAGCTTGGTTTAAGAAGAGAAGAGTTTGGATTTATATCCCCCCTTTCTCTCCTGCAGGAGACTCAAAGGGGCTTACAATCTCCTTGCCCTTCCCCCCTCACAACAAACACCCTGTGGGGTAGGTGGGGCTGAGAGAGCTCCGAGAAGCTGTGGCTAGCCCAAGGTCACCCAGCTGGCGTGTGTGGGAGTATACAGGCTAATCTGAATTCCCCAGATAAGCCTCCACAGCTCAGGCGGCAGAGCTGGAAATCAAACCCGGTTCCTCCAGATTAGATACACGAGCTCTTAACCTCCAACGCCACTGCTGCTCATGTTCTGCTACTGCTGATTTTTCCGGCTGAATTAGTCTGCAAAGTTTTTCATGTTCTTTGATTCTGGGCGCTGTTTTCATGGTCCCTATGTAGATTTGTTCACAGCTTTCCCATTCCCTCCTACTTTTCTGCATTCTCCTGGGAGAAAGAAGAATACATCTCTCATGTGTTCACTCATGCAAGTCAGATATTTAAAGTAAAAGAAAACTTTAAATGATTTTCTCTCAGGCATTACACTAAAGGCAAATGTCTACAACTGATTTTATAGGAATGTGAACCAAGTTCTGCTGGTATGATTCCCTCACTAGTCAATCGGGATTGGCTGAATCATAGCAAAATTCCCAAAATGGGTCAAAATGCAAGTTGTTCTTCTATTCGATAGGTACAACCCCTGGACTCTATTTACAAAGCTCAGCTTGTAATGCCTCACTTTAACCAACATGCCAGAATTATTTTTAGATACACTGAAAAACAAGAGGAAAATAGAAATTGCCACATGTGGCTTGCTGCTTTTGAAAAGAACAAACAGTCCTTCAAAGTGAAAGGACTCCATCCCTGGCCAGGAAGCAAAGAATAAGAATTCTCACTATCTGACTGTCTAATGTCGGATGGAGATGCCATGTGCATGCCTTGCCCTTTGTGGGGCTTAAACAAAGAAGTGGGATAATAAGGAATTAGCCAGAAGGAAGGAGGTCCCTGGGAGCATTAATCTGGGTAAACAAAGAGACAACAGCCCTCCATGTACTACTGAAATGCTGAGCACAAAGAGACATTGCACAGTGCTTCACTTCCAACAGGGATAAACAGGCACCAAGGATGCCAAGGAGGGCTGACAATTGGAAAGAAGAGCTGGAAAGAAGTCTGAGTTTTGCAGCTAGCAGGACGAGGCACTTAAGGCATGATATTCGGCTGCTTTCCAAATCATAATTCTGTGGGAGCCACTGCAGATTTGTAAATAAAAGGGGTCCCAAAAACATAAGTGACCCTTTGCTCCCAGAGAAACAGACACTGCAGTGCCTGCCCTTGGAACTTCTTGCATTTCTAGTGGCATGGCATATCAAATCACATGAAAATTATGTTGGAATAAGCGACTTCTGCATGCCTGGACACTGGGGGGTGCTGTGTATCTCACTCTGTGATGTTGCCTCTTTTGTTTGCCCTCCTTGTCTGGGCCAGGAGACCGCCCACTAACTCCCTTTCTTCCCCATGCTGGTTTCACTTCTGCTCTAGCCTTTGACCCGAGCGCATGGTCAATGGCAGCCTGCCACAGTGGGGCCCTTTCCCACTGTTTCATTCTCTCACCGGCACACACATGATGGCGCGTTAGTTGTGCCCACTTGTCGTAGGGAAAGTAATCTCTTTAGACTAGGGTTTCTTTCTATCTACCTTTTTCCTGGAACAAAGCTGTGAACTGGAGATGCTTGAATAAATGTAAATTTTACCTTTTACATTTATCTCTTGGGAAGTTTCTATAAACTGCACTCACACACACTACTGGGCAGATCCATGACTCTAAACTAAACTAAATCTAACAAATTACATATATATTCAAAAACATGCAAGGCGTAAAACAGCTCAAATACAAACCATCTAGTCCAGTATCCTGTCTCACACAGTGGCCAACCCACTGACCTTGAAGGCCAACAAACTGGCTTAGCAATCAAGACTTCCCCTGTTGTTACCTCCTGGCCCTGGGATTCGGGAGCAGGCTGACTCCCATTTTCTATTCTGAGCCTGGGAAAATCTTGCTTTGCATGCATGGGAGAGAATTGATACGGTGGATCCTCCAGATTCTTCACATGCATTCTGAGCAGTAGAACAGGCTAGCAACAGACAAGGGCCAAGTGATGCTGATGTGTGGCTTCTATCTGGGCAAGGCTCACAGCCCACTGGAAAAATATTGATATTACCTATAGCAGTCCAATGCAGAGGTGGAAGTGGAGAAAAGAGTCCTAGGAGTAGTGTGGAACTGCACCAGCTTGGTTGCCCACCTCACTGGCGTAAGGGGCACCTAGGCCAGAAGCGAGAGAAAATACTCCAGTGGGCAGATGCTGCACGCCTCTTTCGTGGCCAAACTTGGAAGAACTAACCTGTCCGAATCCATGCTGGCATAGGCAAGCATGCTATCACAGGAGTGGGAGGGGGGGTCAAGGGGAGGCCAAGATCATTCCCAGGGGTGGATCTGATTTTAGTAAGCTTCCACTGGATTCCCAGCCTGAAAGTGCCCCCCTCCCCAGCCATAGACTAACGCCACCAGAAAGCATGATGTAAGCCTGTTTGGTCTATGGGACTGTTCAGGTGGCCCGGGGGAGGGGGGGTTGAACCCCTATGGAGATGGTGCCAGCTACCACATAGCTCTCTTTCGCATCTGGATTGGGCTGTAAATGTTAGACTGTTATGGCATAACTTTCTTGATTGCACTTATAAAATCCTATTCAATGCCTTTTTAGCAATGTAGCCTTCTTAAAGTTGACAGAGGCAAGACTTCCCTGTTTCTGACTCATTTGAATTACTGCAGAAATGGAATGGTGTTCAAGGGTACTCTGCTCCTCAGCATCTACCCACATCATAGGCTGCATTCCAACAGCATGACAAACCATGACTTGTTGAACAAACCATGGTTAGCACAGCAGGCAATCAAAATAAACCAGTGTTTGTTGGGAAATTCCAGCTTGTGTGCTGTTTGTTTCCTTTCCCATCATTAGTCTGAATTCCTGAATGGTAACCCAAGTGCCCTTCTCCTGAGAAGGGGTGAGGATGATACTCTGTGAGTACCTCCACTTCTGTCTCAATCCCTGCTTCTTCCTACATGACTGGGTTTTGCTGACCAAACTATTATTTAGCAATAGGAACCATACATGGAAGGTCCAGCATCCGTGGCCAAATCCACCCTCTGTGATCAATATTTACTGGTATGTGTATCTGCTTTGACTGCCTGGAATGCACCCTTGACACTCTTGCCCACAATTTCCAAAACTGTGCAAATCTCTAGCCCAGGGGTACGGAACCTGTGGCTCTCCAGATGTTCAGGAACTACAATTCCCATCAGCCTCTGTCAGCTTGGCCAATTGGCCGTGCTGGTAGGGGCTGATGGGAATTGTAGTTCCTGAACATCTGGAGAGCCGCAGGTTCCCTACCCCTGATCTAGCCTGAAGCAACACTTTCAACTCCCACTTGACACTCTTCCTTTTATGCATGCTTTCCCAAAAGAAATGCAAAAAAAATGTTTATTGAACTTGCAAGCAAAACTTTAGACATTCACTGAAAGCAGTTTGGATACATGTAAATGGAAATAAATATAGCAAACAGACATAGCATCAGAAAACACTGCTAGCATCTTCCCCTTTCTTTCCTTACAGCGAAGGAATAGGGTTCCTGATGTGTGTGTGTGGGTGGGGGGGGGTGTCTCCAGTTGATGCCTGAACAAAGTGTGATGGTCATCACAGTGTTTCCCCAGAACAGTGTTTTCTGCTGCACTGGTCTTCTTTGCATACCAGAAGAACCTCCAGAGAGGAATCCATGTGCACTCACTAGGCAAGTGAAGCCACCAAGAGATGCCTGGAAGAGACACCCAGGTGCGTCTGATAATGAGTGGCTACACTTGTTAACTGTCTGACTGACAGCCAGCATGGTGTAGTGGATGAGAGTGGCAGACTCTAATCTGGACAACTAGACTTGATTCCCCACTGTTCCACCTGAACCACCTGAACCCTGCTTCAAAGTCTTTCAGTCCCACCTACTTTACTAGGTGTCTTTTGTGGGGAGAGGAAGGGAAGGGGTTTGTAAGCTGCTTTGAGACTCCTTGTGGTCACAAAAAATGGAGGATAAAAGTGAACTCTTTCACTGGCATCTCTGAAGAAGGGATAGAAGTGACTAGTGGAGACACCTGCCCAGGGTCCTAGGTAGGTGATGAAGCTGGTGCCGAGTCAGTAGGAGAAAACATGGTGGGAAGTGGCATAAGATGGGTACTGGAACTCTTGTCAAACTAATGATTCCACTCCTGTTCTTGTCCCCTGGATTTAGATTTCTGCAGTAGTATGTGATGGGTTTGTTGTAGAGAAGTAGGCTCCTCAGCTAAATGCTAGATCACTACTGTAAAGGCTTTCTTTCTTGAATTTTCTCTTAAGATACTGAAATGTGACAGTAGCCCTTTCAGTCAACTATAGTGATTGTAGACCACTTCACCACCCAATTGGCTCAGTTTGTCCTCTTGAACGAACTCAGAAATCAACTGTACATGTGGAAGGGGTCTGATATTCTTAGTAGACCACAAACTGAATATGAGTCAGCAGTGTGATCAGCAGCCAAGAAAGGCTATGCAATTCTGGGCTGCATCAAAAGTATAGTGTCTAGATCGAGGCACATAATAGTACCTCTGTATTCTGCATTGGTTAGGCCTCACCTGGAATACTGTGTCCAGTTCTGAGCACCACAATTCAAGAGGGATATTGACAAGCTGGAGCAGGTCCAGAGAAGGGCTACCAAAATGGTAAAATGAGAAAATGAGGAGGTTAAGGAATGACATGATAGCCATGTTTAAATATTTGAAGGGATGCTATGTTGAAGAGGGAGCAAGCTTGTTTTCTGCTGCTCCAGAGGCTAGGACCAGGAGTAATGGATTCAAGGGCTGTTCAACAGTGAAATACACTATCTTGGTGGAGTCTCCTTCTTTGGATGCTTTTAAACTGAGTCTGGATGGCCAACTGACAGGAGTGTTTTGATTGTGTATTTTGGCATGGCAGGGGGTTGGACTGGATGGCCATTTTGGTTTCTGCCAACCTTATGATGCTTTGATAACGCTGCCAGGATAATTTGAGCAGGAAGATGATCTAGAAGACTCTTGTGAGACGTGGCAGAAGGAAGGGCCAAGTGCGGCAGCAGACGCCAGAATTGGGGTTGGTTTGCAGCTGCATGCAGGTCTGTGCATGGGAGAAGGCAACTGTACACACTGTGGTCCTTGCACTCAGACATCACGACATACCACAGTTTAGGGCACTTTCGCCCATGATGAACCATGCACTTTCAATCCACTTCCAATGCACTTTGCAACTGGATTTTACTGTGTGAAATGGTGAAATCCAGTTGCAGGTGATCACTAAAGTGAATAAGATGGAAACAAATTGTGAGCAAGAACCTCAGCTTGTAGCTCTCCAGCAAATCAGAGTTTGTGGGGCTGCCAACATTCGGATTCCATGATAAATCATCCTTGAACTTTAACAATGATGCCTGAACATGTTTCGACCCCCTTTGAGATTCAAATATATAGAACAAGGAAGCATTTCTTCATCTGATTCATTTCTTTACAAAAGGGAAAAGAAATCATTTAGAAGATAATATGCAAATGAATGGATAGCCCCCATTTTAAGCATAAATAGACCAAGGAGCACTTAAATAGGTAGACCAGAACCATATAAATGCATTTTGAATGATGTATGTAATCCTAAGGGAAAAACCAGAAAAAAACTCAAAGGAATTATATCCTTGTGACAACCAATTCACAGATAAATCTTCTACAGAGATTAAGAAGACTGCGGGAGAATCTGGGCCAGGTTTTTCCAGCCATTTGCAAAATAAAAACGTGTGGATTTGAATAAAATACTTTAGCACAATATTGTTATGCCTGCCAGCAGTGGCGTAGCACCAAGGGGAAAGGGTGGGGCGCAATGCACCAGGCATGTGCTGGGACAGGGCAGGGGCGCAGGACGCATGCATGCCCCAGGTGCAGTTCCCCCTCGCTCCGCCCCCCCTGCCAGACAAGGATTGTTTTGTTAGGCTACCTGTTAGCTAATGTATGTGTGAAGTATCGCCAAGTTGCAGCCAACTTATGATTACCCCTTATAGGTTTTTGATGGCTGACCCTGCTTAGTTTATGAGACCTGACAAAATCAGGTTAGTCTGGCCCATCCAGATCAGAACAGGATAAATGGTTGTGGTTTCTAAACTGGAGCAGCTGACAAGAGATGGTGTCTTAATAACTGGAATTCTCTGTCCCATGCTTGGACAGCAATGCCCTTCAGAACTGCTGATACCCCCTGAAAAGCTAGAGTGTGTATGTGAATGGGGGAGAAAACTTTCCAACTTAAATGGAGAAAGAAAGAAAGAAAGAAAGAAAGAAAGAAAGAAAGAAAGAAAGAAAGAAAGAAAGAAAGAAAGAAAGAAAGAAAGAAAGAAAGAAAGAGGGAGGGAGGGAGGGAGGGAGGGAGGGAAGGAAGGAAGGAAGGAAGGAAGGAAGGAAGGAAGGAAGGAAGGAAGGAAGGAAGGAAGGAAGGAAGGAAGGAAGGAAGGAAGGAAGGAAGGAAGGAAGGAAGGAAGGAAGGAAGGAAGGAAGGAAGGAAGGAAGGATAAGATCGGTATTGTCTACTCCAGGGGTCTGCAACCAGCAGCTCTCCAGATGTTCATGGACTACAAATCCCATCAGCTCCTACCAGCATGGCCAATTGGGGCTGATGGGAATTGCAGTCCATGAACATCTGGAGAGCTGCAGGTTGCAGACCCCTGGTCTACTCCAACCAGCAGTGGCTGTTCAAGGTCTCAGGCACAGGCCTTTCATACCACCTGCTTCCCGACCCTTTAACTGGAGATGCTGGGGACTGACCCTGGGACTTTTTGCATGCCAAACAGATGCTCTACCACTGAGCAAGGCCCTCTCTTCTCTTTTTTAATGGCAATTCCAGTGTTATATAAACACACACCCCTTCTGAGGTGCAGATGATGGTCCACTGTCCCTCACAAATATAATAATGCCATTTTTAAGGCAGGTCTTCTGTGATACGGTTGATACGGTGGGTATTATTTTGAGACAAAACTGGTTGGCTGTGCTTTCCTTGCCTAACTTTTGATTTCAACCTTCTGTTCTCTGCAGGTTGGATGTTGTGGCAAACTGCCTGATGCAGCCCCAGTCAGTGGGAAAGGTGACATATAAATAAACAGTGGGAAAGAGCAGCTGAAGAATACTGTTGTGTACTTAGGAAGTGGTCGTGGATTTTATTTTTATATTTTAATGTTTGTACTGCCCTTTTCCTCTCTTATGGGGATCCAAAGCAGCTTGCAATGTTGTCCTTGCCTCCATATAATTCTGGAAAGAATGTTAGCTTAGTCTAAGATAGACAGATGGATCCAAGGTCACCCAGCAGGTGCACTTATTTATTTCAACCTTTTCTATGTTGCATCACCAGGGGATCCGTTTTTACTAGACCACGCTGGCATGGATCTCAGTCTAAGAGTCTCTGGAAGTCCTCCAAAGGCTCTGGTAGGCACAGTTTCCAAGCTCCAAAATCCTTTTAATTTTCAGGTTAACCTTTGAAGCCTTGTGGTTTGCAGCTGTGACACCAAACTATTGGCCACCCAAGTCTTCAGCCCTCTGTGCTATCACCTGTACCTCTTACAAGTTCTCATACATCCTCATGATGTGCATTTCTGGCAATTTAAATCCCCTGGCATGCATAAAACTCAGGTGAGGAAAAGCTAAATGTTTGGGCTCCATTTCTCCAGGGAAAATGACACTTGATCCCCCTTTTCCCACCCCAGTGTAAGATATTGATATGGATTGAGTCATAGCCATCTGCTAAGTCTTGCTGTGATGGTTTCAGGGGGTAGCCATGTTGATCTGCAGTAAAACAGCTAGATTAAAGTCCAGTAGCATCTTAGAGACCATAAAACATTTGTGGGTATAAGTATAGGAGAGTCAAAACTCCCTTTGTTAGATACCTGAGGTGTATCTGACAAAGGGAGAATCATAGAGTTGGAAAAGACCACCAGGGTCATCAATCCAACCCCCTGGAATATAGGAAGGCACAATCAAAACACCACTGACAGATGATCATCCAGCCTCTCTTTAAAAACCTCCAGAGAAGGAGACTCCACTATATTTCGAGGCAATGTATTCCACTGTCGAACAGCCCTTCAGGAAGTTCTTCCTAATGTTTAGGTGGAATCTCTTGTTCTGTATCCTGAATCCATTACTCCTTGTCCTAGTTTCTGGAGCAGCAGAAAGCATACTTCAGGATTGTATCTCAGTTGATGTGTTGTATCAACCATCTTGACTGGATAAGTAGCCTCTGGAAGATCCTGAAAGGGAACACCCATTGCCAGACACAGCATTCAGACCATTAGTTGAGGACTTCACTTCCAAATCCTTGTCTCTGGAGCAGTAGAAGACAAGCTTGCTCCAACATGGCATGACATCTCTTCAAGAAAAACCTGGCTATTATGTCACCCCTTAACCTTCTCTTCACCATACTAAACATACCTAGTTCCCTAAGCCACATAGGGCATGAAATCCAGACCTTTGACTCTTGAAATCCTACATCCTGGTAAACTTGTTCGTCTCTCAAGCTGCCGAAATAGCTCCTGCTGTGATGCCCTTGCTTGTCAGAACAAGGCTTCCTCAGCCGAAAGGAGTCACCAGATGCCAACCCAGAGACTTTTTTTGCCTCTTGATCTGAAGGATAAGTAGTAAACAGGATTTTCCGCTCATGAACTCCAACTCCACTAATAATTCTGGGACCCAAGTGTGTCCGTGTTCTTTTTTTTCATATCACTCCAGGGGAGATCACATGAAAAAGAAGCTTGGCTGATAGAAAGTCACCTTCTTCCAATTTAATTTGAAAAGGTGCTCAGATGCCACGGTGATGAGCGTGTTATGAAAAATGAACTAAAAGAATAGAACAACTGTTTGATCAAGTCAAGGATCTGCAGTGTTCTTTTTAAAAACGAGGAGAAAATAAGCTCCTCTAACGATGTAGGCTGGGCCAGAGTAAATAAGACACTAAACAGACATTGCTTCGTTTGGAGCAAAAACTTTTTAAAAACACTACCTTCATAAGGCTGAATCATTACATAAATTCAGCCCCTGTGTGGATGAATCAGTCCTTTTGGTTTGAAGGAATTTGGTGGATTCTGCACAGCATGAATATAATGTCTTGGGGACATTATAAAAAAAACATTTTGAGGAAGAACTTCACACAGCTTTCTCCCCCAAAATGACTTCAGCCATTCAAAAATCACTAAAGAGCTCTCCCCCGCCAACCTGGGTTGAAGACGATTCCTACCTGCTGAGCGAATGCAAGCAGACAGGAAACACTTTATTTCTCCCGCCCAAACCTGTTACTTTTATGTTTGCTGTCCACTCCTGCCATTTTGGGGGATCTCCTCATGGAGGTTTCCTCTACTTGCAGCTTGTCTTGATATTTCACTGTAAAAAGTAGACGAGTAAAGTTTGTCTTGCTTAGTGATCCCATGCACGTGTCGTTTTTCTTTTTCTTTTTGTGCATGTGGCAGCTGCTGTAATCGTGTCACCGTAGCTTTGCTGACACCCTGCTCAAAGCAAAAAAAAAAGGAAAAACAACACGTGTGAGGCAAAACAAACTTTATCGACTTTTTACAGCAAAATCAAGCACGGGTGAGCTGCAAGCAGAGGAAGCCTCCATGGGGAATCTTCGTGGAGAATCTGCTGCAGCACACAAAATGACGGGTGCCCCTGTGTGCTCCATGCAGCAGGCAGGAGAAAAAATCTGTTTTTGGCTGGCAAGGCTTGTGTTCTCCTTAGCTGTGGGCAGAGGCGTATTGGGGGGAGGGAATAGCACCTGGAGACAACTTCTTCTCTGGGCACCATGCTTTCAAGCCGCCGCCGCCGCCGCCGCCGCCACCACCACCACCACCACCACGGGCCTCCATATAGGAAAGCCAGCTTTTGAAAGCTTTCAAAAGCCAGCTTTCCTACACAGAGGCCAGGGGGCTCTGGGGGCGAGGCCACACCCCTGAGCTACTCCACCAGGAGCAGGGGAGGCGGGGCCCACATCCCCAAGCAACACCCCTCATCGTGCAGGTTGGCTCCTGTGGGCGGAGCTTGGTGGCATGTGACTGAGGCACACACCGTTTGGTCCCATGGGTGGGCGTTGTTACGTACCCCTTCCACCCCACATCTTAAAACACGCATCCAAGCCGGGATATTTATGAATACAAGGTATATGTGAGATATATTTCTGAGTTATGTTAAGGCTAACAGATATATATATCGTGTGGCGCAGGATAAAATAGGCTAACAGCAAGCCCAAAGAATAGCAAACAGTCAGTAGAAAATAAATCTACTCATTTGCTCCTTGATGTCCACACCCAAGCCAGAGCTACAGTCAGTAGAATTGTAAATGTGAACTATCCCTTGAATTGAGATGCTGCAACCTTCCTTCCCTTCAGCTGTTCCTAAAAGCTCCTAAGTGCTCCCATCCCTGATTTAATCTCGCTGCCTCAGCTAAATTACAATAGCCAGAGACTCGCTCTTCCGACCACCTATTCAAGGTGTTGCTAATGTAATCAAGGAAACAATTGGCTACCAACCCCTGGGTTTAGGACAATAGATAGAGCTGCTGATTAGCTCAGCCCCTGCAATCCAGCACAGCTGTAAGAAACGAAACCTAATGCAAAGGGTCTCTTTTCCTGCCAAACTAGCGAGCCACCCTATAAAAGCCCTGCTCACCTTAAGCTCATTGTTCATTTCTAACCTGAATCTCCATTGGTCAAGTTGGTATGAGACACGATATCATCCTTCTCCAGGATCTCTGTGCTGGCATAGAGTCCCTGCCTTCTACTTCGTCTGCTGCACTGGAACCATTAGGTAATGTATCACCCTGCTGCCTTCCCAATTCCCTCTCTATCATCCAAACCTATTTTTCTCACCTTTGTATATCTCCAGGAACTTGTGTGTATGTGCCTCCATATCTTCCTGTAGGTGTGTTTGAAACCAAATTTATATAAACATTTTAAACTTGATTTGGACTCCTTGTGTTACTCTGCGGAATGCTCCATGATATATTTCCCCGTATACATAGTCTAAAATATCCCCTCCCAATCTGCCTCTCGCATCGCCAAGTGAGCAATTCCCCCAAAGCATTGCCAAGCCGAGTTATTTTCCCCAACGCCATTTTAAAGATATTCATGTGCTGTTACACTCTTAGCAGCTGGTGGAGATTCCTTAAAAATAAGTTCATAACCTGTTAAGCTGGGTAACAGTGCCCAGCACCCCCCCATGTGACCGAAGATGTGCACCTGGGGACATCAGTGTCCCCGTATCCCTAGGGCGGTACACCCCTGGCTGTGGGAACATAAAATGCCAAAACGGATCTTTTCATAACTCCGTAAAGACATTATATTTGTGCTGTGCAGAATCCACATATGTTCTACAAAAATCCTTATTTTCCAGTGTGTTGCAGCCAAAGGTGCTTTGAAAAAGGTGTCAGCATGACATAGTAGTTACAGCGATGGACTCTAATCTGGAGAACTGGGTTTGATTCCCCACATGAGTGATGAACCCTGCTCTGGTGGACTGGGTTTATTTCCTCATTCCTCCACATGAATTCTGCTGGGTGACCTTGGGCCAGTCACAGTTCTCTCAGAATGCTCTCAACCCACAATGTCTGTTGCTTGGAAACCCTACAGGGTCAGCAGAAGTCATCTGTGACTTACTGGCAAAATCACACGTGCCAGTCTACACAGTCTGGACAAGCTGCCTAGGCTCCTTAAAGGGGGTGGGTCTCCTATCTAGGGGAATGGCCTAGCACACAGGTGTCAAACTCACGGCCCTCCAGATGTTATGGACTACAGTTCCCATCATCCCCTGCCAGCATGATGCTGGCAGGGGATGATGGGAACTGTAGTCCATAACATCTGGAGGGCCGTGAGTTTGACACCTGTGGCCTAGCACTTGAAGGCCTGTCCCTGTTTGCCCTGTAGGAATCATCCTTTGTTGGCCTGGGAGTTGGAGTGGATGTGGATTCAGCACTTGGGGGCAGGGTTTAGAGTGGTGGGTTTACGCATGGCAACAGCCATTCCAATACCCAGGCAGGCAATGCGTGGTTCACTTCTAATTAACAAGTGTGAGAACTTCCCTTGGTCAGAGGCCTTTTCTCTGACCTTGGGTTCATTTCTGAACCCAAGCACTCACAAGCAACAAATCCACATGCCAGCTTCTACAATAACATCAGGGTTTATTACGAGAAATCTTTAAGAATACTCTACACCCATTTCAAGCAAAGAAAGAACAACTTATCACACTACAAGGGCTTAAATGAACTTACACTCAAGTGGTCATCTGAAGGACTAAAAGCAGGCACCCAAAGCAGATGTAGTCCAACAGACACATCCTCCTTTTTGACCCCTTACAGATGTTCATAAGGTTTTCAGTCAGATGCTAAGCAAGAGCTGAGGCAGTCAAAACTTGACAGCTAATCAGCATTTACAGCTGCGTCAATTAGGGAGGAAATCTTTGGGATCTTACTAGCAATTCTCAGAACAGACCCCTGAGCCTGGTTGCAGCCTGGAGCCATGTTTCAGTTTTGGCCACTGGTGATTAGCCCATTCTTTGCCTTGGGCGGGGCCATTGTTGTGCTGTCATAGAGCCTGCTCTCCAATCAGACCCTGAGTCCTGAAGGCCACCACCAATGCAGATTCGTTGCCAGCTGACAAGGTCCCAATACATCCCCAATACATTTGTTATTTTATGAACATATCAAAATGTTTTACCTGATAACTTTGCTGAGAATTACACGGTTACTTATTTCCAAAGGTACATTTTCTTTTATTTGCATTAATTCTCGGGATCCCTTTATAGCAGGTATTGGCAGCTCTATTCATCAGCTGTAGCTAGATTAAAATATCAGTTTTTGTTACAGAACCTACATTATATAATTCCTCCCAAATTGCAGTGGTAAAGGCATACAATAATAAGGGCAGCCTAAAAATTAATTTTCTCTTTTAAAAAAAACTCCCAAGACTTCCCTCTGCTTCTCCGAGGCGAACAAGGGCAAATATCCATTTTATTTTGTATTCATTTTTCTTCTAACCTTGCACGAGTCTACTGTAATTTAGATAATTTTAGGTGAGTTAATATATTAAATTAACTTTTCTTCTACCATCGTAGGAACAAGTCAGTGTTGCCCCAATTATGTGCTTCAGCCATAAGTAACCGTTTGTGCATTAAATTTCATTGGGCGACAGGTCACAGGCAGGATTAAAAGTCTGGTACAAAGTGCTGGTACCAAGGATCCCTGTAATGGATCTAGGCAGACCAGGTTGCCCACGCTGTGTGCATTAAGTCACTTCTGAGTTATGGTAACCCTATGAGTCAGTGTCCTCCCAAATGTCATCTTGTTAACAGCCTTGCTCAGATCTTGCAAATCTTGCAAAAGGGTTGTGGTTTCCTTTACAAAGTCAATTCATCTCATGTTGGGTCTTTCTCTTTTCCTTCAGCTTTCCTGTGCCTTCCTGTCATGATTGTCTTTTCCTGTGCCTCCTGTCATGGTCACCAACATAAAATAGACTCAGTTTAGTCATTTTAGTTTATAGGGAGTGTTCAGGCTTGCTTTGATCTAGACCCCACTTCTTAGGCCGAATCCCCACCAGGAAATTTGATCTAGATCAAACCAAGTTTGAAAATAAACTGCACCTTTTCATCGAGGTTTCAACCTCCCCACAGCAGCATGTTTCCAGTGAAGACATCTAGGCCTATCTTGGATTCAAGAAATGTAACAATCCCCACTACCACGCAATCGGCTTGGCGGGTCTCTCCTGATTGGCTGTTGTACGGTGTTGGGGCAGGAACTTTTTTCTCCCACGAATACGTGCTCACGTTATGACGTTAGCAAGTCATCAGCATGTCTCCCCCGCCCAAGTTTCTGGTTGGTTATTGTTCTATCATGAGAACAGCACCGTGCGCACTGATTGGTTTTAAGGCATTTGCGTCACGCTCCACGGAGGGAAATTTGAACCAGGATTAGACCCCGCCCCCCGATCCTCCCCTCCAAACTGGATCGAAGACGTGTTTTTTTGAAAAAGTAGTACTTTCAAGCAGGTTTGGCAAAGATGCGGGATAAGGGGGAGAATATCCTTGCCCTTCCTGAAGTTCAATAGAAAATCCCAAAACTGGATAGCAGACATACGTTGTTCAGAATGGCAAACAGTTATTTAGCATTCCTTGCTAAGCATATAACTGTATTTCAATAAATTACTGTCTTAACTGCTTGTGGGGCAGGCAAAATGATGCATGTAAGGATGAAAATACTTTGACAGAGCAAGCCACACTGCTGTAGCCCTGAGTCTCAAAACCCCAACAGTTCCATTCAGTAGAGCAAAGAATTCCAAGGGTGTTGGTGTGGGTAACAGGCATTCCTCCAGAAAATGTTGCTCCAAGCACCATTCTCCATGGAAAGTACAGCATCAAACCACTCAAATAGCAACAAGAAATGCTCCTGTTTGCAAAAAGGGAGAACCAGAATGTTGTATGCAGCCTTGCCTTGACTTTTCAACTTCCTTTTTGAAAAAAATATCAAGCATCTAGCTCAGCCATTCTCAACCAGGGTACCAGGGTACCCTGGGGTGCCATGAGCATGTCCCAGGGGTACTGCGGCAACACTACCGCCCCCCCCTCATTTTTGTGGTGTCTCCCACCGGCGCCAGCAAGGACATTGAGCTGGCCCATGGGGCAGGGCCTGCCACAAGGTCAGCAGCCCCCCCCCCCAGTGCTTCCCTTCACCCTGGGAGGGGAAGGTGGGGGGTGTGGCAAGCAGGGGCAATGGGAGGGGAAGGTGGAGGGTGGCAGCAGGGGTACCGTGAGATATGAAGAGTGAGGTCAAGGGTACCCTGACCTCAAAAAGGTTGGGAAACACTGATCTAGCTCTATAGCTGCAAAGATCTGCTCAAGTGTCTCAGCAGTCCCTGGGGTTGGCGGGGTTGCGTACTTACTACTTGTGGTGTGGCTGTGTGCTTCACAGTGTGGTTTCCCTGCCATTTTCCATTTTGATTAGATTTTTCTTTTTTAATTTTCTGTATACTTATAACCCACCCATCACTGAAGTCCCTGCTGTGAAATGTCGAACCAAACTAATCCACCATTTTGTCTGCCCGCCATGCCTTGTTTGCTTCTTTCCAGCCACCTTTTTCACACTTTTTGGAGGGCTCCCCTTCTTTAATCTAGCATTAGTTTGCTGGATTAAAGAGGGTCCATTGCTGCAGTGGTAGGTCTACACTGATGCTGCTGTTTAAAAAAGCCTTTCAGATTGCTGTGAAATTGGTGGAACTACTGCCCACCCGCTGCTTCCCTGTTTTTGTTCTCTGCTATCTTTTTTTTGTTCGCTTGCTGACCTTTTTGAGCATGACTTTGCTGGCATGATCCTTTGCTCCGTTGATAGACTCCTAAACTTTATACAAAAAAAAAATTAAAAGCCCTTCCTATCAATGTGAAATGGTGAAACTAAGGGTGTGGGGAGTTAGAGAGGAGTGAGAAAGCCTAAAGACAGAGTAATGCATGGCCACCTCCTCCACTTTCCCAGTAATGCAGGAGAAAAGTAGCAGTTTCCCCACATTTGGAAACTGCACGGTTTCTCTCATCTGCAGCACCATGAAACTGGGAGCAGGGAAAACATGTGCACAACTGGAAATCTGACTCAAATGTTATGTACCCTTGACCCAAAGAAACTAAACATGCCCCAAAGGCCCATAAGGTTTCAACACAAAGCTCCTTGTTCCTCATTGAGAGCAGAACACTATTGTGCAAAATAAAAGAAATCATGTGCACTTATATTATTTGAAAGGTCAGAGAGAGATTAGCCCTGTTACCATTACAATAGCTCAGTCAATGACCAAGATATGAAAAGCTACAGATAAAACAGAAGGTTTTTATGCATTTGACATGAAAAGCTAGAGCTGAGCCCCACTGAATGGATTGAATGGACCTTAGTCCTTGCATCTGTATTATTTCAAAGGTCAGAGAATTAAGCCTTTCTGGAAGTGAAATCGGGGTTTCGGCCACCAGAACGCACCCAACCACACCTGCCTCTGCAGAGAACATAGCCAAGCTGCACAGAGACTTGGAGGGTGACGGCAACTTTTTGCCTCCGCACAAATAAATGTTAAGTCGCTTGTAATAAACATCAATTATCTGCAGTACCAAAACAAAGAAATAATCAAGCATAAACAATACTTACTGAAAGGAAACGTCCTGCCTGTGGGGTTTGGGTCGTTTCAAAGCATTCCAATGCTGGGATTTCTCTCTGCTATGTCAGCTTGAAGAGCTGATGTGAGTTTTACCTGCTGCAGCGGAAAAGGTGAGGGTTAACGAATAATCGCCCCAGATCCTTTGTGTTAGGAACTGCTGCAGGGTGTGGAAGGATTGGTGGCCTTTCTTGGCTGGGGAAAACAACTAATTGTTCAGCGGAACCTTCTAAGTGTCAATCAAACCAGAATAACAACAATGCTCATTACACTCCTGGAAGCCATTCAGAGCTCAAGAGGTAGGGGGAAGTAATGGCCACAAGAAAGGTCCTTGGGAAATGGAGGGAAGCCTGAAGAAACTGGAGCTATTCAGAAGCTCTAGAAGTCTGCATCTAACGATTGGTCTGGCAAATTGAGACCATTTCACAAAATTCAGCTCCACCTTTTGCATCCACAGTTTCTGGCGTTTCTTACCTCATGACCCAAACTCCCCTTGCTTGTACATCCATTTTCAGAGACAAAATAATTGTCCTTTACCTTCAATCATATTATTTTCCATTTTTTCAGCTCTATGCCCTGATCACCCTCTCCCCTCTACAAGTTCTCTTTCACCCATTCCTCCCTGTGGACCTTCCTATTCATAGCTGCTACGTCTTTCCCTGTTGTCCCTGTTTTTATTCATTTTTCTAGCACCCCCCACTCATCTTTTTCTGTCTACACACCATTGTTGCCACTTGCTCTTTGACCTTCCCTCTGCTACTTGACCTGAGATTTTCCCCCCAACCAAATCAACATTTCCCTCCTAGAGCAGAAGTTGCACAGTTTATTAACATTCTATAGTTGTCAGATTCTCTGCAAGAGGTTAGTCCTGTACCATTACAATAACACAACCAATGACCAGGAGATCAGGAGCCAAAGATAAAACAAATGTGAAATGCTAGATCTGAGCCCCACTGAATGAATGTAATGGTCCCTAGGACAGTGGTGGTGAACCTATGGCACTCCAGATGTTCATGGACTACAATTCCCATCAATTGGCCATGCTGGCAGGGGCTGATGGGAATTGTAGTCCATGAACATCTGGAGTGCCATAGGTTCCCCACCACGGCCCTAGGACCATTACTGGAACTCCAGTATCTCAAACCAACTGACTGGCCAGCATGGTAGAGTGGTTAACAGCAGTGGACTCTAATCTAGAGAACCAGGTTTGATTCCCCACTTCTCCACATGGACAGCAAACTCTCATCTGATTAACTGGATTTGTTTCCCCACTCCTGCAGTTCTACTAGATGACCTTGGGCTAGTCACAGTTCTTCAGAACTCTTTCAGCCACATCTAACTCACAAAGGCCCACTCTGTATGGGCCATATACAGCAGTGTGCGGCCGGTAAAAATGCTACTGCTGGTGTGAAGCTGCAATGGCCTATTTCCCTCACAATGGCATTTTTGTGACTCGCTAAACGAGAAAGTCTTTTTAAAAACAGTGGTGTCCAAGCGAAGAGCACCACGTGGAAGGTGCCATTTTTCGGGCCACTGTTTTCCCCCCTACTCACCTCCTCTTCCCTGCATAGCTCCATGGGGACGAGGGTACATGCTGCCTGCCCTCCAACCCCCGGGGTGTTGCCAGGGCCATGGGTGGGGGGGGGGGTGTCCCCTCATCTCTGCAGAGCTACGCAGGGAAGAGGAGGTAAGTTTTTAAAAAAGTGGTACACCTCTGTGCAGAGGCACCACTGCGGGCTGTGAGCTGTGGGCTGAGGGCTGCAGCAGCTCTAGGGCCACCCGCACACAAGTGTGCGAAGGGCCTCAGGGCTGCACTGGTGTCATGTACACCAATGCCTCACCACTCCCTGGGCCCATGCAAAAAGGGCCAAGGTGCCTGTTGCAGGAAGAGGAAGGGGAACGGAGTTTGTAAGCCCCTTTGGGATTGTGTACAGTGGAGAAAAGCAAGGTGTAAATCCAAAACTCTACATCTTCTAAGAGAGAGAAAATCACCCACAATCTGAAATAGAAGGTAAGACCACCATCCCCAAATCTTCCCTAAATTGTAACAGTGCCTCTACCTCAACTTTGGACATAGCCTACCCACCTCCAGCTTCTCTTTTGATAACATCTCTTTTTTAAAAAGCCCCTGTCACTAAAACCAAGAAATAAGGGAGATGATGAGTCATGTTTGTCAGAAGGAAAGAAAGGGATGTACTCCCAGTTCACTGAAGCTCTTGACAGGGGGGAATGACAGCTATTGAGAAGACAATAGAGCTTTCATGGCCTTCTTTTATGATGATGGCACTACTCCCAGATTTTACAAGAAGAATATTCTGCCTGCTCTTCAAGATGTCATTTAAGAATGCTGGGTTCGGCAGCGGAGTGTTTCAACAGATCACTCAGTGCTGAATTTTACAGAATGATTTACTCCTCTGTTTATCTATAGATCCTGAAATAAAGCAGTTAGCGAACGTCGTTTTTTCCGCAGGTGTGTCTACTGGGTTTCGATTCATCTTTTCTACAATCTGCTGTTTTTAAAATCTATATTTCCCAGCATGCACTTCATTCCAGAAATGGTTAATGTAGTCATGTGAGAAGGAAAGTAGCATAGTATGACCCAATGTTGTCAGGATCTCTACTTGGAAGGGAGGCCACCAAGGAAGTCTCTGCAGAGGAAGGCAATGACAAACCATCTCTGCTTAATCCCTTGCTTTGAGAGCTAAGGTCACCTCAGGTCAGCTGCAAGTTGATGGAACTTTGCACATGTAACCCCTATGTTCAGAATGGATTGACCCAGAAAGGGGTGGAGACTCAAAGCAGCAGAAGGCTGCAAAAACTGGTGAAGTTGGAGGAAGCAAGGCTACCAGGCTGGGACCTTGAATTAATTCTTTATAAGCTCTTAACACCTTGTTTAAGGTAACTGCAAAGTTGTTGGGAACTAGTGGGGAGTTGTTTATTTTTGCTCTTTTTGTAAATGTTAGAATTTATTGTTTCAGGGCTTGCTTTGTATGTAATTGATGGGAGTTCGTTTGGGGACCTTCATCATCTTGGATTCCATTCACCAAGCCTCTGAAGTCTTCATAAGCCAACCACCAGCAGGAAGAATTGGACTTGGCATTTATCAGTAGATTGTCAAGATAAGGACTTGAAATGCAACCTAGAAGGACTGTAAATTGTTAAAAGTTAAATGTTAATGTTAAAAGTGTTATTTGTTAAGGAAGTGAACCATTTTGTTTTAAAATTTAGTTCTTTGCAACTCCTTCCAAGTTCTGCCCCACAGAACCCACAGTTAGAGGTTACACACACACACAATGAAGTTGTGCACAATCACTGTGCAACTGGACTGACCCATAGCAAGGATCTGCCATTGCTCACAGAATACATATTAAGCCTCATACTAGAAGTTTGGAAATCTAATGGAAATCTATCCTGATCATATTAACCAGACCTTAGATTGGTTATGAACATGTATAATTTACAATCAAGGTAATTAAGGGGTATTCTCTTAATTCCTCTTTACTCAGTTTTTTCCCTGATATCCGAAAAATAAAATCCCTTTTATTTTCCTATTTCTAGGAAGCTGGACTCAGTTTTAATCCATTCCATTGTAATCAAAGAGAAATTCAAAGAGAGGAGAAGCAGGGAAGGAAGATCTACAAAACTTCACTTAGCCAGTTCAAGACTGACTCAGCCTTCCACCCTTTCAAGATCATTAAAATGAGTATCCAGCTTGCTGAGGCTAAAGTGTAGACAACTGAGGAAGGCAATGGCAACCCACCCCATAAACAAAGTCAGTTTACTAAACATTGTGTTTATCCCGTGGGTCAGTAATGATCTAGTCCTTGCACAGAAGACTACCTTTCCCTTTTTAGACAATGGTGGATTCTGCACAGGGCAAATATGAAATGTGTAGAATGGTATACATACTGGTTTTTTTTTGGGGGGGGGGGACACACTTTGCACAGGTCCCATTCCCAAAATGAGTTTGACCCATTTTATTCCCCTCAACCTGGGATGTTCAACCATTGCTAAACCAGCGATCCTTTTGCACAATCCTGGGTTGGAGGTGTTCTTGCGTGAACACAACACACTTTATTTCCCTCTCTTCAGCCCTGTCGCTTTAAGTTCCACCCTGTCCACTGTCAGGTAGAATCTGCCTACCTGCCAGTCTGAGCAGGTTGTGGGCAGATTCTCTGAGCACCCAACAGGATACAAAGTCCCTCCAGCATGTTTTCACCTTGTGACTGATCTACAACCACATGTTCATTATTGCCTGGCAGTTGCAGGGGGGTCCCTTTTCTTTTGTGTATTGCACAGGTGCTGCCAATCATAGCTTTTGGGGTTCACATCTGTATGCCTGCACAGCTATGCATGTGTTGCAGGAAATTTAAAAAGAGAGAGAGAGAAGCATCTCCATGTGAAGGGGCAAAAGCATAAGAACATAAGAACTAGCCTGCTGGATCAGACCAGAGTCCATCTAGTCCAGCACTCTGCTACTCGCAGTGGCCCACCAGGTGCCTTTGGGAGCTCACATGCAGTATGTGAAAGCAATGGCCTTCTGCTGCTGCTGCTCCTGGGCACCTGGTCTGTTAAGGCATTTGCAATCTGAGATCAAGGAGGATCCAGATTGGGAGCCATAGATCGACTTCTTCTCCATAAATCTGTCCAAGCCCTTTTTAAAGCTACCCAGGTTAGTGGCCATCACCACCTCCTGTGGCAGCATATTCCAAACACCAATTGCACGTTGCGTGAAGAAGTGTTTCTTTTTATTAGTCCTAATTCTTCCCCACAGCATTTTCAATGAATGCCCCCTGGTTCTAGAATTGTGAAAAAAAGACAAAAATTTATCTCTGTCAACATTTTCTACCCCATGCATAATTTTATAGACTTCAATCATATCCCCCCTCAGACTTCTCCTCTCCAAACTAAAGAGCCCCAAATGCTGCAGCCTCTCCTCATAAGGAAGGTGCTTCAATCATCCTTGTTGCCCTTCTCTGCAATTTTTCTATCTCTTTGATATCCTTTTTGCTCAACCCAAATTGTTTCCATGGGCTCCAACTGCTGCCTGAATGGGTGAAGGGCACACATGCAAACATGTCTCCCCAAAACTTCCTAACCTCCTGGGAAAACACCGCCAATTCCTAACCTCCTTGGAAAACAACTGCAAGGGTTGAAGTTACACAAGAATGCATCTATTTCTCTTCCAAGAGAAATTAAAGAGAAAAAAGAAAATAAGAATCAGTGGCTATGCCTTGAAAAGGTGGATTTCAGAAAATAAATGCCACTCTCCATAAGTACACTAAATACCATCACAGTGAATTGCACTGGTATTTAATTGGCTATCGTTATTTTATTTATGGATGTTGTTTGCAATCTGCAGTTCTAATTGAGACTAATTGAGACTCAAGATGGTGGAAAGTTCTCTGAAGTCACAGCCAACCTATGGCCCTTTTTGCACGGTCAAAATATCCCGGAGTAGAACGGGGATCTTACATACCGCTGCTATTTTGTCCCTGTTTCTTCCTCCACAAGGCTCCATGCTTCTTCTCAGGAGCCAAGGTAGGATCGGGAGGTAATGCTCCATTTTATTCTGCATGTGCACAGGACAGAACTGAGCATGCCTGGGGTCCCACATTCTGATTCGCTGCTTTTGAGTGGCAGCAGTGAGCAGATCTCAACATGCCTGATGTCCCACAAATCTTTTTTGATAGGTCCAAGACTATCCCCTAAATCAGTGGTGGCGAACGTATGGCACGCGTGCCAGAGGTGGCACTCAGAGCCCTCTCTGTGGGCAGCGGCAAACAGAGTTTGTCTCGTGGGGGGAGCGAAAAGTCGTGCGCCCCCCCCCCACACACACACACACATCTAGGCTGGCCTTGCTTCCAAGTAAATTCTCCTTCACCCGTTTGAAGCGTTGCACAATCACTTCACCAAACTTACTCCCGAGTAACGCGCACCTCAGAGTAAACCATTTTTTCTAAACTGAAACCTCAGTATTCAGGTTAAATTGCCATGTTGGCATTTTGCAATCAAAAAGTGGGTTTTGGGTTGCAATTTGGGCACTCGGTCTTGAAAAGGTTAGCCACCACTGCCCTAAATGCATCTCCCTCACACTTGGAAGCCTCTCCTCTTTTACCTTCTCTGCAAGATTTCCTGAGATTCCCCTCCTTCCTTTTATCCAACTAGATAGTGTACAGAAGGAGTTCCTGACAGAGGCATACCTTGTGGAAATGTAGCCCGGTGCAAAATCTGAGCCCCCCTCCCCTGGAATGGAGGGTGGCTTGTGCTGCTGGTTTTCCCTCACATTTCCCCACCCCACCCACACACACAGTGGTCTTGCAGGCTTGCTGCTTCCTTGCTTTGGGGTTGTCTGGGGGTGCTCTTGAGCTGCCTGTGTTTTTGTGGGAGGGGGAGCAGTGCCAATGGAAAATGCTGGTTGCTTTGTGCAGGAGGCATTTCCAGGGTTTTGTGTGGTTCGGAGCCACCGCGGTTGCTGATTGGACAGACTTTGGCCCGAGACAGAGGGAGTGGGAGAAAGTTGTGAGGCAGGAAAAATATACCAGGTTTACTTCTGTAGTGTTTGCATGCAAGTGGAGTAACACAGGGGCATTTTAAAAGAACAGCCAATTTGGCAATTTTTGAAAGTTGCAGGGCAAAGGAAAAATAGCAGGGCAACACCGGGGCAGACCCTGTGCAGCTTCAGGAACCCTGCTGAATTTCCATGCTCATCCAGGGATATTTTGATCGTTCAAAAAAGACCTATGCCAACCTTGTAGCGTTTTTAAAGCACAAGACATTCAGAGGTGGTTTGCCATTGGCTGCCTCTGCATAGTGACCCTGGACTTCTTTGGTAGTCTGTCATCCAAATATTAACCAGGGCTGACCCTGCTTAACTCTGTGATCAGGCTAGCCCAGGATATCCAGGTCGGAGAAGTTAACAGTGACAGATAAGTCAAGCTCCACAAATCACTCTCCTATGTAATAAGGTTTTCCTTTAATTTCTTTTAAAATAAAAAAGACCTGTGTATCCTGTTGCTTCTGGCCCCCAAATCTCCCTCTCCCTGCCACATACCCCTTTGGGCTTGCATTTGCTCAATGTGCTTCTCTCCATTACATGAACCCCTTGGCTCACTAGTCAAGATATAAACCTTCTCCTGGGCCAGAGGCTCAAGGCCGGCTGCCACCCCATCTGGCAGCCTTTGTACCAGCACTTGCCCTGCTGGAAGAAGGTCTGCACATCTTTCAGCCAGCTGTAGAAGTGTGGCCAAGTTCTCACAAGCTGTCTGAATCATGGGAATGACCAGAGCCAGCATTGACATGTCAGACTAAAGCAACAGTGTAAAGTCCTGTAAACCACTCGTCCTGGTGAGCTCTCTCTCTGCACCACCCCACTCCCTTGGACCAAGGCGGTGAGGGCTTCCTTCTGCTCCACCAACCACTCAAGCATGGCATGGGTGGAGTTTCAGTGAGTGACTACATCACTCAGCACAGTGCCTGTTTCTCATGCAGCACATGATGGTCCCTCATGCTCAGTGCGAAGTGACTAACAAAATGCTGGTATTTATGGAGGGTATGCCAGAACGAGTTTCAGCATCAAGCTGGGATTCTCTGCAGAACCCACGCCAAGGGCCATTTTCAGCATGAAGTGAAGAAGAAAAATGCACCTCAGTCACAGTAGACGCACTTCAAGCCCAACAGCCTTGCCATCCCCCTAATGTTGCTTCTGTGATCAGCCACAATGAAGCTCATGGTGGGGTCCCTGCCTACCCATGTCCCTAGCTGTGGTCTGATGACTGCAGCAACATTTTTCAATGTGAGCGGCTCTTTGAGAACCACAGCATAGAAGAAAGCACAGCAGTAGCCGGCCTATCGGCCCTCTTCTTGCCTAGTGGTGTAGTGGTTAAGAGCAGGTGCACTTTAATCTGGAGAACCGGGTTTGATTCCCCGCTCTGCCACTTGAGCTGGGGAGGTTTATCTGGTGAACTAGATGAACTTGTGTACTCCAACAAATGCCAGCTGGTGACCTTGGGCTTGTCACAGTTCTTTGGAGATCTCTCAGCCCCATCAACCTCACAGGGTGTTTGTTGTGAGGGGGGAAGGGCAAGGAGTCTGTAAGCCCCTTTGAGTCTCCTTACAAGAGAGAAAGGGGGATAAACATCCAACTCTTCTTCTTCTTCTTCTTCTTCTTCTTCTTCTTCTTCTTCTTCTTCTTCTTCTTCTTCTTCTTCTTCTTCTTCTTGTGCTGGACACCTCCCCCACCCCCACAATGTTGCTGTTCTCACACCAGCGAACAGTGAATGCAAGATAGGCATGACCCACCTGCCGGAATGTCCAGATATCCATGGTGAAGCTCTCCACAAGGTCCCAGTTTTCCCACCATAGGCTTACAAAGGCTTCTCGGAGCTCTCTCAGCCCCACCTACCTCACAGGGTGTTTGTTGTGAGGGAGGGAGGGCAAGGAGATTGTAAGCCCCTTTGAGTCTCCTGCAGGAGAGAAAGGGGGGATATAAATCCAAACTCTTCTTCTTCTCTTCTATTTGGGGTCTAAATATTGCTAATCACCCTAACAGAACATTTGTCAGGACTGCAACTCCCAGCTACAATCCAACCTTTCGGACCTTCAGCAGCAAGTGGCGTTCCTGATGGCCGAACGAGAAAGGGAGAAAACGGCCCTTGAGCCCTCCACAGCTGAGGAGGGGGTCGAGGGGGACGAAGCAGAAAGTGAACTGAGAATCGAGCTGCGCTCCCTCCGGGGGTAGCTGGCTGACCTTATACTGAACCACAGTCCTTACCACCAGGACAGCGGGTCGATCACCGCAGGGAGGAGTGCTCCGACCTACCAACAAGGCCCCATGTCTCAAAGAGGGCCTCTTACAACATTCCACAGACTTTTAGGAAGATTATTTCACATCTGTCATGTTGGGAAGCAAACTTGCCCTTAGTCAAAAGCTTTTAAAAGTCTAAGCACAGAATGTCTACTGTCCTCGATATATGTCTAAGTACATAATGTCTACATACATAATGTCTACTGTCCTCTAGATACGTAGAGGACAGTAGAGTTACGCACTTAGGTTTTTAAAACTTTTGGACAACTTCCAAATCAATACATACCACTTCCTTATTAAACACCAAGGTGCATATCTGAACATCCTAAGGAGAAGAAGAGTTTGGATTTATACTCTGCTTTTCTCAACCATAAGGAGTCTCAGGTAGGCTGACAAACTCCTTCCTTTCCTCTCCCCACAACAGACGCCCTGTGGAGTAGGTGGGACTGAGAGAGTTTGGAGAGAACTGTGACTGGCCCAAGGTCACCCAGTCGGCTTCATGTGGAAGAGGGGGAAACAAACCTGGTTCATCAGATTTGAGTCTGCCACTCATGTGGGGGAGGGGGGAATCAAACCCAGTTCTCAGAGTCCACTTGCTTTTAACCACTATACCACACCAAGTCTTGTATGCGAAATCATTCTCCTGCACACCGTTGCAGCATACCACACAAACACAGTCAAAGCTTGCATTGCCACAGCTGAAATCACCACAATCCCTCTGGAATCCAAATGACTTGATGTGGCAAGTGCCCACCACCACGGCCTGATAAATAAGGAAGCCATTGATATCACCCCCATTCTCTCCAACAAAGGCCCATTACCCACTTCAGGCTGTTCACTGCCCTAACCCCACTCTGGCATGAAGTGCTCTCACTTTCCAGTGAGAAGCATGTGCAATGCAAGAGGAAGTTGCATCAGGACAAAAAAGCTTGCCCAACGCACCTCCTCTCTTGGCGCACCGCAAAGAGGAAGTGCGTTGAGACAAGATTTTTTTTGCCCCAATGCCCTCCTCTCTCAGTGCAGCACAAAGACAGCTGTGAATCACCCACCCGCTGCGGTTGCCTCTGGGGGGTGGGACGGGTGGAGCCAACGTGACCGCTTCCGCTTAACTGAGGGCGGAAGCGAAGCCCGGGCCATGTTGGGCAAGGGCTGGCATCACATGAAGGGGAGGGCGGGTTGACCCTTTAAAGGGGAAAGCCCTCCTTTGTTCTGGCCATGTGCTTCGGCCAACCGGCGATTTGCCCACCCACCTCTCCCTGGGTTTATTCGGTTGTTGCATGTTTCTGTCATAGCCGTTCGGCGGTGGCGCATGGGTAATGATCTGGAAGTGCCGATGGCGGCAAGAGGCAACCGCCCTGCCGAACCGGCAAATGGGGATCACCTCTTGCCAGGAGCGTCCGCCCGGCAGAGCCCTTCAGCGGAGCGAAGTCCAATACAGGGCATCCGCCCATTGGAGCTTCGCTATGAAGCAGACAGGCCAGATCAAGACCCATGCTACGCCTCACGCTTCTGTTTTTGGTTGGCTAATAAAATGGCTATGGCCAAAATGTTCATCCCAGCAAAGAGCCCAGTGTGGTTATTGGAGAGGATTCACCCAGGTGGTTCCCACCCTCAGAAGGCAAAGAAGATGCACATTAGGACCAGATTTCTTGCCAGAATGAAAAGGAAGCAAATGGAAGCAAAAGGATCCATTGCAGTGTTAGGACAGACATCCACTCCTACTCTGTTGCCAGCACAGAAAGATTATTATGATAGATGGGGCCTCTGCATGATTCTTGGCTTGGTTCCAACTTCCAAGCATCCATTCCCAAACCAGGAGGAGCAAGCAGGATGCTCATTCCCTGGTTTTGTTCTGTGCCTTGGACTCTTCGTTTCTTAACACAGACTTAACACAATCAGACCTATCAACTGGCCATTCTGGATGGGTCTTAGGGACCGATCTGATCCCAAACCCTGCCTAGCCACATTTCTGATCTGCCCCAGCAGAAAATACAGTGACTGATCTCCTCCTGTTAAGGACTCTGACATTTCGAAGAAGGGGCACGTGGCTCTGCCTAAGAACTGGAAACAGAGCTAATTAATTAGGATTAATTAGCACTTAAAACTTTGGGTCTCACTGCTCTGGACTGAACAACTCAAACAGGATCTCTGCAGACTGGGAAATGCAGCCACAAAGTGGTATAACGACAATCAATCATGCACAATCACGCGCGCACAAATCCTTCAATAGTTTGTGTATAAACTAATGAGGTTGAAATTTACTTTAATCTCAAGGATCTTAGGATCACCATGCAAAGCTCACTGAAAATGTTAGCTTAATGGGCCGTAGCCATTAGACACAGTCTGGCCCGGATGGCCCAACTAGCTCCATCTCATCAGAACTCAGGAGCTAAGCAAGGCCTGGTTCGGACTTGGATGAGAGACCACTAAGGAAGTCTAGGGCTACTACACAGATGCCTTTTCCACATATGCCATTTACAATATTTTGAGGCTGGAAATGAAACACACACACACACACACACACACACACCTCCCTTTTGGTTTTAGAAATGTTTTCAAAGCACTTTTTTCTCCACTGTATCTGAAAACACTTTTGCGGTGCTTCTTTTAGCTGAAACATTTCCAAGTCTGCTTCTCTCACAGTGCAATCGCATTGAAACATTTTCTCTTTCCCGCCAAAACCACAGGCTATTTTTTATGCCTCCTGTGAGATCACTAGACCTCAGTTTTGGTGCTTGTGTAACCCCAATGTTCAGAGTGGGATGACCCAGAAAGGGGCGGAGACTGAAAGCAGCAGGAGGCTGCAAAAACTCATGAAGTTAGAGGAAGCAAGGCTACCTGGCTGGAACCTTGATTGATTTTTTTATTAGCTCTTAACACCTTGTTTAAGGAGGAGGAGGAGTTTGGATTTATATCCCCCCATTCTCTCTTGCAGGAGACTCAAAGGGGCTTACAATCTCCTTGCCCTTCCCCCCCTCACAACAAACACCCTGTGGGGCAAATTTGTTGGGAACTAGTGGGAAGGGAGTTATTTAATTTGTAAATGTTAGAATAACTGCAGTGTTGTTGGGAACTAGTTAGAATATTAGAATAACTGCAATAAGGTAACTGCAATGTTGTTGGGAACTAGTGGGAAGGGAGTTGTTTATTTTGTAAATGTTAGAATTTATTGTTTCAGGGCTTTTTGTGTATGTAATTGGTGAGAGCTCTTTTGGGGTCCTTCAGCATCTCGAATCCAGTTCACCCAGCCTCTGGTGTCTTCATGAGCCAACCACCAGCAGGAAGAATGGAGTTGGCATTATCAGACTGTAATTGGAAGGACTTGGAATGAAACTTGAACAGGACCTTGGAGTGTTAAGTTAAATGTTAATGTTTGATAAGTGTCATATGTAAAGGAAAAGAAAATCTTTTTTAAAAAAACTTAGTTGTTGCAAACTCCTTCCAAGTTCTGCCTCACAGAACCCACAAGCAGAGGTTACACTTGCTGTGCGATTTTGTGTTCCCTCACCTCACAGCTTTGCCTCTCACCTCTTAAAAACCCATTATTTTTGGTGCCCCCCCCCCCCGCATTTTTGGTATCAACAAATCGGCAATGCTGTGAAGCGCATTGGGGGGGGGGGAACCCCTCTGGTGGCCAGGAAACAACAATTTGAGAAGAAGAGTGCTTACAAACTTTGTCATAGGTCAAATCCCCACTACCGTCTTAGCCAGGTTTCAGAACACAAACTAACCAGGTTTGAGGGACGACCTCCCCATTGCTTGTGTGGCAGATTCCGTTTCTGGCGCTCGTTCTCCCCATTAATCCACGTTCCGGCAGGACCTGGTTGCAAGTGGCATAGACCCCATTGACACGGTTCAGAGCTGATCTGAGGGGAGGGATGAGGGTTGAAACTCTGACTTGTTTCCCGCCCTGGAGTGTGACGTGGAATTCGGGCAACCAATCAGCGCTGCGATGCATGCGCAGCCTTTCCTTGGTTTCATATCCGCTTTTGGGACGCAAATGTTAAACAGTCAAACGTGTAACTTTGGATCGTTAATAGTTTACACAGATAACGATTAACTGTTTGCACAGTCAAACAGTTAAACGTTAAACTTTTACACGCTGTTTTTTTATCACGCCCCTACAATGTACGTTTCCACAGTGGGAAAAGGTCCCGCCCCATCAAGGCACGCCAGCCAATCAGGGGAGACTGGCAAAGCGAGCTAGCCTGGTAGTGGGGATTGCTAAGAGTTCTGCAACCAGGTGTGTTTGCTGTGTGCTTGCTGCGGTGGGGAGGGAGAAACTCCAATGAAGAGTACACGGTTTCACAATGAACAGGTTTGGATCTGCGTGCAAATTTCAAGTGGGAATTTGACCATAAAGGATAAGATTGAAAACCCTACAGAGCTCAGCTGTAACTTGATGGTACTTTCCACCGTCAGGAATGAAACAAACTCAGTTTCAGAGCAGCTTAGGGGAAGCACTAAACTAAAAACAATATACTGGCCTGATAGATCAATGGAGCAAGGTGTGCATAGTGGTAACCTGGAGTGCTGCCATCAAAGCTCTGGCCATGATCTGACTTTGATACCAAAGTCAGTTTCGGGTAGCCAGTTCAAAGCTCAAGGTTGATTAAGCCAACCATCCTTCCAAGGTCAGCAAAACGAATGCCCAGTTTGCTAGGGATGACATGGTAGGTGACTGGAGAGGGCAGGAATAGAAATTCCACCTAAAATTAGGAAGAACTTTCTGACTGTCAGGGCTGTTTGACAGTGGAATTCACTGTCTCGGAGAGTGGTGGAGTCTCCTTCTTTGGAGGTTTTTAAGCAGAAGCTGGATGATCATATATCGGGAGTTCTTTGATTGTGTGTTCCTGCCTGGCAGGGGGTTGGACTTGATGGCCCTTGTGGTCTCTTCCAACTCTATGATTCTCCCTCACACATGAGCTTCTTCACAATAAACTGGCTTTTACTAAACTTCAGCTTCTACTAACCCCTTCCCCCTCACACATGAGCTTATTCACATGAAACTGGCTTCTGCTAAACTAGTCCCTTGGTCTATCAGGGTCAATATTGTCTGCTTCAATTGGCACCCACTGAACAGGGTATCTCCGACAGAGGTCTTCATATCATCTATTACCTTGCCTATTTTACAGAAGATGTTGGGAATGGACCTTCTGTATGGAAGCAGATGTCCTACTACTAGGCCATGGCCCCTTCCAAAGAAGAGTACGGGAAACCACCAAATTTCCATCCAACATTTCTGTGTAAAGGGTAACAGCTTTCACACTACTATTATCAGGGAAAGGTTCTTCACAGACTAACTTGTACCAACACAGTATGAGGACCTAACTCTCCAAAGAGGTTGGTCAGAATCAGTGCTGTGTACTCAGACTGGCAATGGCTCTCTTAGGTCTTCAAGGTCTCAGATGGCATGATGCAAATATCTACCCATCCAAAACACTTTTACAGAATCCTTCTTTCAGGATGGTGTATGTGGCTCTCTCTTCCACATTTTTAACCACGTTAACAAGATAGTCTGAAAAAGAGAGTGAATGGCTTAAATTCACCCTGCATGTTTCATGGGGATTTGAAACCAGGTCTCAGTTGTTCTCATTCAGGGTTCCCAACATGGTGGGTGCCATGACACCTGCCAACGTCTTCCCTGGCACTCACTAGGTGGGGCATTTGCCCAGCAAAGCTTCTGATCTGCCATTGGTGACTTGGTTGGCTGCACCGATTTTTAAAAACATTATTTTGGCGGCAGCAGCAGCTACCAGCACAGCACAAGGATCTTTACTGAGTGAATGAAGGGAAACGTTGGCAGCCATTTTGTGACTGCCATATTGTGGCTGCACCTATCACATTGTGTCAGCATTCCTGCAGGCACAAAAAGGTTAGAGACCCCTGTTCTGGTGTATTCACTACATTGGCACTTTACAAAATAATCAAGTCTGCTTCTTCCCTCTCTCTTTATTTTTCAACATATTGAAGAGCTTAAGGGGTCTTTTAAAATTCATTTGGCTAATTGATTAAGAGTTCAGTAACTCTTTGTTTACATTGCACTCTCAGTATCCATGGTGCCTTGTGTAGAGGAACATCAGGAAAATGAGAGGTTCCTCCCCTACAGAGCTCATCATCCATGTTGAGACAGGAGATGAACAACAGATGGTGGGGAGTCTAGGCAAAGCTAAACAAGCCATCAGCTTCTCAAACACATATGCTACAGCCCGCCTGATTACCCAAGCAGTGGTACTGTTGGAAAAGAGAGAGTGTCTGGGAGTCGGCAGACTTCAAGTTCTTTGCATCCTTGTGGAGAAGTGAGCAGTGAGGTCGCTGGGGTGAACTACACCGTGCTTTTGATATGCACTTTGAAAGCAGCAAGTTATTTCTGTTTCTTTACTTCACTGAATCCTCTTATCAGTGCATTTGTGTTGCTAGTTTGAAGCAAGCTGCCCTTTCCCTCATCAGTGTAGGTATCTGCCAGATTTTGGTGGCAAAACACCTTGATGTTAACAACTATACCTTACACCTTCAAAATCTTGTTGTCCCTAACAGAGGCATATCTAGGCAAACTGGAGCCCAGGGACAAAACCTGAGTTTGGTGCCCCCCCCCCCCGATATGGGCAGCCACCCTCCCCCACCATAACCAAACAATGCACCAGCTCACAAAACACCTCCCACCCCCAGCAAAACATTCATCGCTCTCTCCCAACCAACTCTTTCCTTTACATTTTGCTACATTGAACTGCATTTGCCATTTCTGAGCCCACTCACCTAATTTATCAAGGTCCGCTTGGAGCTCTTCACAATCCTTTGTGGTTCTTACCACCCTACATAATTTGGTATCATCTGCAAACTTGGCCACCACGCTACCCACCCCTACTTCCAGGTTATTTATGAATAGGTTAAAGAGCACTGGTCCCAAAACTGATCCTTGGGGGACACCACTCCCTACATCTCTCCATTGTGAGAACTTCCCATTTATACCCACCCTTTGTTTCCTGTTCCTCAACCAGTTTTTAATCCATAGGACGACTTCCCCTCTTATTCCTTCATTGCTTCATTGTTATTTGAAGATCAGCCATATTGACTTCATTTCTGTATGCCTGTGCAGCTATGCATTTGTTGCAGGAAATTAAAACAAAAAGAGAGAAGCACCTCCACGTGAAAGCGCAAAAGCAACCCGGATTGTTTCTATGAGCTCCAATCGCTGCCTGAATGGATCAATACATGCCAACGGGAAAAAGGAAGAAGAAGAAGAGTTTGGATTTATATCCCCCCTTTCTCTCCTGTAAGGAGACTCAAAGGGCCTTGTCCTTCCCCCTCCACAACAAAAACCCTGTGAGGTGGGTTGAGAATGCTCAGAAGAACTGTGATTAGAGTGCTCAGAAGCTGAGCTGTGGAGCTGAGAGTGCTCAGAAGAACTGTGATTAGCCCAAGGTCACCCAGCTGGCATGTGTTGGAATGCACAACCTAATCTGGTTCACCAGATAAGCCTCCACAGCTCAAGCGGCAGTGTAGGGGATCAAACCCAGTTCTCCAGAGTAGAGTGCACCTGCTCTTAACCACTACACCATGCTGGCTTTCAGGTTCTTTTATAATGACTGGAACCCATTATACATTTGCTGTGCAGAATCCACCAATATTTTTTCCTCAAGCAAAAAAAAAAAAGGTTAGGAAAGAAAAAATAACTGTAACACAAGCAAGGCTCATGTCTATAATGAGCAAATGATCTACATATTCTTTTCCTTCGAGAATAAAAATCCAGTTTCAGAGTAAATTACAAATAAATTGTCTGCCTTGCCATGATTATTACAGTTCACTGCACTGGAAATCATGCCACCTGCACAAAGAGAGATTTGTTCAGTAACCTAAACAATCAAATGTAATTAATGTGATAGAACTAATCTGATGTTTTCATATCCGAAACAAAACAGGCAGATGAGGGACACAAGTCTGAGATGCATCTGGAACCAAACAATAGCAGCCAGTCAAAAGATCTCCTTTTTTTTCCCCTTCAGGGCTCATTGTCATATCTAAGTAAGTGCTAAGAGTTCTGTTCTGTATTCATGTAACACCGTAATCATAATGCAGACCTATCAATAGTTCCTGCTTTTATTGTAAAACCATTGTGCAGCAGATTTATATTGCTTATTCACTGTGGGGACTTAATTCTCTCTTTCCCTTAAAAATGCTTAAGGCGGCATTTAAACAGAAACAGGGAAACAGGGAAGTCAAGGCCACAAAATGTGGGAGGTATCAGCTTTCGAGAGTCAGAGCTCCCTTCGCTGCAGAGTTGTGACAGGTTACACCCTGAAAACCTCGTTGATCTCTAAAATGCTACTGGACTCAAATCTAGTTGTTCTACTGCAAACCAACACAGATACCCTCTGAAAATTAAAGAAGGAAATGCATGGATGGGAAGATGCCATCTTGCTTGCGGGTTTCCTAGAAGTAATTTACTGTGGCCACTGTGTGGACAGAATCCTGGACCTGATGAGCATTTGGTCTGATCCAGAATTATTTCCTTAAATGGTTCAAGAATTCTTTATGTCCTCATGTCAGTCATTCGTACGTCCTTAATGATTAAAAAAAGCAGCCAGCTAGCAAATCCATGCCACCAATTAAAAAGAAATTGAGCATCGTAAAAGTGCTGAGGGACATAAAATGGAACCAATCAGTTTTTTTCTAAACATCTTCAAGAATACTCAAACGCCCGGCAATTTGGCAACTAATTCAGTTATGGCACAACAAGTATTATTGTCAGTATTATGGCCTGACTATTGGGGGATGGGACCTCTGTCTGGTGTGAATCTGCTGTGTGAAACTGCTGTGTTATCAAACCATGTTTGTAAATGATCTGGAATGTTGGATTGTACAACTACTTATAGTTGACGAGCATAATTTTATCTAAATCCTGTACACTCTTGTTTGTATCCATGTATACCCTAATAAAGGTCTATTGATTGATTAAATCAAAATAATTTTCAGCTAAACGTCAGGAAGAACTTTCTGATAGAGCAGTTTCTCAGGGGAGCAGGCTTCCTCAGAAGGTGGGGTCTCCCTTCTTTGGAGATGTTTAAGCAGAGACTAGAAAGTCACCTGACAGCTATGCCAATTCTGCAAACTAAGGAAGATCACAAGAGGAAGGGCTAGAAGGGATGGGCCAGTACTCAGCTCTTGTGGCCCTTGCTTACATTCCCAGGGAAATGCAGATCACTACTTTGGGGTCAGGATGGAATTTTCCTCCAGGCCAGACTGAGCTAGGAATCCTGGAGATTTTTTGCCCTTCCCTTGGGCATAGAGCAGAGGTCACTGGGGGAGTGGGGTTGGAAGGTAGTTTTGAATTTCCTGCATTTTGCAGGGATTTGAACAAGATGACTCTTGAAGTCCCTTCCAGCACTATATTTCTATGTTGCTCTCATGTCTGGGGGCATTTGGCCTACTTTTCAACTGGACCCTACCCATCCAAGAATACCCCAGTGCATGGAACTGATCGTCATCTTCTGTCGGAATAATACCGGAACAGGGGCACATAGCCAAATATCTTGAATTATTAACTGAACCCCAACAGAGATGGATTATCACAAGGGCCAGATCCAATACCTTCCCATCAGCCATTACAAAGGGTCGCTACTTATCCATACCTCTTCAGGATCAGGTTTGTCCACACTGTAAAAATCAAGTGGAGACTCTTGCTCACATTATTCTTGACTGTCTGAGATATGTGGGCATTAGGAATTTCTCTCCCAGGTTGGCCCTAGACAAATCTGAACATGACTCTGACTGTTCTGTTGTGGAGCTTCTGTTAAACAACACAGATGTCATGCTCTTGGAAAAAGTAGGAAAATTTATTTTACAAGTGACCGAACTTTCTAAGTAATGTATACTGCTATATAGTCTTCCTGTCTACGCTTTGAATGTACTCTTGATTTGTATTTCAAAAATGTCTGGCAATGCTCTAGAACCTATTTTTAAATGCCAAATAAAGGTGGTGGTTGTTGTTGTTGATCATCATCTTCTTGGCCCCTCTCTCCTTGCCTTGGAAGCTGCTGACAGTCCAAAATAGGGAACTGAGAAATGAAGCACCAAAGCAAGTTTCGAAGGCATTAAAATTATAGAGAGCCTTGCTGAATACAAATTAAAAACAAGCTTTATTAGAAAGGAAGCATACAGCACATCAAAGCAGGATAATTAGCAATCTAAACGTTATCTGGATTGTTTCCAAGCACCAAAGAGACTGAATAAGTTATTCCACATAGACAGAAGGGAGTGTGGAGAAAAGGGATATTGGGAGACAGACAAAGAGGGAGAGATCGCTACAGATCTGGGGATCTGGTAATGTCCAACACCGATGAGAGATCCAGCTTTCTAGGCAGCAAATAAACCAGTAGGGAATAACATGGTTACAAGGGATGCTCTCAATCCCTCTATACGCCATTTCTCCCTGAAATACAGCAATCTGTTTTCCCATGTTAGGAATCTGGAGCCTGCTTCAAACCAGTTCCATTATGATCAAAAGAGAACTGTGATGGGAAGAGAAGGTCTACAAGATTTCAGACTGTCATTCTGCAAAGTGCTCAGAGGCAGGCAATGTCTTTCCAAACTCTCCTACACTACTGTTACAGCACCACCCTGTGGTGTGAAACTTGGTGTGTTTGTGTGTGTGTGTGTGTGTGTGCGCGCGCGCGCGCTGCAAAGGCTGAAGTTACAAAGGAGAGCACAGAGATATAACAGAAAACATCAAAGACAAATGAAGAGTCACGTGAGAAGATGGTGCCGACTCAACAGCTGTAAGACAATTAAAAATAAAATTTAAATATTTCTTAAAGGAAAAAAATAGAAGAAGCTGGTTTTTATACCCCACTTTTTTCCACCTTTCAGGTGTCTCAAAGCATATTACAATTGCTTTCCCTTCTCATACCCACAACAGATACCTTGTGAGATGGGTGGGGCTCCACACTCTTAACCACTGCACAATACTGGCTCAGGAATTAATTGCTATATCTTTTTAAAAAGTGAATTTTTGGAAAAAAGACATTCCACTCCCCATAACAATGCCAATAGGGAGCAGTAGGGCCATGTAGCATATAGGAGCTTGGCAGTTCACAAAACACAGATTATCCTGGAACAGGCAAAAAACAAAGTCAACAACTGGGGAAATGTTCTGTCCCTAGTTATAGGTCACAAATTTCAGTGCCTTGAGAACCAAATGGAAGGAGCAAGTGTATGGGGCAGAAGGGAGTGGGTTATGACACTAAATAACATGAACTTAACAACAATACTAGAAAGAGATGGTGAATTCCTGGTCCAAATTGACAAAGCTCAATTGACAAAGGTAATTGGTAGGAGCACAGATTTTTTATAAGATAACTGGAACAGGTTCTACAGCTGAAAGGCCCACTGATTTAGATGTGAAGTCCTCAACTAATGATCTGAATGCTGTGTCTGGCAATGGTTGTTGCCTTTCAGGATCTTCCAGAGGCTACTTATCCAGTCAAGATGGTTGATACCGCATGTCAATTGAGATACAATACTGAAATATGTTCTCTGCTGCTTCAGAGACTAGGACAAGGAGTAATGGATTGGACCATCAATAACAGACCCATAGAACAAGTTAACCAGTTCAAATATTTGGGCATAACTCTTGCTATGACTGGTGGGCGGTACATAGGAATTAGCACTGCATGCGGCTAACAACAGTGTAGCAATTCGAAAGTTTCTTTTCACTGTGGGCCACCAGTATATACCATCCGCGTGAAGGTGTTCAATGCTAAATGCGGCTCTCAGCTCCTCTATGGAGCACCTATTTGGATCGGGCTATAAAACAAAATATAAGCACAGCCAGTCCGTTTCTTCACAAAATTATGGAACACACCAAATTGTGCTTCATATGCAGCCCTATGTTTAGAACTTCGGGGCAAATATCATATGCCGATGGCCTGGCTGGGGAACTGTCAGATGCTAGCTCGTATCCACTATTTGCAGGATCACTCCAGTTTGTTACACCTCATGCTTTCCGACTATGCAAATTCTAGGTGGCTGGAAACTAGTTGAGGAAAAATCAACTCTTGGCTTTTCATTAGAGTCGTTAGTCCCTCTTTTATCAGAAGCATATAGCTGCTTGAAAACTAAGCTATTAGAACAAAAGGTGTCGAGGGATATGATAACAGCTCGCGAGAAGCGTGTTTCCCCTGACCCTGCTTATTCCAATTGAACAAGGACTACATGGCCAATTATTTACAGTGGATCCGCCAACCCTAAATTAAGAAGAGCTTTAACACTGGCCAGATTCAATCCTAATGCCTTCTATGTATCTATGGCAGATATCAACAAATTGATAAGTAGAGGAGGCTATGTCCATGCCATATGGGTCAGGTCGAGACGCTCGATCATACCCTCTTTCATTGTGTAAGGTTTGCAAAAATCAGAATGTCACAATCTGCCATATCCATTTCTGTATAACAATCTAACTGATGCTCTTAAGCTACCTATGCTTTTGAACAACATGGATCACAGTGTGTGAGAATGTAATAAAATTTCTGCTAACAATAATGAAGCGTAAGTCTAGATGAATACCAACCAATGTCTATGTATTATGACCACATATAGCCAGCAGTAATTTTGCTAGCTTCTGTCAGTATCCGATGACGTTTAAGTGAGTTAACTTAGCTGAAGGAATGTCCTATAGTTACAGAAGGACCATGTATATATTTTAGTATTTAGTATTTTAGTACCAGTGTCTATAATTGTGAGCAATAATGGGCAAATTTTGTATGCTGATTTTGTATGTTTATTTTATGCCAATAAAGGCTTGTGTGTGTGTGTGTGACTCCTTTTCCATTGATGACTCCTTTCGGCTGAGAAAGCCTTGTTCTGACAAGCAAGGGCAACACAGCAGGATCAATTTCGGTAGCTTGAGAGATGAACAAGTTTACCAGGATGTAGGATTTCAAGAGTCAAAGGTCTGGATTTCATGCCCTATGAGGAGTGGCTTAGGGAACTAGGTATGTTTAGTATGGTGAAGAGAAAGTTAAGGGGTGACATGATAGTCATGTTTATGTTATGAAGAGGGAGCAAACTTGTCTTCTGCTGCTCCAGAGACAAGGATTTGGAAGTGAAGTCCTCAACTAATGATCTGAATGCTGTGTCTGGCAATGGGTGTTCTTTTTCAGGATCTTCCAGAGGCTACTTATCCAGTCAAGATGGTTGATACAGCACATCAGTTGAGATACAATCCTGAAGTATGCTTTCTGCTGCTCCAGAAACTAGGACAAGGAGTAATGGATTCAGGGTACAGAACAAGCGATTCCATCTAAACATTAGGAAGAACTTCCTGAAGGGCTGTTCAACAGTGGAATATACTGCCTCAAAGTATGATGGGATGTCCTTCTTCGGAGGTTTTTAAACAGAAGCAAGATAGTTAACTGCCAGGAGTGCTTTGATTTTGTGTTCCTGCATTGCAGGAGGTTGGACTTGAATGGCCCTGGTGGTCTCTTCCAACTCTATGATTCTATAAAGTATCCATAGCCCAAAGGGGAAGAGTCTTAATCTCCCACCACCAGTTTCTGGACCATGCCCTCCAAGAAGGATTAGAAGCCACTATAAAATACTGCCAGGGAACCTTGAAGGGTACCATTGTAAATGGTATCAGAAGGCACTGAGAGGTCTTGAAGTCAGAACACAGACACTGTAGTTCCATCATCTAAGCCAGGGGTAGGGAACCTGCCATGCTGACAGAGGCTGATGGGAATTGTAGTTTCCGAACATCTGGAGAGCCACAGGTTCCCTACCCCTGATCTAAGCAGTGTAGATCATCTGTTAGATGATCAAGATAGTTCTGCTATATAACCAAGGTAGAAACCAGATTGGAAAAAAGTGTCAATATGCCATCTCATCTGGAAATATCTGGAGCTGAAAAGTGTCAGAATGGCCCTCGTTCTGACAAAGGGTGGGGAGGGATGCTCAGGGTAAGGGACGCTCCTCTCCCTTTCGGGCCAGTTGGTCGGGGGCCTGGTGAAGCTCAATTTCCTTATCGGTGTGAAATGCCTTATGTCTTTTGAACTTTCGCTTTGATCCTGTGAGAATGGGGTTGGCACCTTGGCCAGGGGTGTGGTGGGGGGGGGGGGAACAAGGGCACTTAAGCCCAAGCTTTGCTTGTGATCTTCAGAATCCTCAGTCACTGTTCCGGATCTTTAGTATTCCCAATAAAGGCTATAGTTAATATCTACAGTTTCTTTATTTTGGACTAAAGTTTGACATCTCTCTGTCAAATATTTTGCTCAGGAATGGTGTCTTAGATATTTCTGATATCTACAATTACTAAAATGTCTTGGTTTGTTATTTTTGTTAGTTAAGATCTTTTCAGAGCTCTTGGTTTGTTATTTTTGTTAGTTAAGATCTTTTCAGAGCTCTGTAAGTAATTATTATTATTTTGTTAATAATCCATTTCATGCACCATGATATTTGTTCTCCAGATCAGATTCCCCCAGCCGAGTTGAGACTGGATCAAATAGAAAATGGGTTTCAGATTCTCTGAGCTTTTCAGAAACAGTGTTCTTTTGACATTTGTGCAGGTTGTTGTGGCTGTTGTGTTCTTTCCTTCCAAGGGGTATTCCAGGTCATTAATTTCTACATTTCACTAAATTTATAACAAATATTTATGAAACATTGACCTTGTGGTTCTGGTGGGTTTTCCGGGTTGTGTGGCCGTGGTCTGGTGGATCTTGTTCCTAACATTTCGCCTGCGTCTGTGGCTGGCATCTTCACAGATGTATCGCAGAGGGGAGTCTGTTACACACAATGTGTAACAGACTTCCCTCTTTGTTACACCTCTGAAGGTGCCAGCCACAGATGCAAGCAAAATGTTAGGAACAAGATTCACCAGACCACGGCCACACAGCCCTGAAAACCCACAAGGACCAGTTGAATCTGGCTGTGAAAGCCTTCGACAATACATTGGCCTTGTGCTCAGTAGTTGCATCCCCAGAAGCAAGAGGAAAAGAATGGCAGTTAAAAATCCAAGGGGAAAAGGGAGAACAGCAGAGTCAAGAATGAAATGTTGAATTGTACAGCAGCTGAACTGCTCATTTAGTATGGAACACTATGTGCCAATTCCACATTTGTTGTTGTTGAAGTAGGAGTAAATTTGGAAGTACCTTAAATCTCCTGAAGTCAAAATCCTTTTTGATTTCACAATTATTATTAAACAATAATCAACCTGCAAGGATTGCCTTCTGTGGGCTAGAATATTTATGGTTTTTAAAAGATATTATACCTTGTAGAACTCAAGGAAGCATCCAATATAAATAGAACATTATAAAAGCACACTAAAAACAAAAAGTATAAAAACTCACAAAAAGTCACAGTGGAAAAATTCCAATTAAGACAGCCAATAAATACATGCTAAATCAGTTGAATGTAGTTCTCAATAAAACTGTCTTCAACTGCCTCCTGAAGATTGACAGTGAAAGGGCCAAGGGCACCTCCCTGGGGAGGTTCTTCCAGAATTGTGGGACTGTCACCAAAAAGACCTTCTCTTGTGTCGCCACCAATTGAACTTCTTTGATTGGTGGGACAGTCAGGAAAACCTCTCTGCAATCTTAGTTCCTGGGCAAGAAAATGTGGGAAAAGATGGGGCTTCAGATACCCCAGTTCCAAACCGCATATTGGAATGGACTAGGAAGAACTCAAAGCAGCTGTTGAACACTCACTCTTAGGTAGTGTTCAACATGTCCCTTCTCCCATCCCAGTCACCTTCTGTACCTTCCATGGCACTGAGACCTTGGAAAATGGCTTGCAGTCCAGCTCAGTAGTTATACTGGATGAGGATAATTCAAGGGGCAAGAAAGACAGTCAGCACATGGGAATGATCCAGATGCTGTTCCTCAATGATCAATCCCATGTGTATCATCTGAGCCCCCAAACTCTGGCTCATTCTGCACATGCAGAATAATGCACTTTCAAACTGCTTTCAGTGCTCTTTGAAGTTGTGCTATGCTGGAGAAAGGATCCAGACACTCCAACAGCAAATGCCGATCACTATGTGCGCCATTTTCCAATATAATACAATACAACACAATACAATACAAGGCCTCTATTGGCATCAAGGCCTTTATTGGCATTACATAATATGCAAAATCTAAAATATGTAGATAAAATAGATAGAAGACAACATGCAATATAACACTGCATGGAGTTAAAAAGGAAAGAGTTAATACAATCGTAACCAGGACCAGAATAAAAATTAGCACCCTTTTTTTGGGAAGACGGAGCTTAATGGCTTCCTGCAGCAATTTAGCTACATTCTCGCACATTTCTAAGATGGGCTATTTAGTAGGAAGATCAGCTTGGAACTATCAAAAAAAACTCAACCATATGTCTTAAAATGGGATTTATATACTTTGCTCGAATTTCATTGTAGAAGGGGCAATAGAAGAAAGTGTGCTGCGTGCGCCATTTTCTCCAAGTGAATTTATTATGGTTGTCTAGAGATGAACTGTAATAGCGCGAGATCTCCAGGTACCATCTGGAGTCTGGCAACTGTAGATGTAGCAAATGCCTGGGTGGGGGCACAGAAAGGGAGTATGAAAACACATGAGGCCACAGGCTTGACAAGGTCTACTATTCTTGCTTGACAAACCTGACAAATTGCTGGAATTGATCATGACTGACAGCGGAGTTTGGACTCAAGATGACTTGCATGGCCCTTCAGGATGCCTCCATACCTTGTTTCTAGCCCCAAACACTAAGCATTGCCCCGCCTATCAGGAGGACTGAGGAAACAGGCATTCTGAGAGAAGTTAAACTGTGGCTTCCATTTAACATTCTCAATCCGTGACGGAGTCTACAATGTGCCATCGATCAAAGCTTTAAAATTACTAACATCTTTTTAATATACAATGCAAAGGCATATTCTATTCAGTTGCAGAAATAGGATCCATCAACCCCCTCCCCCGCGCCCCCGAGTCGAACATATTGGATCCAACATATTTCTCCTGACGAAATAGCCCCTCTCTGCTTATCCCTCGTTTCTAGGAAGAAGTCTTTATCCGCTAACGTACTGTATGTGCTCTGTGCCAACTCTTAACAATAAATAGGTTCCTTCCATGAGGTTTTAACAGCCTCCAGAGAAAATCACTTGTAGGCAGCATTAATGCGTACCGGAGGTGATGGATGTAAAAGAAGCACATTAATATTCAAACAAAGTGCGCTGCACACCTCAAAGAGCTTGGAGAAAGGAGTCAAGCAGGTTTGCGTCCTTCTCTCTGCCCATGTTTGAAACCAAAGAATGAAGCCTGTCTTCTCAGCTATAAACTCCCAGTTACTTAACACTGCAAATGCAGCTCTGAATGTGGTTTCTCGAGGTTGCAATGTAGAGATTTGGGGCAACACTACAAGCCACAACATTCTTGGTGTAAATTTCGTTAACCCTCTAAGAGTGCAATTCACGGGGGTGGGGGAGGCTGGACAGCATGCCAGTGCAAATGCCCCCAACACTAGCATTAGTGGCAAATATGCCAGTGGTGGGGAACCATGTGGTTCCATGGTGCCTGAACATGGTGCCATGAACATGGTGCCATGAACATTCCATGGTACCTGAATGCCCTGGCATTCCTCTGCTTCAGGAGCTTGTGCCAGCATGAGGGGGATTATAGGGGTGTTCCTGGGGGCCGAACTGGCTTTAGTCATCTTTGTACATAGGGCTTTCAGCCCAGCAATGCCCCCTACACTTGCCAACAACTTACGCCAACAAAAGAGCAGGCATAGTCCATTCACAAACAATTGAGGAGTTTTGAACTTTCTTGATGTTTGCATCTTCTCCACACAGTAACTGCTGCTCCAAAAAGGATTGGTGAGCCAATCCTCTTTGGAGCAGCAGTTATTGTACCATGGCAGCACTGTCCTCGGCCACTGTGACACGGTCCCTTCCCCCGCCCCTCGTGGATTACACTGCATAAAACCCTGGATGAGCTACTGTAATATCCATATTAAAAACTGCCTGACTTACAGGTTTGTGATAACAATTACCAGCTTGACATCACTCCTGGCACATACCCAGAAGTGATGTCACGTTGCCAACGTGTCATACTAGGACTGGCCACACTCCATGACTTGGTGAATCATGGAACATTACACACGTATGGCATTTGCTGGAAGTGACATCACAACGACTGTTGACACTCCCTTTCCTCTCCCCCCACCTGGTTGCTAGCCAGAGTAGCTTGTATCCCTGAAGTCTGAAACCTTCCTCAGTCGAAGGAGTTTTCCTGCATTGGTAATAGCTTGGGAGTATATTTGCTGCAGAGCATAGCAGGATACAGGTGGGAGGGGGTACAAAGGAAGGAAGCCTCCTCTTTAACCACCCAGTAATGGGATCGTCTACTGATTTTTCTATCAAATAATTAGATGGTACATCTACGTATAGACACGCATGAATTCGCTTTGTTTTTCTGAAGTTTATGTACATACGTGAAGCTGCCCTACTCAATCAATCCCTTGGTCGATCACGATTGCTACTGAGCACTCAGATTGGTGACAGGGCCTCTGGTAGAGATCTTTCACATCACCTTCTGTCTGTGTAGCCCAACTCTGACTTTAAGAGGGATATTATCATCAATGGAAAAGGAGTCCAAGTCTTTTGACAGTGTGATCCCGCCTTGTGACCCTCAACATTCACAAGACTTCCAACAACAAAAGGCGCATGTGAATTACCACGAGGCGGAGTTGCTGATCGGGGTGGGGGATTGGAATGAGCCCAGCTGGCACTGCCCAGTCAAGGGCGGAACTGGAAAGGGAGCCACCATGGGAAGGGGCAGCGTCACTGGATGAAAGGAGGAGCAAGCCGAGGCTTTAAAGGGGCTTGCCCTCCTTTGTTCAGGCCATGTGCTTGCTGGCCGATGATTTGCCCACCCACCTCACCCTACTTTTATATGTTAATGCATGCTGTTATGTCATGGCCTAGTTCGTGGCCGTTTGGCGCATGGGTATTGATCTGGAAGGGCAAGGGGAGGGGGGCTAGGGAGGCGCGCCTTCCCCTTGGGCAACAACATAGCGACAAGAGGCGCACCGCCCTGGCGGAGAACCGGGTCGAAGGGGAGAACATCTCTGGCCAGGGAGCAAGCAGCAACATGGCTGACAAGAGGCTTAATCATACCTGTCGAACCCGGGCCGTAGTGCGAGAACATCTCTGGCCAGGAGCGGCCGCCCGGCAGAGCCCCACAGTAGAGCTGGTAAATGGCTCGGGACCGGGCATCCGCCCTGCTGAGCTGTAGCACGTACCCGCATGACCAGATCCAGACCCATGCTTAGCCTCACGCTTCTGCTCAATAAAATGGCTATGGCCAATTTATTACCCCAGCAATGGTGTGATGTGTGTCATTATAGAGGGGCCTCGCACAAGAAGTGATCCACCCTCGGGCAGCAACAGAACTTCAAATCTGTTCTCTGTTTTATGAATCATGATGTACAGTAGAACAATGAAGCACGGCAACTGAATACAGCAACAATCATCAACATATAATGGTTTTGGCGTGTTGTGCAAAAGAGACTAGCCGGGTCTCAGTCCTTTACAGTCCTGTAGCATCGTTGATGGACTTGCAGCTTTGCTTTGCTTTGCTGAGCCCTTTCCCCTTATCGCTAAGCCTTCAAAGGTAGCCCTGAAATACCTGAATATAAACAAATCTCAGGAGATTGAGCCTTTTTTCTTCCTTATATGGTAAAATCTGAGCTCTTTCGTTCCCCCTAATGGACTCTGAGGCCCCTTCCGCACATGCAAAATAATGTGTTTTCAAACCACTTTCACAACCGTTTGCAAGTGGATTTTGCTATTCCGCACAGCTTCAAAGAGTACTGAAAGCAGTTTGAAAGTGCATTATTCTGCATGAGTGGAATGAACCTATGTTACATACAGTCTTCATGTCTAAAGATGCCAAAGATTGAACCTGGGGCCCTCTTCAGGCTAAGAAGATGCTTGGCCACTAAGCCACAGCTCCTTCCCTTTAGCAGAAATCCCCCTCCCCAAAATCCACCTTTAAAAGTCTCATCCTACTGAAATCAATGGACCAAAAAGCACCAAAAGCATCCATTTCAATAGCTTACAGGGAGAACGTCAAAGAAAGCTGAAATCGCACAAAGAAACCATGAGCGAGGTGAGGTCCAAATATTTCCCCAAAATCAAACCAGAAAGCATTACAACAGAATTCAGGAGGACCACAACTCTCAGATCGGAGGCCAGTACTGCTCAATTCACCTGGCTGACTCCGTAGGCCTGTTTCTCCCTCTGTACAGACCAGGAAACAGCTTCAAGACTGAAGAGAGATTTTCATACGGGTTTCAGTTCAGCACACATGGAAAACGGGGCACAAGGCTGTTCAAGCAGATAATGGTTTTACATGGTTAGTGGCATTTGCGGATTGTAATTGGCATTGCTGCAGGCAGGTGCTCTGCGTGTGTGTGTTTGTTTTTAAAACACATACCTCTGAAGCATCCTCTCAGCAGCTGCCAGAATTTTAGTCACTGGTAAATAGCACAAACGATTACTACCAAGAGAAAACTTCTACCCAGGAATAGGAACGCAGTTCTTTTCTTAGTACTAACTGCTAATCACAAAGTCACATGTTAGGCTTTGAGTTTGCTAAAACTTTCCTTCAGGATGAAGGTTAAGCATAAAAACTCAAAACATGCATCAGGGGTGAGGAAGGGGAGAGACATTGGTCAACATGAAAGCCGCAAGGCCAAACTGCTCATGAAATCTGCTGTGTGATCACCCTAGGAAGATCTTAGAAGCTAAGCAGGATTGGCCCTTGGATGGGAGACAGACCACCAAGGTTGACAACTGTTGCTATGCAGAGACAGACAATGGCAAACCACCTTTGCTCATCTCTTGCCTTGAAGACCCCATGATTCCGCACACAAGTAAAATAGGTTCGACCCAGTTCCCTGAGAAGGGTACTAACCTAGGTCGAAGCCATTGCTGTTCCCCACTGCAACCAGCTTAATCCCAGCTCGGAGGGCAGAATCATCCTGTGCCTCTTCGCCGCTCCATTCCAATTGGCTACTGTTCTACGGCCATGTTCCGTCTATCCCCACACACGTTATTCAAAAAACTGCCACAGAAATGGAGGGACGAAGGTGGCGGTTTTTGATTGGCCAGCTGTACGCATGCCCGAAACACTCAGCTGTGATTGGCTGAATGGGGGACTGCTGGCACCAGAGATTCCGCACTTTACTGGAATCAAGCTGAGTTCACGCATGGTTCCCTGAAAAAGTAGTAGTTCCCAACTGGAGTCAGAAATTTGACCGTTACACAGGGCGAAGCTGGTACAAAACCACATTGATCCCAGTGGTTGTGCGGAGCACTGAGGTCGAACGCAACTCGAACTTAGGTCGATAACGCAAGTGCGGAATATATATATATTTATATATAAACTCATTTGTGACTTGTCTATGGCTTATAATGAAGCAGATGCTTCATGTAGATAGGTTTGGCCACTCTCATCAGGCCTCAGAAGCTAAGCAGGATCGGCCTCAGATAGTACTTGGATGGGAGACCACCAAGGACGGCCAACCTGGCTACACAGAGGCAGGCAATGGCAAGCCATCTCTTCCCTCTCTTGCCCTGAAAACTCTAAAGGGTTTCCATAAGTCAGCTATGACTTGACAGCACTTTCTCTCACAGCCGATTCTGGTTGGGATTGCAGCATGGTGGGGGAAAAGCTCGTTCCTTCTCACTGCACTGCTTTCTTGAATTGAAACAGCCTAAGGGGCAAATGAGGCAAATAACACATCTGGTGCTATTTTGGGCCAGGAGCACAGCACGGGAAGGGGAAGATGCGAACTCCCTCTTTCACCATACCATGATCCTGATCAGAATTGGGCCCCTGCAAGTCCCCACAGCAATCACACAGCAGATGTAACGTGCTCTTTGGCCTTCAATCAGCACCTCATGACAGTCATGAGATTGAATGGAGATGAAGTTTTGTTGGTTCAATTATGTTTGCCCGTTCTGGTGAAGGGAAAAAACCTCCAGTTGCAGCAAGGCATGCTGGGACAGAAAGCATTTATTAATTGCTTCTAGTGAGCACAAAAGCTTTCACGCCACTTTAGGGGCTGGTCCTACAAAAGGTTTTGCCTTATTATCCCAGTGTGTACTTTTTTTTCTAATGGATTGAATTGGCTCATTTGTAGTTTTTGAAAAGCTGTGAAGAACTTGGAAAATCACCAAAATGTTACTGTTAAAGGTGGGTAGAAGAGCTCGAAAATGTTTTTGAAATTTCACTGTTATCTTCCGGAGGAAAAAAACAAAACAAGTGATATAATTCATGTCACTGAATGCAATTGTTTCTCAGTTTTGAGAACATCAATTGATAGATTTGCAAACATGATACATTCATTGTTCTCCTTCGGTATTTTTTAAAAAGCACTCATAACTTTTTTTAAAAAAAATTATAAATGGAGCCAAACTGTTCCCTTCGAGTCTTCACACTTCTCACGTTGTTACTCCCAAGCGTCTTCTCATGTCAAATCAACGTAATAGGCACCAAAAAGGAAAAGCATTATGGTATGGATGCAGAGAAGCTTCCTGTGGCCAAGCTCCCAAGACCATCAACATTAAAAGTGCTGAAACTTAAATGCAAAACCTTCCATTTAGAAAACATCAGGCTGGCAGCCTTTGCCTTTGAACCTGACATGTTTGGGGCTGCAGGGATTCTCCGCACCTACAGCTTTTTGCTTGAGGTTTCCTTGAAACGTTTGCTCTGCGGTCTCCTGCCCTGGCCACCTTTTCAGCCTGAAAAGTACATGTTTGTACTCACCTTGTCTGGCAACATATTTTTAAGATGACACACAGACACGATTTCAGACTCACCACTGATTTTCATATCGTGTGTTTGTGCCTTCGAAGACAGTTCGTTGATGTATTGTCAAAGGCTTTCATGGCCAGATTCAACAAGTTGTTGTGGGTTTTCTGGGCTGTGAGTCCGCAGTCTGGTAGATCTTGTTCCTAACGTTTTGCCTGCATCTATTGTTGGCATCTTCAGTGGTGTATCACAGAGAGAAGTCTGTTACACACTGTGTCCAGTGAGAATGGGATGTTTAGGGTTAATGGACTGCACCCAGACACAGGATTTGTATTCACTAATGCTGTTGCTGCTGCAGGGAATGCAAATGCGAATACGAATGTAAATGGACTGAAAACTCCACCCGCAAAACAATGCAGTCAACCACACCTTTGCATAGCAAGTTCCACCCAAACACTTACTGATTGGTTCCCCACCCTGGGACATGGACAATATATACCCCACTAAACATTTCCTTAGCACTAGACACAGTCTGAAACAGACTTCTCTCTCTGATACACATCTGAAGATGCCAGCCACAGATGCAGGCGAAACGTAAGGACAAGGTCTACCAGACCACGGCCACACAGCCCGGAAAACTCACAACAACCAACAGCTCATTGATTTTTTTAAAAAAAAGGAAAACTATATATTGCTGAAATCAACAGGACTACAATCATGTAATTCATAGACTGAAAAAGAGCCCAGGATGGGAGCCTGCAGAACAAACATCTGGGGTAACTTTCACCCAACAGCTGCCCGCATGGAGAATTCCTGCAGCACAAAATCTTGGGCACCAGTGGTGCAGGAAACTGACAAGAGGCTTTAACTATTGGGCGGGGGCAGAGGCATAGGGAGGAGAAACAGAGCCCAGGGCAAAATGGCACCCGGGCCTGTCTGCTGCTCCCGCACCCTCCCCCATGAGGCCGTACTCCCTGTGAGGCCACACTCTCCTGCCAGGCCAGGCATGAGTGCCTCAGACACCCAGGCTACACACAGAGCCAGTGGGCCTGTATGTAGCCTGGGTATCTGTGGCACTCGTGCCCAGCCTTGCAGGGGAAGCCATTTTGCACCCCCGTGTGACCTACATTTGTGGCGCCCGGGACAAATGTCCCCGGATGTTCCCATTGTAGCTACGCCACTGGGCGGGGGGAGCCTCTTTCTCCTCTGATGCCTTTTTTGTCTGTGCTGTCCAAATAAAAAAACTAGGAGGCACCGTTTTAAAAGGCATCCTTAGGATGTCTTATTTGTGCTGTGCATAATTGGCCTGAGTTAATGCAGTCAGCCAGCCAAACCAGCGTAGAGAAGCAGATTCCCAGATGCCACCACTACAGCCATTAATCCTGGGACTGAACATCTGGACCCCTCAACTGCCAAGTTTCCCTCAGTATTCTGCTTTGTGGCCGGAACAGATTAAACATGAATGATGAGAAGAATCCAGGTTCTGCACCATCAGTGATGAGGAGAAAGGGCGGTGGCGAGGGGGGGGGGGGCCTTCCGAATCAGATAAGTCTTACCACTGTGTGAACCTGTGCTAATGTCCTTTAAATCAACCAGCCACTAAAGCTGTGTCAAAAATGCATCTTTGCAGAAGTCATACATCTGAGGGAAAGGATGTAGACTTTGGGTACTTAATCTGTGGGGTATGCTTCCCCAGGGGAGGTACAGGAAGACTCAAGGGAAGGAGTGAGTTTCCTATTGACTACATATTGTTTTATTTGCATTTTATATACACAAAATGGATTGCCAGAGAGGAGGAGGAGGGATTTTGGATTTATATCGTATCTTTTTCTCCTGTAAGGAGACTCAAGGCAGTTCACAAATTCCTTTTCCTTTCCTCACCCCACAACATTTGGCGAAGTAAAAGGGGCTGATAAACTTCTGAATGAACTGTGACTAGCCCAAGCTCACCCAGCAGGCTTCATGTGTAGGGAAATAAGTCCAATTCACCAGATAAGAATCCACCTGTTCTTAACCACTACTCCACGCTGGCACCACACCAGCACCATTTCATTGCTTGTGTTTGTGTTCATTTCATTGAGTGTGCGTTTTTAGTCCACTCCAGAACCTAAAATTTAAGCTCTGGTTGAAAAACAAATGGCATTTTTAGGCCCTAAAACATGCGAACCCACCCTGCCTGAAGTTTAGGCCAGATTCATGGGAGGTGTAGGTCACAAGATCTTATTTATTCATTATTTGGTTTTATATACCGCCCTACCCCCAGGGGGCATGACAGCAACAATTATTTTATGATCCACTGATACAGACAGTCCTACTGAGGGGCTACCTGTTCCTAATGTCTGCTGCTTGGCACGGGGCTTCAGTCACTTCACTCTGAACTTCTTGCGACATTGTCTGGTGCCTATGCAACTTGCAACCGCCAATGAAGGTCAAACTGCTGAATTCCAAACTGGATTTAAATTCCTGCAGATTTAGCTGTATATTGCAGTGAGGAGATCAAGGTCTAAATTTGAGTTGGCACCAGTGAACCAAGCTTGCAGTTGTCGCCACTGACTAACTTACAAAAATGCACGTTTTGGTGTCAACTCTGATGGATTCCACATAGGCCAAATATAACGGGAGTCGGACATTATATGGACTTTTGGGGTGGGGTGGGGGGACACTTTGCACATGTTCTGTTCGCAAAATGAGTTTGGCTCGTTTTATTCCCCTCAACCTGGGATTTTCAAAAAGCACTAAGCCGGTGATCCTTTTGCACAATTCCAGGTTGGAGATGCTCGCACACGCACACAACAGGCAGGAGACGCTTCATTTTCCTCCCTTCCACCCATTCACTTTGGGTTCCACACCATCCACGGTCAAGGAGCACCCGCTCACCCACTGTTCTATGCCAGTCGCCCAGCAGATTGTGGACAAATTCTCTGCGTGACTCCAAATATATATTTTTCCCACATGGCAGCGAGTATGGCCACCATAAAGATCTACAGCAACACATTCATTATTGCCCAGCCGTTGCAAGGAGATCTCTTTTTTTCTTTTGTGTGTTGTACTGTAAGGAATTCCATAGAAGCAGAAATAAAAGGCTCTTTGGTGAAAAAGACCGTTTATTCAGACATCTTAGAAAGCTCAAGTACACGCAGTGGCAGGAATGACACTTCCCGCCAGAAGCACAGGTTATAACTCTATTCATCCCATCCCCCTCCCGGCTTCCCATGGGAACGGAGACCTCATCTCCCGCGCAGAGATAAAGTCTCCGCCGATGAAGCTGGCCCATCGCCCGGGCTGTGGAATGTACTCAAGGTTAGGCGGCTGCCCTTACCATCAACACCATTGAAACCTTTACACTCTGCCTCCCTTAAAGAAGACCCCTCCCCCCAGGTTTGTGCGGAAAGGCGCGGTGGAAAGCAGAAATAAGGGTGGGGGCGTCAATATTTTCGGAATAAACCCATTGATTATACCCAGAGGAATATCCCACCCAAGAGACTAAATATTGCAAGCGTTTGCGATTAAAACGAGAGTCCAGGATGGCGTCAATTTCGTAGTGCTTGTGGCCATCAATAATAGTTGGTGGGGGTCTCTCCGGCGGGTCGTGCCAGGCATCGGAAGCGGGAGCCTCCTTGAGTAAACTGGAATGGAAGACAGGATGAATGTTACTAAGAGAGTTAGGCAAATCCAATCGGGCAGTGACATCATTAATCACTTTAGTAATCTGAAAAGGTCCCACGAATCTTTTGCCTAGTTTGGAAAATTTATGCACGTCTCTGAGATTTTTGGTAGACAAATACACCCAAGCGCCCACACGCAGAGGAAAATCCGAGCGGTGCTTATCCGCTTGCAGCTTTTGGGAGTCCTTAGCCTGTTGTAAGGCGGTCTGGACCGATTTCCATCCCTCGGCTAGGGATGAAATCCATTGTTGAAACTCTGGAGGATCCAAAGCTGTCGCGGGTAGTTGCGGCAACGGCGGGAACGAGCGACCAGACACAATTTCAAAGGGGGTTTTCTTTGTACTGCTATGAACCGCATTGTTATAGGCGTACTCCGCAAACGGAATGAGCTCGCACCAATTGTCTTGGTGGTAGTTGGTGTAACAACGTAAATACTGCTCTAGGGTTCTGTTCGTTCTCTCCGACTCACCGTCACTTTGAACGTGGTAGGGGGCGGCGACCGCCGGGGCGGCCCCCAACAACCCCAAAAACGCCTTCCAGAACTTTGAAATGAATTGGGGGCCGCGGTCGGAGACCACCTTAACGGGGGCGGAGTGTAGACGGTAAACATGTTGAATGAACAGCCGTGCTAACTTAGGAGCGGAGGGGATGGAAGCACATGGAATAAAATGGGCTTGTTTAGAAAATAAGTCCACCACCACCCACAAGACCGTGTTGCCATGACTTTCGGGTAAATCTGTAATAAAATCCATGGAGATGACTTCCCAAGGGCGGGAGGCCACCGGGAGAGGTTTCAACAGCCCATGGGGCTTTCCCGGAATGGTTTTGGCTTCTGCACAAACAGAGCAGCCTTTAATATACGCCTCAATGTCCTTGCGCATTGCGCGCCACCAGAACTGACGGCGGGCCAAATGCAGAGTTTTCAGAAAGCCAAAATGTCCAGCCGAGCGGGCATCGTGGCAGGCTTCAAGAACCTGCTTGCGGAGGGGGGGAGGCACGTACCAACACTCCCCCCTCCGCCAAACTCCATTCTCCAAACGCAATTGGGAGTCACTTTCCTCCGCTGGAGGCTCGTGCAGCCCCGCCTCCTCGAGTTCCCGCAGGAAAGGAGAGACGAGACTAGGAATGGGCGGTGAAGGAGGAGTGGACGTTTGAGATCGGGTGACAGCCAGTCCTAACTGGGAGGGGGAGAGAACAGTGCGTGGAATGTCTCGTAAGGCAGCTCCACCCCCCTCCCCGGGTAGGCGCGAGAGCGCGTCAGCCAGTTTATTGGTTTTCCCGGGGAAAAAATGGACTGTGAAAGAGAAACGAGAAAAGAAATCGGCCCAACGGAGTTGTTTTGCGGACATCTTGAGGGGGGTGGAAAGAGCGGCCAGGTTTTTGTGATCCGACCAAACCTGAAAGGGGTGTTTAGCCCCCTCCAGCCAGTGGCGCCAAGTGGAGAGTGCTACTTTGATGGCTGCAGTCTCTTTATCCCCCACAGTCCAGTTGAGTTCAGCACCGGAGAATTTCTTTGATAAATAAGCACACGGAACCAGCCTACCATCTTTATTTTTCTGCAACAGGGCTGCCCCAAGCGCTTTGTCCGAGGCATCCACGTGAACCACAAACGGGAGATCTGGGTCAGGGTGCTTTAGGATAGGTTCGGTGGTAAAAGCAGACTTTAAGAGCTGAAAGGCTGTTTGACATTCTTCAGACCAGGAAAGGGGGGCCCCGGGCTTGGCGGACAGTGGATCTTTACCCTTAGTGCGTAAGAGGTCTGTGAGAGGGAGAGTCAGTTCAGCGAATTGGGGTATAAAGTCACGATAGAAATTAGCAAAACCCAGAAAAGATTGGAGTTCTTTGCGGTTGGTGGGGGCAGGCCATTGGAGGACCGCGTCAATTTTAGCAGGATCCATTTTTAAGCCCTCGGGCGAGATCCGGTAACCCAAATAGTCAATGGAGGTCTGGTGGAAACAGCATTTGGAGAGTTTGGCAAAGAGAGAGTTGTTGAGCAAGCGTTTCAATACTTCCCGAACCAATGCTTCATGCTCTTCTATGGTTTGTGAATAAATTAAAACGTCATCTAAGTATACCACAACTCCCTTGTACAATAAATCATGGAGAACTTCGTTGATGAGGGCCATAAAAGCCCCGGGGGCCCCACTTAACCCGAATGGCATTATTAAGTATTCAAACTGTCCAAACTTTGTGTTAAACGCAGTCAAGTGTTCATAGCCTTCAGCAATTCTGACCCTGTAGTAAGCTTCTCTCAAGTCTAATTTAGTAAAGATGCGCCCTTTGCCCAGTGCATCTAAAAGGTCCTTGATCAAAGGCAAAGGATATTTATTGGACAGGGAGACTGCATTGAGACCTCGATAATCTGTGCAAAGCCGTAAAGACCCATCTTTCTTTTTTACAAACAAAACGGGAGCAGCGTGTGTGTGTTTGGTAGCCCGCCGTATGAACCCGCGAGCGAGGTTCTTGTCCAAGAAGGCACGAAGTTCCTTCTCCTCATTGGGACTCATACGGTAGATTCTACCTTTGGGCAGTTGCGCCCCTGGCTGTATAACGATTTTGCAGTCAGTGTCTCTATGGGGTGGCAACTGATCGCATTCTTGCTCCTGAAAAACTCTGGCTAGATCTTGGTATGCCGGTGGGATGCCAATAGAATCGGGAGCAATCGCTGATGAAGCCAGGGAGGGGGGTGTGTCAGGAGAAGTTGAGTTTTCCCCCCAATTCATGTGTTCACCGCAGGGAGGGTCAGTGAATTCTAAGATCCGTTCTTTCCAAATGAACTTTGGTTCATGTAACAATAACCATGGCATGCCCAAAACTATGGAGTGTTTGGCCACTGGCGCCAAAATAAAACTAATTTTCTCCCAATGGTCGGCGCAACGGAGGAGAACCGGTTGTGTTTTGAACTGGGCCGGTCCTTCGTTCCCGAGAGGGCTGCCGTCCATTTGGGTGAATGGTATGGGCTTAGCCAGGGGAATTTGGTCCAGACCTAGCTCCTCTGCCACCTGGGGCCGCATTAAGCAATGGGAGCAGCCAGAATCCACAAGGGCCGAGGCTATAATGCGAGTATGTTTAGCGGGGTTGGCCAGAAACGCTTGGACAGTAATGGGAGCGCTGCCTTCACTCACCGCGTCAGGAGTCGGACCCATATCCATGGGGGCTGAAGAAAGGCAAACAGCTGCTTCCCCCTCCTCTGGGTCGCCTTCGATGACCGCCTTAGAAGAGCCCGTCGGAGGCGGCCCCGACTTGCGTGGTGGCTTGGCAGATGGGGTGCGCGTGGCTGGAGCGGTTGGTTTTTGTTTCTTCGGACAGTTGGCGGCTAGATGACCTGGTCCTCCGCAGTAAAGGCACAATCTCAGTCGGCGACGGCGCTCAGAGGTGGTCTCGGTGGGGGCGGCTGGGCTTGCCTTGGTGGACGCAGTGGCAGGCTTCGGGCGTGGGCGGCCTCCGGCACGAGCGTATTCCAAGCGAGACGCCACCTGGGATCCCAACTGGATCCAATCAGCAACAGTGCGAGGAACCCGAATTAAAAACACCGTTTCACGCAGCTTGCCGTCAACAGCATCTGAGAAGTATTCGCATTTCATGCGTTCAGGCCACTCAGGAGGGAGTCGAGCAGCCGCCGCACGAAATTCACGGGCAAATTCTGCAAACGGACGGTTGCCCTGCTGGATAGTTTTGATGGTGCGGATAGCCTCATTTTCGGCGCCCGGATCTTGGAAGCGCGCTCTTAAGGCTTGGAGGAATGCGGGTACCGTGCGAGAGTCTTCATCTTGCAAATCCAAAAGGGTCACAAACCAGTCGGCTGCTGCCCCATCCAGGACTGAGCCGATGTCCCGTATTTTTTCGCGCTCAGACCGGTATAAATCATCATAGTCCTCCATGTGGGCATCGAGTTGCAAAATGAAGTAGGGAAGCTTGGAAGCGGTCCCATCAAAACGGGCAGGTATCGGGGGCCTATAGTAACCCCTTTCCACGGCTCTTGGCGCCGGCAGGGGCGGCGGTTGCACGGGTTGAGCAGGTTGGGCGGGCAGCGGTTGCACAGGGGGGGCCGGAATCGGGGGCGGTATCAATGCCGGTGCCGCTGGCGTTTGGGTGGCAGGACCCAGCCACGTTGCCCCTCTGGCGCCGGCAGTATCAGTAACAGCATAGACTCCAACTTGGGGCTTCCTGGTCTGCTGCCTCCTCAGTTCCCTCTCCAACGCAGCCAGCTCTCTCTCCTTGCGGGTCAATGCATCCTGGTGCGCATGCAGGGCTGCTTTTTCTCGTTCCAATTTAGCCAGTTCGTCCCGTTTAATAGCTGCAGTAAGCTCACTTTGCGTGCGCAAGGCCTGAACGCTTTCGCGTTGCCGCTGTAAATCCAGTCTGGAGTGTTCCATGACCTTATCATGGACTGACAGGTTCTGCGCATATTGTCGTTGGAGCGCATCTTTGGCACGGTCCAACTCGAGTTGGACTTCTTTGCGTTGCTGTTCCCGGTCCCTCTGCAGGTTTTCGCGCTCTTGCTGCAACTGTGCCCGTTCCTCCTCCCATAGCTGGCGTTCACGGGTCCATGCTTCTTGGGCATCTCGCAGTCGGCCCACTTCCTCATCCCAGTTCTCTTTCGATGGGAGAGGGAACAGATCCGGCTGGGAGTGCAGGCTTTCTTCGGACTCTTCGTCGTCTGGAAGCGAGACATCGGAGACACCGTAGCCACCGGTGGCTCCCTGGGGTGCAGCCGCTGACCCGGGATCAGGGGGGTCCGATCGGAAGACGGTACGGACACCCCTCCCAATCCCAGGTTTAGTCCCAGTGTCCTTCGGACGGGCCCCAGTGCTGTGCCACGGTGGTTCTTTGGGAGCATCACCAAAATACGAGTCCAGGAATCGTTCAATGGACTCCTGGGTTGCCGCATGAAAGGTGGTCAGGCCCATCTCCTCCATGACAGGTTGCATCTGAGGTTTGTAATCCATACGAAAACGGGTAGAGATCCGATCCACAGGCGCTCGATCCATAGACAGCGCCCCAAACGACTCATGTAAGTCCCCATGGTCGTCGTCACGTCCCTCGTTCCAACGGAGTAAAGGAAGACTCGTGCTGATACGAGGACGGGAAAGAGTCACCAGCGAGGCCCGTTCTCCCGCCGGTTCCTCCAGATCCAGAAGGGAAAGGTCGGAGCCCTCTTTGGGGGCTACCGCACCTTCCGCAGTAATATTCAACCTCTCCATGCCGAGACACCAGAGGTCCACTGCACTAGGGATATAGATGAATTAGGATTCCTGCCACAATGTAAGGAATTCCATAGAAGCAGAAATAAAAGGCTCTTTGGTGAAAAAGACCGTTTATTCAGACATCTTAGAAAGCTCAAGTACACGCAGTGGCAGGAATGACACTTCCCGCCAGAAGCACAGGTTATAACTCTATTCATCCCATCCCCCTCCCGGCTTCCCATGGGAACGGAGACCTCATCTCCCGCGCAGAGATAAAGTCTCCGCCGATGAAGCTGGCCCATCGCCCGGGTTGTGGAATGTACTCAAGGTTAGGCGGCTGCCCTTACCATCAACACCATTGAAACCTTTACATGTACATGTGCAGCTATGTAGGTGCAGCTGATTGGATTGTGAGACAATTGGCTTGGCTGCAGGCAGTGGCATAGCGCCAAGGGGACGGGGGTGCGCAACGCACCAGGCGTGCGCTGGTGCGGGGGCGTGGTGTGGTGTGGCAGGAGCATTCTGGGGTGGGCGGGGGTTTGGCAGGGGCACAGAGCACACGCGAGCCCCAGGCACAATTCCGCCTCGCTCCAGCCCTGGCTGCAGGGGCTAATTTCTGTATGCTTGCACGGCTATACATGTTGCAGGAAATTAAAAAAAAGATAAGTGTCTCCAAGCGAAAGTGCGAATGCAATCCAAATCATTTCCATGGGCTTCAATTGCTGCCTGAACAGGTGAAGGTCACATATGTGAATGGGAAAAAGGAAAACAGATTCCTTTATAATGACGGCATCTTGTTATACATATGCTGTGCGGAATCCACCTCTGAGTCAATAAGATGCCACCTGCTCCAGATTTTGACCCCGTAAGCTTTAAGCCTGATTCTCATCCATTTTGATGCATTCTCATCAATTGCAATGTGCTTTTCATTTCTCAACCCATAAATCTGCTCAATATGCTTATCATATGGCACGACCTCGATACAATCACACTCTTCAGAATTCTAATACAGGATGGTGGGCATGACTACAAAATGTCTGCCGCAGGAGTGTCAAGCCCCTGTTCAGACCTGTTCATATTTGATTCCCAGCTCTGCCGCCTGAGCTGTGGAGGCTTATCTGGGGAATTCAGATTAGCCTGTGCACTCCCACACATGCCAGCTGGATGACCTTGGGCTAGTCACAGCTTCTCGGAGCTCTCTCAGCCCCACCTACCTCACAGGGTGTTTGTTGTGAGGGGGGAAGGGCAAGGAGATTGTAAGCCCCTTTGAGTCTCCTGCAGGAGAGAAAAGGGGATATAAATCCAAACTCTTCTTCTTCTTCTTCTTCTTCTTCTTCTTCTTCTTCTTCTTCTTCTTCTTATTATTATTATTATTATTATTATTATTATTATTATTATTATTATTATTATTATTATTATTATTATTATCCCTTGTTATTGTCAAGGAACTTTGGATTCGGGCAGGAGCCGGTGGCCATGTGGGAAGCCCTGGCTTGTTTCCTCCTGCCTTAGGCATGCAGCAACTTTCTTACCCTCTATGCTGGACAGCACCTGGGGTTGTCTTTCAGTTGGCCTGGAAGGCTCTGCATGGCTTGGGGTTGGAAGGAGGCTTGGGGGATATTAACCATTAACTGCTGCAGTGGAATTCAGTTCCAGCCAAATCCTGCTTGTAGGCTGTTTCAAAATATCCTGTCAATAAACCAATGTCTGAACCCAAGAGTCTAGTTATTTCAGAGGTTGGCAGATCTTGACAAGGATTGTAACAGATGAGTTCATCACCCCTAAATTACAGTTTATTATAGTCTTTTGACCAGACAAAAACACACAACAGGTTGCTACCTAATTGTAATTGAACAGACTCAAATGGAACAAATGTTGGAATTTTTTTTTTAAAAAAAAAAGGTATAAAACCATCAAATCATTTTCAGTTGTCAAGCATCTTCTTTGGCCTGGGTGGTAGACTGAACTTGGTAAACTCTTCTGTAGAACTTAGCAACTCGACTGGACGCTTGCAAATTCTCATCTAAGAAGAGCATTGCAGGCTGAACTTTTTCAGAACGACTTGCCGGCTAATTTGGGATCTCTCTACGAAGAATCTGTCCCCATGATCTCAAAAACAGATAATTAAAAAGCAGGAATGTTGATCACCTCATTTGGGATACAAACCTGGGTACAGAATCGTCCCACCGGTGCTGCACAAATGGTTATCGACTAGTGAGGTGACTCCATTACTCAGTACTGATTCTTAAAGGAACACTCTTAACAGATAATGAGATCCCCAGACAAAACTTCTCTCTTTTCTAGCAGCCCCGACTTTCTGCTGCAGCTTGGCAGAATTATTTTGGCTTGTGTTTGTGACATGGGTGCAATGTGAGTTCCCTGGGTTAATTCAAAGGTGATAGTGTGTGTTCTAATGTGCACTGTCAGCCTGTTAGGAGGAAGGATAAAACAAAGCAAAGAAGGTCGCAGTTTTGGCCTGCCAAATGTATGTTGCTGTTCAGCTGTAAATGGGGCATATATTTGTGAGCTGAGTTCCTCTTCATTTATGAGCAAGTACAGACGGACCTTGCTGGTTTTGTCTCTATTATGCTTGGCTAGGTTTTTGGTGTGTGTGTTTTGTTGTTCGTTTGATTGTTTGTTTTGAGATTAGCACTCCTCAATCAGGTTAATTCTGACCTATGTTTTGACAGGTTGCAACCCTCCCCGGTCCATTTTATCTGTTTCCTTAGACTTTTTTGCCAGTTGCAAAACATCCTTGCTTCCCTCTTCCTAGCTGTGGTATTTTATAAAACTTATCCATTTTGAAAGTTTACAAATCTGGATTTTTACATCGCTTTCATTTTGGATGTGAATGTAAAACAGTAAGAAGTGGTTTAGTGTTCATTTGAGCCTGGAAATCATATGAAATCAGTTGACTCAAATGAATCATATGAATCCAATGACTCAAAGATTGAACACACACACACACACATTATATACAACAATATATATATTGTTGATGAAGACTTTTTAATGTCACGATTGGCTCTTGCTGATTTTATTTATGAGTATATGATTTCATGTTGTATTTACATTATGCATTATTTGTATTATCCAGTGTATAATGTACTCACTTTTATGTGGACTGAGGGGTGCATGTTTCACAATACACCAATTTTTGTTGTTGCAACACTTAATAGGGCTGTACAATGTTAGGTGCACCATCTCAATTACAGCACATACACAGAGCTATAACTGATCACTTAACTTAGGGAGTTATCTTAAGCACTCACCGGCATCTACAACAGAGTATAGTTATCCCATATTACAGATAGGGAGACTGACTAGTTCTAGACCAGGGGTAGGGAACCTGCGGCTCTCCAGATGTTCAGGAACTACAATTCCCATCAGCCACCCCCCCCCCCCCCCACCCCCCCCCCCCCCCACCCCCCCCCCCCCCCACCCCCCCCCCCCCCCACCCCCCCCCCCCCCCACCCCCCCCCCCCCCCACCCCCCCCCCCCCCCACCCCCCCCCCCCCCCACCCCCCCCCCCCCCCACCCCCCCCCCCCCCCACCCCCCCCCCCCCCCACCCCCCCCCCCCCCCACCCCCCCCCCCCCCCACCCCCCCCCCCCCCCACCCCCCCCCCCCCCCACCCCCCCCCCCCCCCACCCCCCCCCCCCCCCACCCCCCCCCCCCCCCACCCCCCCCCCCCCCCACCCCCCCCCCCCCCCACCCCCCCCCCCCCCCACCCCCCCCCCCCCCCACCCCCCCCCCCCCCCACCCCCCCCCCCCCCCACCCCCCCCCCCCCCCACCCCCCCCCCCCCCCACCCCCCCCCCCCCCCACCCCCCCCCCCCCCCACCCCCCCCCCCCCCCACCCCCCCCCCCCCCCACCCCCCCCCCCCCCCACCCCCCCCCCCCCCCACCCCCCCCCCCCCCCACCCCCCCCCCCCCCCACCCCCCCCCCCCCCCACCCCCCCCCCCCCCCACCCCCCCCCCCCCCCACCCCCCCCCCCCCCCACCCCCCCCCCCCCCCACCCCCCCCCCCCCCCACCCCCCCCCCCCCCCACCCCCCCCCCCCCCCACCCCCCCCCCCCCCCACCCCCCCCCCCCCCCACCCCCCCCCCCCCCCACCCCCCCCCCCCCCCACCCCCCCCCCCCCCCACCCCCCCCCCCCCCCACCCCCCCCCCCCCCCACCCCCCCCCCCCCCCACCCCCCCCCCCCCCCACCCCCCCCCCCCCCCACCCCCCCCCCCCCCCACCCCCCCCCCCCCCCACCCCCCCCCCCCCCCACCCCCCCCCCCCCCCACCCCCCCCCCCCCCCACCCCCCCCCCCCCCCACCCCCCCCCCCCCCCACCCCCCCCCCCCCCCACCCCCCCCCCCCCCCACCCCCCCCCCCCCCCACCCCCCCCCCCCCCCACCCCCCCCCCCCCCCACCCCCCCCCCCCCCCACCCCCCCCCCCCCCCACCCCCCCCCCCCCCCACCCCCCCCCCCCCCCACCCCCCCCCCCCCCCACCCCCCCCCCCCCCCACCCCCCCCCCCCCCCACCCCCCCCCCCCCCCACCCCCCCCCCCCCCCACCCCCCCCCCCCCCCACCCCCCCCCCCCCCCACCCCCCCCCCCCCCCACCCCCCCCCCCCCCCACCCCCCCCCCCCCCCACCCCCCCCCCCCCCCACCCCCCCCCCCCCCCACCCCCCCCCCCCCCCACCCCCCCCCCCCCCCACCCCCCCCCCCCCCCACCCCCCCCCCCCCCCACCCCCCCCCCCCCCCACCCCCCCCCCCCCCCACCCCCCCCCCCCCCCACCCCCCCCCCCCCCCACCCCCCCCCCCCCCCACCCCCCCCCCCCCCCACCCCCCCCCCCCCCCACCCCCCCCCCCCCCCACCCCCCCCCCCCCCCACCCCCCCCCCCCCCCACCCCCCCCCCCCCCCACCCCCCCCCCCCCCCACCCCCCCCCCCCCCCACCCCCCCCCCCCCCCACCCCCCCCCCCCCCCACCCCCCCCCCCCCCCACCCCCCCCCCCCCCCACCCCCCCCCCCCCCCACCCCCCCCCCCCCCCACCCCCCCCCCCCCCCACCCCCCCCCCCCCCCACCCCCCCCCCCCCCCACCCCCCCCCCCCCCCACCCCCCCCCCCCCCCACCCCCCCCCCCCCCCACCCCCCCCCCCCCCCACCCCCCCCCCCCCCCACCCCCCCCCCCCCCCACCCCCCCCCCCCCCCACCCCCCCCCCCCCCCACCCCCCCCCCCCCCCACCCCCCCCCCCCCCCACCCCCCCCCCCCCCCACCCCCCCCCCCCCCCACCCCCCCCCCCCCCCACCCCCCCCCCCCCCCACCCCCCCCCCCCCCCACCCCCCCCCCCCCCCACCCCCCCCCCCCCCCACCCCCCCCCCCCCCCACCCCCCCCCCCCCCCACCCCCCCCCCCCCCCACCCCCCCCCCCCCCCACCCCCCCCCCCCCCCACCCCCCCCCCCCCCCACCCCCCCCCCCCCCCACCCCCCCCCCCCCCCACCCCCCCCCCCCCCCACCCCCCCCCCCCCCCACCCCCCCCCCCCCCCACCCCCCCCCCCCCCCACCCCCCCCCCCCCCCACCCCCCCCCCCCCCCACCCCCCCCCCCCCCCACCCCCCCCCCCCCCCACCCCCCCCCCCCCCCACCCCCCCCCCCCCCCACCCCCCCCCCCCCCCACCCCCCCCCCCCCCCACCCCCCCCCCCCCCCACCCCCCCCCCCCCCCACCCCCCCCCCCCCCCACCCCCCCCCCCCCCCACCCCCCCCCCCCCCCACCCCCCCCCCCCCCCACCCCCCCCCCCCCCCACCCCCCCCCCCCCCCACCCCCCCCCCCCCCCACCCCCCCCCCCCCCCACCCCCCCCCCCCCCCACCCCCCCCCCCCCCCACCCCCCCCCCCCCCCACCCCCCCCCCCCCCCACCCCCCCCCCCCCCCACCCCCCCCCCCCCCCACCCCCCCCCCCCCCCACCCCCCCCCCCCCCCACCCCCCCCCCCCCCCACCCCCCCCCCCCCCCACCCCCCCCCCCCCCCACCCCCCCCCCCCCCCACCCCCCCCCCCCCCCACCCCCCCCCCCCCCCACCCCCCCCCCCCCCCACCCCCCCCCCCCCCCACCCCCCCCCCCCCCCACCCCCCCCCCCCCCCACCCCCCCCCCCCCCCACCCCCCCCCCCCCCCACCCCCCCCCCCCCCCACCCCCCCCCCCCCCCACCCCCCCCCCCCCCCACCCCCCCCCCCCCCCACCCCCCCCCCCCCCCACCCCCCCCCCCCCCCACCCCCCCCCCCCCCCACCCCCCCCCCCCCCCACCCCCCCCCCCCCCCACCCCCCCCCCCCCCCACCCCCCCCCCCCCCCACCCCCCCCCCCCCCCACCCCCCCCCCCCCCCACCCCCCCCCCCCCCCACCCCCCCCCCCCCCCACCCCCCCCCCCCCCCACCCCCCCCCCCCCCCACCCCCCCCCCCCCCCACCCCCCCCCCCCCCCACCCCCCCCCCCCCCCACCCCCCCCCCCCCCCACCCCCCCCCCCCCCCACCCCCCCCCCCCCCCACCCCCCCCCCCCCCCACCCCCCCCCCCCCCCACCCCCCCCCCCCCCCACCCCCCCCCCCCCCCACCCCCCCCCCCCCCCACCCCCCCCCCCCCCCACCCCCCCCCCCCCCCACCCCCCCCCCCCCCCACCCCCCCCCCCCCCCACCCCCCCCCCCCCCCACCCCCCCCCCCCCCCACCCCCCCCCCCCCCCACCCCCCCCCCCCCCCACCCCCCCCCCCCCCCACCCCCCCCCCCCCCCACCCCCCCCCCCCCCCACCCCCCCCCCCCCCCACCCCCCCCCCCCCCCACCCCCCCCCCCCCCCACCCCCCCCCCCCCCCACCCCCCCCCCCCCCCACCCCCCCCCCCCCCCACCCCCCCCCCCCCCCACCCCCCCCCCCCCCCACCCCCCCCCCCCCCCACCCCCCCCCCCCCCCACCCCCCCCCCCCCCCACCCCCCCCCCCCCCCACCCCCCCCCCCCCCCACCCCCCCCCCCCCCCACCCCCCCCCCCCCCCACCCCCCCCCCCCCCCACCCCCCCCCCCCCCCACCCCCCCCCCCCCCCACCCCCCCCCCCCCCCACCCCCCCCCCCCCCCACCCCCCCCCCCCCCCACCCCCCCCCCCCCCCACCCCCCCCCCCCCCCACCCCCCCCCCCCCCCACCCCCCCCCCCCCCCACCCCCCCCCCCCCCCACCCCCCCCCCCCCCCACCCCCCCCCCCCCCCACCCCCCCCCCCCCCCACCCCCCCCCCCCCCCACCCCCCCCCCCCCCCACCCCCCCCCCCCCCCACCCCCCCCCCCCCCCACCCCCCCCCCCCCCCACCCCCCCCCCCCCCCACCCCCCCCCCCCCCCACCCCCCCCCCCCCCCACCCCCCCCCCCCCCCACCCCCCCCCCCCCCCACCCCCCCCCCCCCCCACCCCCCCCCCCCCCCACCCCCCCCCCCCCCCACCCCCCCCCCCCCCCACCCCCCCCCCCCCCCACCCCCCCCCCCCCCCACCCCCCCCCCCCCCCACCCCCCCCCCCCCCCACCCCCCCCCCCCCCCACCCCCCCCCCCCCCCACCCCCCCCCCCCCCCACCCCCCCCCCCCCCCACCCCCCCCCCCCCCCACCCCCCCCCCCCCCCACCCCCCCCCCCCCCCACCCCCCCCCCCCCCCACCCCCCCCCCCCCCCACCCCCCCCCCCCCCCACCCCCCCCCCCCCCCACCCCCCCCCCCCCCCACCCCCCCCCCCCCCCACCCCCCCCCCCCCCCACCCCCCCCCCCCCCCACCCCCCCCCCCCCCCACCCCCCCCCCCCCCCACCCCCCCCCCCCCCCACCCCCCCCCCCCCCCACCCCCCCCCCCCCCCACCCCCCCCCCCCCCCACCCCCCCCCCCCCCCACCCCCCCCCCCCCCCACCCCCCCCCCCCCCCACCCCCCCCCCCCCCCACCCCCCCCCCCCCCCACCCCCCCCCCCCCCCACCCCCCCCCCCCCCCACCCCCCCCCCCCCCCACCCCCCCCCCCCCCCACCCCCCCCCCCCCCCACCCCCCCCCCCCCCCACCCCCCCCCCCCCCCACCCCCCCCCCCCCCCACCCCCCCCCCCCCCCACCCCCCCCCCCCCCCACCCCCCCCCCCCCCCACCCCCCCCCCCCCCCACCCCCCCCCCCCCCCACCCCCCCCCCCCCCCACCCCCCCCCCCCCCCACCCCCCCCCCCCCCCACCCCCCCCCCCCCCCACCCCCCCCCCCCCCCACCCCCCCCCCCCCCCACCCCCCCCCCCCCCCACCCCCCCCCCCCCCCACCCCCCCCCCCCCCCACCCCCCCCCCCCCCCACCCCCCCCCCCCCCCACCCCCCCCCCCCCCCACCCCCCCCCCCCCCCACCCCCCCCCCCCCCCACCCCCCAGAGGGTGTGATCTTTATAGTAAATATCCACCTATGGGGGTGTCAGGACAACCTTTAGGGGATGGCTGGTCATCCCCTGGGAGGTGTCTGGGTGGATGAGGTTGAGACACAATGGAGTGCACTGTAAGGTGGCCAAAAGAAGTTAGTTACAGAAGGGAATATCTGGGCATAGATCAGCCATTCTCAACCAGGGTACCGTGGTACCCTGGGGTGCCGTGAGCCTGTCCCAGGGGTACCGTGGCAACACTACCGCCCCCCCTCATTTTTGTGGTGTTTCCCACCGGCGCCAGCAAGGACATGGAGCTGGCCTATGGGGCAGGGACTGCCACAAGGTCAGCAGCCACCCCCACCCCCAGTGCTTCCCTTCACCCTGGGAGGGGAAGGTGGAGGGTGGCGGCAGGGGTACCATGAGATATGAAGAGTGAGGGGCACCCTGACCTCGCAAAGATTGGGGAACACTGGTATAGATAATCAGGGAAGGGTATGACATCAGGATTTTCCTTGTGGCTGAAATGACTATTCATTTGCCAGGGATACTGTATCATATTGAGAACACATTCTCCCTTAGCTATGAAGCTGAAAATATGTTGACATGACAGGCAGACTGAAAGCATGAGAACTGGAAAACAATTGTTTTAGGTTGACTTGGTGATTGACAGAGAATGAGTCCATCTCAGCAATGCCAACATCACCTTTCTAGGCTGACACGTGGGCAGGGGTACCTGTGAATAAGCACACACACACACCCCCACTATGGTAACAGTAAGACTCAGTGTTCAGTCTCAAGATGTGGTCCGGCAGTGTTGGAGGACGATAGCTGAGTTGAAGTATCTTTTAGAAAGCTGTCCCAACAGAAATCTGCGGCCTCTGGAGGGCAATGCAAACCTTTCCAGCGATTGTAAGCATAATCCGGGGTCAGTTGGAAGAGTCTTATCTCAAGACCAGAGAATACTGGCATTTGGTCAGCACACCAACATCTTGGCAGGTAGACCCTTGAAGTAAACAATGGCTTAATAAACTATCTGAGATAGGTATTCAGTGGAAATAAATACTGCCAGATTTCAATCATCAGGAATAAGAGAGTTACTATAAATGAAGTCAAACATGAATGAATGAATGAATGTGGTCTCATATTAGCTATGATATGCCTTCAAAACACTTTCCAGATCTTTGTGCACAACTGGGCATGCTCCATTCCCACCTAGGCCAGGCAAGCCAAACACAGCCTGTTTCCACTTCTTGATTTGTGCAGACATTTGTGAGTGTGGACCATTTTAAAATGAGCACTAGTGTGACCCTGTGTCAGGGGGATTGTATCTAGTTGATTGAGATGATTCCTAGCTCAATGTAATTGCTACAAGATATATGTAACCAGCCTGCTATATGTTATCACTGCCATTCTGGGACATTCTTTCCTTGATCTTCGTTTTATGGCTTCACATGCTGAGAAGGTAACTAGGCTTTCCCCTGATACTTTGGTCTCATGGAAAACAGGATTGTTGTCCTGTGGGGCAGGGTGGAAGGTGGCTCTATCTCTATCCATTGCCAACCTTGGGGCGCCTTAGCTCCAAACAAACTCTTTCTCACATTCCTTGGGAAATGTGTGTGTGTGTGTGTGTGTGTGTGTGTGTGTGTGTGTGTGTGTGTGTGTGTGTGTGTGTGTGTGTGTGTGTGTGTGTGTGTATTAACATAGGAATAAAGGAGGTAGCAAAAGCCAGGTTTGCCATAACTGACTTTGTCAAGCTGGGGGCTTCAATGCCTATCAATAAACACTGCTGATCAACAAAACAGAGTCTGTTTGTTGCTTCAAGGTTCGAGACTTAACACCCTGCTCCATCCTGTAGGAATGCCAACCCAATTGGGAAATACCTGGAAGTTTTGGGGGAGGAGCCTGAGGAGGGTGAGGTTTGAGTAGGGACCTCAGTGGGATAAAATGCTATAGAGTCCATTCTAGGGGAGCTGATCTCTGTCACCTTGAGGTCAATTGTAATAGCGGGAGATCTCCTGGAGGCTGGCAAACCTATCCATCCTGGGATGGTTCTTGCTAGCTGAAAAAGAAGTGGAATAGAATTTATGGCATATGTTTCCATTACAATTTGAACAATGGCTGCTACCTCCTCAGTCTACATAATGCGTAGGTCAGCTCACATCTTGAAAATAATAGCACAGAAAACCTGTTCCAGCTGTCTCTGTGCCTAATAATTTCTACAGATCCTCCACAATATGACAATGTCCACTCCTTGAAAATAATTTGGACGTTTCCTTTAGAGAAATGTGGGGGGGTTGCTCTACGTACCAAACAACTTCCACGTGCTGACATTATCTTGACTGTGCCGTTCAAAGACCTTATCACAAACCTCTGGTGCTTTAGAGATGCTCTAATTAGAACATTTTCTCCACTGCGAGAATGAGCATGAGGCACCTCTGGAATTGTTAGAGTTGCCATATTTGCTCTGCACACATTCAAAAGCTAACAGAGCACAAACATCGCAGAGAGCCCCAAATTAGCATTAGTTAAACATCATTTTATAGGAGCCTAATTTTCAGAAAGGTTATTGCCATTTGGCAATTACATGATGATAAAGAGATGGAAAGTTCTCTGAATTAAAACCAAACTAACTGCGTGTGGGGGAATTAATTTATTCTCACCCTTTGGTTGACATTAATTGGATTCAGCCCACTTTGATTGGCATCGCAAAAGCAACACGTTCAGAACTAACAAGATTAAACCCTCATTTTCTCTTAACACTTCAGCTTGTCATGTGCAATTATAGTATTCATATTTAATGACAGGGAGGGTCAACAGCAGCCCACGAACCAGATCTTACCCACAAAGAAATTTTATCTGGCCCCTGGTAGCTCTGTGAAGTTTTAAATCAATTGAATGGGATGAAAAGTTCGCGCGCAGTGTCTCTAACAAGGAAAAAGAAAACATGCCAGTTGGAGAGACAGATGCTTGGTTTGTGTGTGAGTGTGTGTATGTGTTTTAACGTTTACAACCAGCTCTTGTCTTTTCAAAGAAAAATCCAAGGTGGCTAAGGAAGAAATATGAAATGGGAAGGGTTTGGATTCTGTGAATGAGTTCTGTGCATGCTAGACAGTCTCTGCCCTGAATCATACCTCCTCTTCTACTAAAAGTTCTTTGTTAATCAAAATAACTATTTTATTAAAAATACAAACCAATAACAATGTATGTGTACATCAACATAAAACATACAACCGCACAAGATGCATTGCCAATCCACATCTGCCATGTTCCACACACATATAAAACCCTTCACCAGCAGCTAAATATTTTAAAATTATTTCCAATTATACAAAACCATGTCCAAGTACACAACTGCCAGTTCCATTCTTTGAATTGCTCTTGACCATGGAAGGTCTGTACTGTTTGTATCTTCATTTTTCTGGTAAGCAGTTAGCTTCACTAGAACATAGACCTCCTTTATTTTTTTACAACCAGACCTGTACCTTAAGGATTTTGTTTGTTTTCATTTTCAGGCAAAAGTCAGGTTGGTTTCTGCAAAAAGTTCTATTTGTGCAAGATTGATGGTTTTCAGTGGGTCCTTTTGTAAGTGAATGGGGAAACAAGTTCCTCAGCAGAGGCTATCTAGCTGACAGGAATCTAGGATCCAAGCCAAAGAGATGCAACATGCTGATGGAAATAGTTTCAAAGGGCAGTGGTACTGGTCTGCAATAGGCCACCTAGATTCAAATCCAGTAGTACCTTAAAGACAAACAAGATGTTCGGGATGTAAGCTTTCGAGAGTCTGTGGCTGATTATACAGTAGTGCTCTGCCCTGCACTCAAGCGAGATTCCTTTTGGGGCAGAGGTTTGTCTACAGATGCCTCCCCCCCCGCCTAAACCCACTGTGTGGCAGATCCCATAATCTCCACTGTTTGTGAGAGTTGGGAAAGAGTGACCTTTTCCCCTGCTTAGCAGGAAAGATGAAAGAAATGGCCCTGTGTTGTTCTTTGCTTTGGGCTTTTTGGCTCCACCCCACCTCCCCTGCTCTACTTCCACCCTCCCTGATTACTGGAAGGGCTTTTAAAATGTTATTTCAATTTCAAGCATTTGTACCATATTAGATCTATTGAAATAATGGGCCCTTCCGCACATGCAGAATAATGCACTTTCAATCCACTTTGCAGCTGGATTTTACTGTGTGGAATTGCAAAATCCACTTTCAAACAATTGTGATGTGCATGTGCAGAAGGGACCAATGATAGCTCTAATACAGGAGTATTGAAATATCACAGAATATTGAAATAACAAGCCTCTCTCTCATTTTGTGGCAGTAGCAGCAGCAGCAGGGTGTGTGGGGGGGGAGAGAAAATATCAGTTCTAGGACATGGTGCCCTTTTTCAACAGAATGTGGTCCAGGGAATTGCTTTGTCCTTTCACTTGGGGGACTACAATATTGATATAACTGTAATAACAGCAATATCAATATAACAGCAATTTAAAGGATTTTAACAAAGCCAGCAATCGTGTGACTGTTTGCCTTTAAGAGTGAGTTGATGATCGGAGTGAAGAGAACCTGGGAGAGTTCAGCAGGCAAGCTGCTTCCCCCTTTCAGGTACTCCTAAGCTTGGCCCATCAAGCTAATGTCTCAACCATTGGATCAATGACCCAATACTTTAAGGCTGATGTTTGTCTCTTATCTCTCCCTGGAAAGAGAGGATCCCCTTTTGTCCTGGCAAATTAAGGGTCACTCCGCATTACTTTGAGTGTTCCTTTTTCCCTATAAGAAATCACCTCTCCCAGTAGCTACTGTTCAATATCTCTGGACACTTCTCTGTTGATATTGTTTCACAATGCATTGTACTTCTGCTAGAGCTAAGCATGAGTCACTCAGTTCTGTTCATCGAACTATTCCATTCCAAGATCAGGTGACTTTAACCCTAACTCCCCAAAATTCCCTTCATGTATTTCAAACCTATCCCTTCAGCACTGCTTATATCTTAGAAATGTGTGTGTTCTGCTGCTTTGATCATTATGTTTTTGTGTACCCCCATTATCCCTAAATAATTTTGTTAAACCATATTTGCTGTCCTGCAGAAGTTCTTGCAAAAGCTGGTCTCTGCACATAGGCAACAAAGAGCCCAATCTTGCCCAACCCTTTACTGAGCTAAAAGTCTGTTCTTTCTAATTTCCCACTCAAAAAGCGAGAGACTCCTACCACTTCAGGTAACACTAGGGAGGATCCCAATAACAGTGGGATCAGACAAACTGATAGGAGGGACCCAGACCACTGACTTACAACATTAATCTCAAAGTTACCTCCAAATGGCATATACCCTGTTTCCCCAAATATAAGACACCCTGGAAAATAAGACGTAGTAGAGGTTTTGCTAAAGTGTGAAATATAAGGCATCCCCCAAAAGTAAGACGAAGCAAAGTTTTTGTTTGGAAGCATGTCCAATGAACAGAACACAGAAAAATAAGACATCCCCTGAAAATAAGACATAGCGCATCTTTGGAAGCAAAAATTAATATAAGACACTGTCTTATTTTCAGGGAAACACGGTACTGGATACAATCCTATGCGACATCAAATTGACCACTAGAGGGAGCAAAACATGTGCAGAACAGAAAGCCTCTATCAAAGAAACAGGATCTTACAAGCAAGGAAAATACAAATGTGGAAAAGACCAAAGGTAATCCACCACCTTTTTTTTTCAAGCCTAAGGCAGAACATCCTGCATCCCACAGTTCTCTCTTCTGACTTGATGGGCAGGCAGGAGACAGCAAGGGGGAAAAAGGACAGCACACTCCTGTCAGTCAAATCTTTCCAAATGGCTCTGAACCTCTAATGAGTCACAACTTGAGAGTCACAGCCATTTCAAGTGAAATTCAAAGAAAATATTGACAGCAATTTAAGACACAGCTAAGTGCGAGGACTGGTACGCACAGTGGCACAAACACGGAAACTGGGGCAGTGAAGACGGGGAAAGAGTTTACTTAAATGTCATGCATGTTTTGTTTATCTTAAGTGCTCTTGCTCCTGGGTCTCTTAACCAGGCGATGATTAGCATTGCACTGAACTGAACTAATAGGACTTCAATTAATAAGCATAAGCATAAGCATTTTATTGTCATTGTGCACGCACAACGAAATTTACAGCAGCATTCCTCGATGCACACAATTTCAGGCTCGTTCCGCACATGCAGAATAATGCACTTTCAAACTGCTTTCAGTGCTCTTTGAAGCTGTGTGGAATAGCAAAATCCACTTGCAAATAGTTGTGAAAGTGGTTTGAAAATGCATTATTTTGCGTGTGCGGAAGGGGCCTTAGACTCATACCCCATCCTCACTTTCCCCTTCCTCCACCCATCCCTACACAGCCCCAAACACATCAACACGAAGCCACGGAGTTCAGCATAGCCACAGCTCTGGAGTGGAAGCTATCTCTAAGCCTCTTTGTCCTAGTTTTTATAGACCTGTATCATCTGCCAGATGGTAACAGTTCAAAAAGAGAGTGTGCTGGATGAGACGGGTCTCTCAGAATATTTTGGGCTTTATTTATTTATTTATTTATTTATTTATTTATTTATTTATTTATTTATTTAATTAAATTTCTATACCGCCCTTCCCCGAAGGGCTCAGGGCGGTGTCCATCCTTTAAATAACAGTTAAAAAACATTTCCCCCAATCCCAGTTAAAACCATATACAATTTATAAAATTCAAATTTAGGCTTCGGGAATTATAGAGTTCTTCCAAGGAGGGGAGAGGGCAGCCGATAATCCTCTGTGAAGTAGTGATCACCCTTTGGAGCACCTTCCTATCTGCCACTGTGCAACTGGAGAACCATACACAGATGCAGTAGGTTAAGACACTCTCTATAGCACAGCAGTAAAAGGACACCAGGAGTTTTCCATTCAGTTGTTGTTTCCTTAAAAGTCTCAGGTAAAGAGAAAAAAGAGCCACATAGAATCTACAAGGTGCATACACTCAAAAAAAACCACTTCAAACTCAATTGACCATTTATAGTCTGAAAGATCTTCCAATGGCTGAAGCAGAACAAAAGACGAGGCCAAAAAAGATCAAACACTGCTCCACTAGAGGATTGTGTAAGCCTTCCAAAATCAGACTTTTGCACCCTCATTAAGTACAGAGGGAGGAAAAGGGTTGAGATAAAGCTATCTAGGATGAGCTGCGGTTCACTTCTCAAGCATCTGCTCGACATGCGGAAGGTCCCAAGGTCAACTCCCAGCATCTCCAGGACAAGGACCAGGTGGAAGAAATAGAGCTGGTTTTTAGATCCCACTTTTCTCCACTGGAAAGAGTCTCAGAGCAGCTTGCGATCGCCTCCCCCCTCCCCCTTCCCAACAACAGACATCTTGCGAGGTAGGTGGGGCGGAGAGAGTTCTGAGAAAACTGACTGGCCCGAGGTTACCCAGCAGGCTTCATATAGAGGAAAAGGGAAGAAACCTGGTTCACTAGATTAGAGTCCACTCTCATGTGGATAAGTGAGGAATTCAACCCAGTTCTTCAGGTTAAAGTCCACCCCTTTTAACCACCCTGGCAGTGTGTTATGGGAAATACCTCTTCCTGAGATGCTGGGAGAAATATTGACTTTGATAGACCAGTGATCTGATTCAGTATAAAGGAGCTTCATGTGATCACAGTTTTGGTTTGGTTCATGTATAGCTTGTGCCTGCCAACAGTTCCCTTAGGCTGCCAGGAGCAGCGCAGGAGGTGGAAAGTGTCTTCCAGATTTCCATGCCACAACCAGCAGGGTGGAAGACAGGAAGAGGGGACATCGGATTGCAAAATGCCATTGAGCCAACCGTGCCCTTCACATTCACTTCTGTGGCTCCTTAAAATTTGTACTTCAAAATCCAAATCCAAAATGAACCCAAAGACAAACGTTCACCAAATAATCATGTACTTCTTTCACAGAGACTTTCAGTTTCTTCTGCGCCAAATATTAACCCTTAAACCCCAAGCTTTCAGCTCTTGGCTATTAAACATCAACATGATATGAAATCGTTAGCGTCATTATTAATTAAAAGTCTCACTTCTCTCTGTTGGATTTTATTTGAACACTCCTTAACCTTCAAAACAACTAGTCATCAATTTCCTTTCCATTTATTTCCAGAGACATTCCCTAGGCCATGAAACTGCCATTCTCTGTTTGAGCAGAACATGAAATAACGACAAATGTTCTATCAAATCAAAGTTCCAAAAAGACATTTTTTATTTTAATCTGAATTGCCAATCAGATCTTCACCGGCCAATCAGAAGCTCTGCTAGGCAAGAACCCCATCTGGCCGCACGCAGGGAATCCTGATCTAACCACATGTCCAGCCGTTCTTCATAGAACAAAGATAGGTGTCATTTGGACAGATATTAGTATGTGTAATATCATGATTAAAATACTGCTCTATGCTTTCCTTGGGCAAAACGAAATTCAAGGACCAATGCTTACCTGGGTTGACTCCTTTCAGGTACTTCTTTAGTAGTCTTATGATTAATAGTTGGCCAATATACAAATTGGACAGAGGTAGAAACTATGAATCAATAATTCAGGGCACCAGATGAACTTCCCGACAAGATCTGAGAGAGAGAGATCCTACACTCAAAAGGAGCTTCAGCCAACTTACAGCAGCATTTGCAGAGGTGGGATCCAGCAGGTTCTCACCAGTTCCCGAGAGTGGGTTACTAATTATTTGTGTGTGCCAAGAGGGGGTTACTACTTGGGTCTGCTTTTCCGTTAGAAATTCCATTAGCGAAAGTAGCGAACGGGATAATTCTCCCTGTTGGGCTGTTTTAAAAACATGTTTTAGAAATATGGTAAAGTTCCTTGTTTAAGGAAAGTATCCTTCTTTTGATGTCTAGAAAGTATCCTTCTTTTGATTTCTAGAAACAAAATTAAGTATTTGAAAGTATTAAGTATTTGACAGGCAGTCAATTAGAGGAGAAGTAGTTGTTTTGTTGGCAATAGACGATAGGACTTGCTATAATGAGTTTAAATTATGGACAGAAAGATACCAGCTGGAAATTAGGAACTTTTTTTTACAGTAAGAGTTTTTTACAGTAACAGAGAAATTATTAATGCCCCACCTCCGGAATGCCCGGCCATGCCCCCGTCGTGCCCCGCCCAGCCCCATTGGCGCTACACCACTGTTTAAATCCCACCACCATGGGAACCTGTTACTAAAATTTTTGGATCCCACCACTGAGCATTTGTGCCACTCTGCTCAATTGAAAGTACTGTCTCTTTGCCTCATGCACATTCTCACCCTGTCTGCTCAATTCACCTAGGACTCGTAGGTTACCTTTCCCAAATTCTGGCCCCTTCCACACATGCAAAATAATGCACATTCAATCCACTTTCACAGTTGTTTGAAAGTGGATTTTGCAATTCTGCACAGTAAAATCCAACTACAAAGCGCATTGAAAGTGGATTGAAAGTGCATTATTCTGCATGTGCGGAAGGGGCCTCTGGTGTTTGCCCTGACCTGGATTGCCCAGGCTAGCCTGGTCTCGTCAGATCACGGAAGCTAAGCAGGCTTTAGCCTTGGTTGATTCTGGGGTGGGAGACCACCAAGGTATACTATAGGCATGACACAGTGGCAGGCAGTGGCAAACCACCTCTGAATATCTCTTGCCTTGAAGATCCTATAGCCATAACTTGACTGCTCCTTGACAACACATATTCCACCGCCAACAATTTACTAGTGCAATTTTGATGTTAATATCTGGTTTCTCTTCCACCAACTCTATTCCACTGATTTCTGTTCAACTACAAATTTCATTCCGAGGGGCTTGTGCATGGCCCTTCTTTTTCAGGATTAAGTCTTCACCAGCCCATGCTGCACCTAGCATGATGCCTTCAATTCACCCCATGCTGGAGAGGCAGTCAAGCAATTTAATGGCAAGTCTCCAACTGCTCTTTGTTAAGTACAGGTGCCGTTCACAGCAGGAGAGAAGATAGAATGCCACTGCTGGTTCTCCTTTCTGCTCCAGTACATTCAGCTTCCCTGCTGGGTCTGTAATCTTTATTAGCACATACTAGGAGTCAGCTGTCTCAATGAGAGAGTCTCAGACACTGGATCCAACCTCTCTGCTCATCTCAATCCTCTCATTCCACTCTCACAAATAATGTGCCTTTTCCAGAACTGCTTCTGTTTCTCAGTGACTCCCACATACTGAGTTGTCCAGAGGAACTGCCCTTATTTAACCTGGATGGGCACCATTTGTGGCCTGCAAGACTGAACACAGCCATGCCTGCCCGCCCCTGCTCTCCCACGCCTTCACCGAAAGCATGAGGTTTACATAAAATCAGAAGAGACCTGCTGAATCGGATGAGTGGTCCATCTAGTCCATCATCCTGGACTGGATAAGAACATTGTTATTTAATACTCATTAGATTTTTTTTCCCCACCTTCCCAACAAAGGTGGGGCTCAAGGTAGCTTAGCTGGATCGGACCAGTGGAACATCTAGTCCTGCATATTGGTCTGTTCCACACAGCTAAAATAAGACATCCTGGGAAGCCACTCACCGCGATCATTTTCCCAAGAAGTCCTGAGGATGCCTTATTTCTGTTCAAGATGTCTTTTTAAAAAAATGGTTTCAAAGTGAACCTTTTCCCCCTAAGCTGCCTGCAAAACACCTCTTGCCTGGCTGTGCGGAATGCAGAGCTTTCTTTCTTTCTTTTTTGCAGTGCATATTTCATTATTAATTATATATTTATTAAATTACACATAGTGAAATAAATCATAGATGAATACATACAATTTGTGAGCAATATTACATATTGATTTAGAGATCAAAAAAGAAAAAATATAGAAAAGAAGATAGAGGTAGAAAAGGAAAATATGTGAAGAAATAGAAGAGAATGGATGAGAAAAAAAGAAGAGGGAAGAAAAGAGAATAGTGAGAAGAGATGAGAGAAAAGAATGCTAGAAATAAAGAAGTTAAAAAAGTATATTGCCATAAAAGAAGTACAGGTTTTGCACACATATGTACTTGTCTAATTGACTTCTCCCTCACCACTTTATAATTATTTAATGTATCTTATAATAGAGACTGACAGTCCAATTTTGCAGAGCTCACTCTAACTGAAAAACATAACTTATCAATATAATACTATACAAGCAAAGTTTTTTGAGTAGAATAATGGAATGCCTCCCACAGGAACAGTGTTTGAATTGCTTGTGTAACCCCTATCTGTGGGTTCTGTGGGGCAGAACTTGGAATGAGTTTGCAACAACAAATTTTAAAAACAAAATGGTTTACTTTCTTAACATATAACATCAACATTTAAAATCACACTTCAAGGTCCTGTTCAGGTTGCAATTTCAAGTCCTTATATTTACAGTCTACTGATATTGCCAAGTCCAATTCTTCTTTGCAAGAGGGTTGGCTGCTGAAGACTCCAAGGGCTTGATGAACAGGATTCAACATGATGAAGGTTTCCAGGAGAACTCTCACCCATTACAACCACAAAAAGAACCCTTAACAAGGTGTTAGAACTTATACCGATCAAGTTCTGAGTCTGGTAGCCTTGTCTCCTCCAAACTACATGAGCTCTGCAGCCTCCTGCTCCACCCTTTTCTGGGTCAACCCATTCTGAGCCTGGGGGTTACACTTGCTCTGGGCCACCAGCAGCACACTAGGGCAGTGAGCCACCAGGAAATTGCCTGCAAGTTAACTCTCCAGTCTGCCCTTGACTTCAGTGGGTTATAAAGGAGTGAGTACTGTTAGTACTTTTTTCTTGTCTTACAATTTGTGTTAATAAGCCTTACCAGACATATTAAAATTACTGGCTGAGAGCTGGTTTGGCACAGTGGCATGAACACAGAAAATGCTGTTTCAAATCCCATCAGAAAATGCCAGTTTGAATCCCAAAGAGAGGCTGAGAGCAAGCATGGCGCAGGTGCATAGATATGGAAAATGTCAGTTTGCCTCCCATCAACTGCACAGAATATATCTAGGGAGAAATTGAAAGCCACCATGGTGTAGTGGACTCTAATCTAATCTAATCTAAGATCGGTGGACTCTAATCTGGAGAAACAGGTTTGATTCCCTATTCCTCCGCACAAGAGTGGTGGACTGGATTTGTTTCCCTACTCCTGTACACGAAGCCTGTGGGTGGGTGAGCTTGGGCTAGTCGCAGATCTGCCAGAACGCTCTCAGCCCCACCTACCTCACAAGGTGTCTCGTGTGGGGAGAGGAAGGAAAGGAATTGTAAGCCACCTTGAGTCTCCTTGTGGTAGGGAAAAGTGGGGTATAAATCCAAACTCTTCTTATTCTTCTGCATTCTGGGGTGAACTAGATTCACAGGGGTTACAATTCAGTTCTGTGGAGAGATGGGGAGTCCTCAAGTAGCACGTGAGACCATCCCTCTGCTCTTACAACAGGGCCCCGCTATTGCCACAAATAGCATCTTGCTTCACAGTTCCCTTTTCACGCCAAGTGATTCATTTAGCAACCAAGAGCCTGCTCAGTAAGACAAGTTTCTCAATTCTCAATCCCCAAGAAAACTCAAATCCCCCCCCCCACTCCCCGCCACCCTCCGTTAACAAAACACAACTCATTAAACAGCTTGGTCTCAAGGACAGGGAGAGCAGAGGTGAGTTTTCAAGGGACTGGTTCCCTCCTGCTCACTTTTGTCCTTTTGAAAGGGAGGCTAGCAGAACTGCTAACTCCTGCAGTTATTTAATAAAAGCCAGCATCTGTCCTCTTCTCCCTACGATCAGCCAGCATTACCCCGAGGCCGTTCTGGTGCTCCTGACATGCAGCGATGCTTGAAGCATGGCGGTGACAACAGAAGACCAGAGCGGCTGTTTCCTTTGCCTCTGGCCTTAAGCATTGACTCAATGTTCTGTGACTATTTATTTGCCTTTAGGGTGGCCTTGATGGGCCACTCTCAATGATGAGGCCCTCAGCGACTGACCCTCATGAGGCATGACTCAATTGATTCTAAGTGCTTTCTGGTGACGGGAAACCTAACTAAGAAGTGTTGTCCCGCCTCACATTGTCTCTTTCTCACACACATATGTACACGGCGCCATCTAGCATAGCATTGCCAGTACATTTGAGGAACTGTTCTCTTCTGACAGAGAACTGCCTCAAAGTGCAAAGGGAAAGCCATGTCCTTTATTGAATGGAATGCCCTCAATTATGGTCTCCTCACTCTACAAAAAGCTTCACAAAGTTACTTGGATAAATTATTAGGCACTGTGGTCTATGCAACTGTTCAGAGTGGGTGGTAATTTGGGTCATGTTATGTAGTTACGTCATTTAATGTGTCATGTTAAAAATTCTGCTTCACTCCCATTCTGTTTTTTAGACTTCCGGTTGGTTTTGCAACCGAAACCCTATTTTGTTGTTCATCGAATATTTATTTTTATTTATTTATTTATTATGAGATTTATAAGCCGCCTCACCCCCGAAGGGCTCGAGGCGGCTCACAAAATGGCTGCACTTTAAACAACAATCAGCAAAACATTTCAAATACAAGAATGCAGCTTAATTCATCAAAAACTTAAAACTTTAAAAACTTAAATAACAATTACAGTTACATACCAGTTAAAACAACAAAGCGCCCGATCTAAAGGCCAGCCGAGGGAGGGGATAGGTAGGACCCATATCCCATCTTGTTGATTGTATCGTCTCACTCTTTGTAACCTTCTTTGAGTCACAGTGAGAAAAGCAGGCTATATATTACATAGGCCCTTTCCGCACGGGCCAAAAACGACGGCCTGGGGGCGGTAAAAACGCTGCCCCCAGGCAGCCGCTCTCATCACCTGACTGGCGCCCTCCAACCCAGCAGTGGCGGCCTGACTGTCGCTTCTAAACAACAACCCTTTAAAGGGTTGTTGTTGAGGGGAAAGCGCCTTTCCTCGGCGCGATGCGCTAACCGCGCCGCCTGGAAGACGCTAGCTTCCCCTTCCCTTTCTTACGTCCTTCTCATAGCTGGCCTGCTGGTTTCCTAAGTTCTCCCTCGCTGTCCTCCTCACCCTGGAGGTCGGAGGGCAGCGTGGGCGGGGCTGAGGAGGCCAGCAGGACGGTGACATGAGAGGGACATGGGAAAGGGAAGGGGGGACGAGGCGGCTCCATGCGGAGCTGCCTGCCGTCTGCCGGCCTCTCCAGAGGCCGTCCGCATGCCTGCATGCGAACGGCCTCCGCCTCCACGCCGGCGGAATTCCTGCCGGCGTGGAGGCGCCCTTACGGCCGTGCGGAAACGGCCATAGATAAATACATTGTTTTTATTGTGTGTTTTTATTATTGCTTTATTTGTATTGCGGAGAGCTGCAGTATTGCAGTCAAAGTTCTGCTCATGATTTAAGTTCAGTCCTGATGGAAATCAGTTTTGGGCAGCCAAAGTCAAGGTTGACTCAGCTTTCCATCTTTTCGAGGTCGGTAAAGTGACTACGCAGCTTGCTGGGAGTAAAGCGTATATGACTGAGGAAGGCAATGGAAAACCATCCCATAAACATTGTCTGCCAAGTAAATGTTGTGATGTCACATCACCCCATAGGTCAGTAGTGGTCCAGTGCTTGCATAAGGGACCATCTTTACCTTTAAGCCACCTTGAGTTCCACAAGGGAAAAAGGTGGTCTAAAATGTTTGAAATAAACACAATAAATATGCACACACTGAGCAGCTATCACTCTTGTGAAATGTTTCCAATTCTGGGGAAAAAAACTCCTCTCATGTCTGATCAAAGGTTCAGCAGGATTGTATGTTCAAAACCCTGTAAAACCTGTTGGACCAGGGGTGACAAGAGGGGAAAATAAATGCAACACCCCAGGAAGCAATGCCTTTGTCAATGCATATTCCATCCTTTGACTTGCTAAGTGAGCTATTTGCCAGCTTTGGGGGGTAAACCACCGCCCTTGGCTCCATCAGCTCAGCTTGTACTCAAGAAATTCAGGAGTGAGAGAAAAAATGGCCTCCACAGTGGCACTCCATGAATTTCCCCTATCTGTATGGTCCTTACCATAGTTATTAGGGTAAATTCCTAGAGGGTCACCAGGAAGTGAGGTCCCATCCTTTGCAAGCTCTATCCTCCCCAAGCACCACCTTCAAAAGTTCTTTACACATGCTCCACCTCCAAGTCTCCAGAAATTCCTCAACCCAAAGCTGGTTACCCTAAGTCATACAATATTCTCCCACAAAAGGTTAGGCTACTGCAAACTACCAAAAGAAACAGGGGGAGCTAGGGTTGCCAACTCCAGGTATGAAAATACCTGGAGATTTGAGGGTAGAGCCTGGGCAGAGGGCTTTAGGAGTGGGGGGAAACCCAGCAGATTATAATGCCATTCAGCCCGCCTTCCAAAGCAGCCATTTTCTCCAAGAGAAGTGGAATAAATGTTTTAAACAAATAAACATGTGAGCCATGTAGTGGGGAGGCCAGCTATAATTCCAGATTTCCAGACCTCTCCTGGAGACTGGTGACCCTAGAGATCGCTCTGCTGTGGTATTACCCGGCAGATGCCGGCAGTCTGTCACTATAAGCTAATCAATCATTTTCAAATTTAAATACTCCGCTACAACCTCATATCATTATACGAGGCTGTACATGTCAGTCAGTGGAAGAAATGCATGGAAAAATTCCAAAGATAGTTAAAAGCCTGAAAGATCTTTTTTTTATCCCCTTTCCTTGAGCGGCTGATTTTCACCACCTCCAAATTTTTATTAAATTGTTTTCTGCTCTGCTCGAAAATGATTATTTCCTCGCTGTCCTTGATACAGAAAGAGGAAGAGACTCTTGCCTGTAGTTTCTGTGCTTAAGCAAGGGGGAGAATTTCAATGGAAAAATTACCCTTCGGCATGCAATTGATACAGAAATCAATCAGATTAAGGTATCTATGTATCACTTTGACATTTAGAAAGACCTGCTTCAGCTGACTATGACCTTTCAGGGGATGATGGCATAAATTGCTTGAGCGTTTTGGAAATCTTGTTCTCATCCTCCTTAAAAGAGGCTCATTTATATCATAAGAGGGTGAGTCACATTGTAAACGAGGAATAAGAGGCCCCGGCTTCAAACAAATACGAGGCGAGAAAGTCCCATCAATGTCAAGTAATCTGTTTATATTCTCTGTACTCGCTGCGTTGAGACAGATAAACAGAATTTTAATTGGTTTACCCCTGAAGAAGACAACTGGACTAAAGCCGTGCCAATCCAGTTATATCTGTAACAGGAGTCGTTTGTGGGAAACAAGTTCAAAAGGTGTGACAGCGTACATTAGAATCTGTGGCATAAAGATCAAAATCCTACCCCGTAAACATCAGAATGTGTCTCTTGGCTTGGCTTGCCAGCTTCCAAGTGGAGCCGGAAAATCTCTCAGAATTACAATAGATCCAACTGCAGGAAAGCATCCCCTTGGAGAAAATGGCTGCTTTGAGATGTGGACCCTATAGTATTATACCCCACTGAGATCCCTCGCCTTCCCAGGCTCCACCTCAGTGCCATGGGGGGGAACTGGCTCCCAGGCCAAAATGGTGCCCACCCACACACCCCACATGCCCCTCCCACCTGCCTCACTTACCTTTAAAAGCTAAAAGAGCAGCCTGCTCTGGTCCAAGGAGGCTGCTCCAGGCCGCGGGGGCAGTCTGAGGGGAGGGGTGGGAAGCTATTCTCCACCCACCCACCCCACGCCTGCACCCAGGCATTTCCCCCCCCCTGCCCCAGGGTAGCTCCGCCTATACTCCACCCCAAATTCCAACACATTTCCCAACCTAGATTTGGCAACCCTACTTGTTATCTGCCACATTATCCTGGTGCCTCCCAGCCAAAGCTCTCATACTAGCACAAACACGGGAAGTGGTAGATGCTTCTGGGGTACACCTCTGTGACAGGAAGTAATAGCCAATATTTGATTATTTACATGTTACTGCCACTTTAGGACTCAATCGTATAGCATTCAGTCAATCAATTAGTCTTTGTTATAGTCACAGACCAGCATAAGGTAAATAAGATACTTAAAATATTTACAATACACACAGCATTCTGAAACAAACAGAGGTGGCAGTTAATGTTGAAGTGATTTTGCTTTTGGACGTGTTTTAGTTAAGAGTTTGTGTATTCATCAGGAATAAATACCAACATTTTCTTCCCCTGATTGGAATGTAGCAGCTCCAGGTTTTGGGCACGGAGCTTGCAGAGAGAAGAGTTTGGGGGAGAAGAGGATATAATGCCATAAACTCCATCCTTCAAAGCAGCCATTTTCTCCAGGACTATCTGACAGTCTCTGATCATAGCTCAAAACGTTGCCATTGTTATCAACAATTTACAGCCCCATCCAAACCAAAGTTGTGATGCCCTGCCACATCCAAGAGGGCTTCCTGGCAGTGCAGGGAGCAAGGGAAAGCTCTGACCACCACCACCCTGGACAATATGTCCCGTAGCAGTGGCTCTCAACCTTCCTAATGCCATGACCCCTTAATACAGTTCCTCATGTTGTGGTGACCCCCAACCCTAACATTTATCCATTTTGCAGATGGAGAACACTGATGCAGAGAGTCTTCTGTGACCCACAGGTTGAGAACCGCTGTCCTGTAGGCATACAGGACTTACCCCACCAAAAAGGGTTGAGGAAGTCCGAGGGCCAAGGTGCTTTGGTCCCAGCCCTTAGCCCTTAACTAATGTCAGCTCTGCTCTTGGGAATACCCCAGCCTGTCCCCCACCCCTCATGCTGCTCTCAGACACCAGCACAGTCCTGCTACAGCCTGGACTTATGGGTTCAATGGCAGTTGGGCTGTGGGGTGGGTGGCAGCCAGCGCACCTGCCCCCGGAACACTGGGGTAAGTGTTCCAAGGAAGGCAAATGCATTGGCACAAGGCTGTTTTGCTCCTGTAAGCCCATTTGGCACACACACATCCTTTGGATGGGGCCCAGAAGTCACCCAAAGTCACCCAAGTCATCCAAAAATGAGCGGCTGAGAAACACTGAATACTTTGGCTCCTCCTTTCTTAGGGGAAGATTTAAAAACTGACATTTTGACTCAGTAATGTGGTGATGATGGAAAGTGCTATCCAATCACAACTGATTGAATGTGGTGATGATGGAAAGTGCCATCCAATCACAACTGATGTATGGCGACTCCAGAGGGTTTTCAAAGCTTTGCTATTGCCCGCCTTGGAGTTTTCTGGAGGTCTCCCATGGAAATACTAACCAGGGCCGACTCTGTTCAACTACATCAGGGTGAAGTCAGAGAAGGGTAGAGTTTGCTGAGGGGAGAAACTTCAATGGACTATAACACCATAAAGTCCACCTTTGAAAGCGGTCACTTTCTGCAGGTGAATTAACCCCTATTGCCTGGAGATCAGCTTTAAAAGCAGATCACCAGCCACCACCTGGAGGTCAGAAACCCTACACCCAGGACATCTATACTACTGATTACTGTCCACCATGACACTGCTGATTTCCACACAGTTGGTGACAGCATCTGGGCGGAATCTTAACTATGAATATTGTAATGCAGGAATCCCTTTGACTCTCAATTCAGGAACACACTGAAAATCGGAAAGTGTCTCATTATACCAGTGTCGGTGATGAGCTGACATTATAATTCTTATTCATGGAGGGTGAGGGGTCCAACAAGAAAAGTTCCAAAATGTGCAGAAGAGCAAATCTCTAAAAAGATTCCAAGAGCAAAATATGCAGAAATTACCATAAACACAGCATATTTCAAGCTACAGGTACCTGATCTTTATAAATTATATATTGATTGACTGTGATTATTTATCCCCTTGGAACAAGCACTCTTGGTCAAGTGCCATCTCCAGCTCAAAAATGCATTGAGATTTTGATTGTTGCTGGAGTCTCTCTCTCTCTCTCTCTCTCTCTCTCTGTGTGTGTGTGTGTGTGTGTGTGTGTTCATTCTTCTATGGAGTGCCTTTGTATAGCCCTAGCACACCAGGGAAAAAAGGGAGGCCCAATGCGAGATAGATTGATTCTATAAAAGAAGCCATGGCCCTCAGTTTGCAAGACCTGAGCAAAGCTGTTAACAGGACATTCGGGAGGACATTGATTCACAGGTTCACTATGAGTTGGGAACACTGGAGTAGCACTAAGGAGGTGGGGTGGGTGTGACGCACCAAGGGTGCACCCCTATGGGAGTGTGGCAAGGGCATTCCGGGGGCTTTCCGATGTGGAGCGGGGATGGATGGGGGCGTGGCAGGGGCGTGTCCCGGGAACAGTTCCCCCTAGCTCTGCCCTGGTTGGAAACAACTTGATGGCACTTAACACACACACAACATTACAAATGACAAGGAAAAAGCTACATGTCACTGGACACTTGGTGCTAACTCTACCAGGGGACACCCTCCTGTCAAGTTCTCCCCCTCTCCCCGTAAAGGTATAGTAGCATCTATGGTGTATTATGGTGGAGCAGAGGTACAACAGCTATTATCATTGGCTGTCAATAGCAGAGGAAACTACCTACCCCATGGTATCACAAGCATTTTTAAATTTGATTAAATTTAGATCCTGCCCTCCCTAGCCCAACCTGGCCTCAGGGCAGCATACAAACATTTTAAAAACAATGTTACAATACATAAAGATCACTAACCATAACCAATATTTTAAAAATCAAAATGACAACCATTTGGCCTATGACACCCTGCCCAGCCCAGCTTGAGCAAAAACCCTCAATTAAACTGTTCAAGCATGGGCAGAACAACAGTGTGTTATAGGAAGGCCAGCAGATGACATTGGGTCACATGACTGATCTCACCCAAAGGCCTGGTGGAACATATCTGTCTCCTAGACCTTTCTGAACTGGTTAGGCTCTCACAGGGCCCTGCTGTCCATTGATGGAGAGTTCCACCAGGCTGGAAGCCCTGGCTCTGGTTGAGGCCAAATCCACATCCCTGGGGCCAGGGGCTACCAGGAAGTTTTTATTGGAGGATAAAAACTCCCCTCCCCCTCCAAGTGTGACCTGCAGTCCCCGGTCCTTGATAAATTAGGCTAACCATTTTAAGGCTGTACCCGAATCCCAGTATCAGCGAGGTGATGGGTCAAACTATCATAATCGACTATGTCAAATGCTGCAGTGAGGTCTAGTAACACCAGCAGGGCTGACCCACTTTGGTCAAGCTGCATCCAGAGCACACATGTGATGGCAACCAGCATGATCTCTGGCCCATGGCCAGACCAGAAGCCAGACTGGAAGGGATCCAAGACTGAAGCATCCTCCAGAAATGCCTGCAGCTGTTCTGCACCTACCCTCTCAACTACCTTGCTCAGAAATGATAGATTCAAGACTGGGTAGTAGCTGGCCAGATCCATGGGATCTAATGATGGCTTCTTGAAGAGTGGGAGTACCGCTGGTCTCCCTGGGAAGACTCTCTGTGATAAGCAACAATTGATAATTTCCCACAAGGGGCCACAGAGCACCTCACAGCTGGCCTTCCCCAGCCATGAAGGACACAGATCCAAAGAGCAAGTGGTAGATCTTACAGCTGCAAGAATTCTGTCAACATCAGTTGAAGACAGCAGGTCAAAGTGGTTATGTACAGGACCAGAAGACGAAGTGGCCTCCAGTTCCCTTAATGTTTCAAGCTTTGGTGAGAGGTCATGGTGGAGAGAGAAGATTTTATCCACAAAGAAGTTCACAAAAGTCTCAAAGCTGGGTCCCAAATCATTAATCTTGGATCCTATCAGCAGGGATATCAAAGATGGAATCATATTAAATAACTGTGCTGCGCAAAAGCTAGCAGAAACAATGGAGGATTGTACAGAATCTTTTCTTTGCTGCCTTCACTGCCTTCTCATAGGCTTTCATAAATGTCGTATAAGATGTCCATGTAGCTTCATCATGAGTTCGCCACTAACCTCATTCTAGCTGTCTCGACTCCCTTCCCATCAGCTTGAGCTCCTGGGTGTACGAAGGAGCCAAACTGGCAAGGAAATGGAGAGGGCATTGGGGAGCTATCCCTTCGATGGCTTCAGAGAGTTGAGTGTTCCAGACCTTCACCAGTGCATCAAGGGAATGGTCAGTGGGCTTTGGATCTTGCATGCATTCTGGAACCCAATTGCAACCATAAGTCTCCAGAGGCAGGCATAAAATGCCCATCGTCTAGCCGGGGGGTGGTCATTGATGTCCACCCACGCCTTCAGAGCAAAGTAATCTGACCATGGCACTCTACCTAAAGACCTCAAGGCCACATCCGCCCCGCCCCCCCATCCCAGAAATCAAATCCATCATGTGACCTGCTTGATGGACGCAGTTCGTCTCAATTAAGGAGAAAAGTGTTGTGTTCAATGTTACTACGCATGGGTTAAGCATTACTACGTGTTGCAAAGATTGAATGGGAGAAGGTGGCACATGGTAGCTATTTTAGCAACGGGCACTTGTGCTCCAAACTAACCTGTGCATCGTATAATAAAATAGTGTTTGTACAGGGATTAGTAAAGAACAAGCTGGGGACTCACAATGTTTACCCCATCACTGCTTTCTCCACCAACTCCTTTCTGTTGCGGTTTCCTCCTTCATTATTTCTCTCAATCCTCTTCTCATCACTATGTTCTGTCTCCCAAACCTCCCATTTGTATTTCTCTTCTCTGCCAATTTCTTTTTTTCCACAATGCCTCAGTGCTGGGCAACCTGGCAACACCAAGTACAATCTTACAAGACCTTAGTTGACAATGACATTGCTCCCTGAGGGATTTCAGTTCTTAGGGGATTTTCCTGCAAATTTGGGTCCTCCCACATCTACAGAAATATCTGCCTGATCTGACTGTGGTCCTATTGGGTGGATTTTGGATCCACACCATAAAACCAGGTTTAGAATTAGACAGATAAAGTGTAAAATGTTAAAACAAAATTGTTCTCTTTTCAGGGGTGGATAATCACTCCTGGTCCAGTCCACCAGGACCATAAGTAACTGGAATAGGTTCAGCCTACCTCCCGCCAAAGCACTAAAAGTAAAACCTGCTTGACTATAGCGTCCAGGTTGTATGCCAACTCATTTGTTTCCATGCCAAACCTGTACTGGGCAAGTGATTTTTTAAATTCATTCCCCAACTTGCAATTAATTACAATGGTAAGGCCCTGTTCAAAAACAGTCATTTAAAAAAAGAGAAGGGGAATTACTTTTTGCTCATACAACTCCAGACCAGCAATGTTCATATGTCAATAAATATTTATTCAGTTAATCCCTTCAAGCCACTTCAATGCTGCAATCATAGAACAACTTGAACAGCTCATATAGGAATTCTGGCCTCCTAGTGGGGTGTGGAGATTCCCTTGAATGACAGCTCATTTCCAGACTACAGAGATCAGTTCCCCTGGAGAAAATAGATGCTTTGGAAGGTGGGGAGGACAGATGCAGAGGCTGGCCTTGTAGCCCACTGAGCTCTCTTTCCTCCCCATTCTCTTCCCCCAAATCTCTAGGATTTCCCAAATCTGTAGTTGGCAACTCTACAGCAGTGGCATAGGAGGTTAAGAGCTCGTGTATCTAATCTGGAGGAACCGGGTTTGATTCCCAGCTCTGCTGCCTGAGCTGTAGAGGCTTATCTGGGGAATTCAGATTAGCCTGTATACTCCCACACACGCCAGCTGGGTGACCTTGGGCTAGTCACAGCTTCTCTGAGCTCTCTCAGCCCCACCCACCTCACAGGGTGTTTGTTGTGAGGGGGGAAGGGCAAGGAGATTGTAAACCCCTTTGAGTCTCCTGCAGGAGAGAAAGGGGGGATATAAATCCAAACTCCTCCTCCTCCTCCTCCTCCTCCTCTTCTTCTTCTTCTTCTTCTTCTTCTCCCCCACTGCCTGTGACCAGGGAGGAACTGGTGAGCCTAAACTCATACCATAAAATAAATGTACATATTTTAGAACGTGAATATACAGCCACTGTACATCAGCAAGAAACCAATGGCTTTCCATCCCTCTTTCTAAATCACATGTAAAAAAATATGATCAATGCTGTCCATGTGAACTTCCGCAACCCCAATATTTAGGGATCTTGGGCCAAAAAACACTTGTGTAACTAAACAGAAAAGAATGATAGTAAGAGAGCCCTTCAAAACAAGCTCAGTGTGCACAGAATTGTTTTGTGTGTGCCTCCTAACTATGCTTGTCAGAATGCAAAGGGCCTCTTTTGAAAGGATTTCTATTTTCGCTTGTTTCGGTGTTGCAAAAAAAAAGAGCAGTTGTGTCAGAGAAGACAGAATAACTCTTTCAAAACCAGAGAACAGACACTCTTTCAAAATTAGCTGTCTCTGTGCAAAAAAAGAATCCTCCAGGGAACCCAATGAACTCGTTTTGAAGGGGGTTCTGTTGTTTTGTTTGTTTTTATGATACACCACGTCAGTGTGCTTTTGTGAGCATCTGGAAATCCTGACAATGGGCAAACGTTGGGGGTTTGATGAGGAATGCTTGCAAAAATGGGAACTGTTTCAGGTCATGTATAAGACGGCTGGCACATCTCTGCCTGAAAATAAAGCCCAAAAATGATGTAAGGGGAAGAGTTAAGTGGCCCACAGCAACACAATTTACTTTATTTATTAACATTATTTATAGGCCCTGCCTGTCTTTTTAGAAAGGAAACCCAAGAATGCTAACAACAAAACAGTCAAATGCAAAGTGAGAGAAAGAAAACTGCTTTGCCGGTTAAAATACTATGCCACCATTGATACTCAAAACAGAGGCACAACTATTAACTACTGACCAAAAGCAGAGTGGATTATTACAATACATACAAAGTCTAACCATCTTCCTGCTCCACAGCACACTTTAACTGTGTTCTGAATTACTTTAGGCTATGGTGACCTCAGCAAAAGACATTCAAGGCAAACGAGGAGCAGGCATGGTTTGCTGTTGCCTTCCTCTGCAGAGCCTGGCTTGGTGGTCTCTCTTCCAAGCACCAACCCTGCTTAGATTCCGGGATCTGGTCTATGACCATAATAAAAGTTTGTTCATGACTGTAATAAAGATTCATTGTAATAAAGATTAATTGATTGGGATCTGACAAGATTGGGCCATGCCATGTGTGATGGACTGCACCATATAAATGTGTCTAAAAAGTGCAGGTTTGTCAAAGCCCAGGGTCTTTACTGAGGGGCCAAAGCTGAGGTGGAAGGCCAGAGTCTTTTCACAGGGGGACAAATAAATAATCCAGATAGGAACAGATCTTCTGAGAGAGAAGAAGAATTCCTGGGACCAGTTAGTCTGAGGTATTGGGTTTTTGCTCCAGAAAGCGTTTGGGTTTCTAACAAAAACAAGGCTGAGTGTGAGGGTACTGGTAGAACCTTGTAATAATCCTCAAACCTTAAACATCTTAATAAACATCTTTGTACATATAAGTTACTGAACCTGGTTCATATTAATCCTAAAATAATATATGTGCCAGTGTCAATGCCTGAACCCCACCTGCACCCCCCCAAAAAAAAATCTAAGCCAAAACTCTTATATATACTTCTCTCTTACCTATTTTCCTTCCCTCTAAGTTTCTTGTATCCTCTGTTAATAAATGTTGATGCTCTGAAGATGCCAGCCACAGATGCAGACAAAACGTCGGGAGAAAATGCTACTGGAACTTAGCCATACAACCCAGAAAACCCACAACACCCTAATTTTGATGCTGTTTGTTGAACCTGCCTCAGTTTTATTTGCTGCCTTAATAAGGGGATTTGCCAAGAGCTAAAACAATGGGCTTCTTTAACCTTCTGGGGTGTTATAGGGCTGAGCTATAGGGCTTTATTTCACCTGATGCTACCATCCGAAAACAGCTCAGGCCTCAGAAAAAGGTGGGAAATCTGATAAGTTTGGTCAGAGAGTGTTTTGCCTGCCTCTCTTCCATGGGGTCCTGAATTGGGTCCCTGAAAAATGTGGTTCCCAACACATAACATATAATGCACATCTGACTGGGGTGACACACAAGGAAATCATAATGCATATTAGTTACATCCTGAGTGGGAATTTGAATCCAGGTCCATGGATCCTCTCTATTGTGCAATTAGTTAATTAATTCGTAATGTTATGGAGACTGAAACCAGTACACATGCACAATTCTAAAAAGAGGTTCCATGCCTGTGATCCACTTTTGAGGTAGCGTGGCCATCTCCAGCTGAAGAAATTCCTGCAGTTTTTAGGGCAATTCCTGGGGACTGACCTCAGTAGAGTACATAAGGCCATAGAGTTCACTTTTCAAAGCAGCCATCGCCTCGGGGGGAATGGATCTCTGTATTCTGAAGATGAGTTGCAATTTCAGGAGACTGCCAGATCCCATCTGGAGGTTAGCAACCCAAGGAGTGGAATCAAACACTGTCCCATTAATCCATTGCATAGAAAGGATCCCAAGTATGGTTGCCAGCTCTGCGTTGGGAAATAACTGGAGATGTGGGGGGGGGGGGGGGGGAGGTAAAGCTTGCAAAATAGAAGGTTTGGGGAGGGGAGGGGAAGGACCGCAATAGGTTATAATGTCACAGAGTCCATTTTCTCAGGCATCCTGTTTCTCCGGAAGAACTGATCTTGGTTAAATGTAGTGGTGGGATTCAAAAAATTTAGTAACAGGTTCCAATGGTGGTGGGATTCAAACAGTGGCGTAGCACCAATGGGTCTGGGCAGGGCATGATGGGGGCGTGGCCAGGCATTCCAGGGCAGGGCTGTGGCAAGGAGGCAGGGTGCACGCGCCCCAGGTGCAGTTCCCCTTCGCCCCCCCTCTAGATTCAAATAATGACTGTTTAAAGTATTAAAAAAGCAATATACCATATGGTAGTATATTATTTCTTTTTTATATAATTATGTTGATTGATTTTAAATAATAACATAAGGAGACAAACCAAAAACTGTTTACAATTGTTAAAATATTACCAACATATCTAATTGTCTATCTCTCTCAACCCCCCCCCCCAACTAAAACATCCTATATTGCCCCCCTCCTTCCCATATTTCCCTCCCTCCCTACTTTCTACTTCCCCTTCAGATACCTATAACTAATTTATCTATTCCACTTGAAAGAAAACTAACAGAGGAGAGATCCAAAATCCTTAATCTAAAAGAGTAGTTTAAACTCCTTTCTTTCCAATATAAATTTCAAGGGGAAAAAAGAAAATGAAAAATCGTTACCTATAATACTTTCCCAACTTTTATACCAATGAACAAAAAATATAGAATTACGATATATTGTAGTATTTCATACAGTTCATACACACGTGGGGGGGTGCCATGGGGGGCAGGGGGGCCACAGGGGGCCCTGGGGCCCCTTTTCCCCAGTGGAGTTAATCATTAATAACCGGTTCTCCAAACTGAGAAAATTTTAGTAACCGGTTCTACCAAATAAGTGCGAATGGGCTGCATCCCACGTCTGGTTAAATGGAGATCCATTGTCATAGCAGGCAATCTCCGGGTACCACCTGCAGAATGGTAACCTTCAAGGCATGGAGTGTAAATGAAGACAAAAAAAAACCCCTGCCCTGATGGAGAGTCAAAGAAAGGGTCAAAGGGTTAATTACCTGAAAGGAAACCACATGATCTCGGAAAGTCACTGTAATGTCTGAGCAGGTGATCCCACAAGCTGGTATTTAAATCAAAGATTAAACAAACCTTTGATTAAGGGGAGGGGGACCTGCTTTTCCTCAGCTCACAGAGCAGCTGCTCAGCATGATGCCCGACTGCTCAAATGTCACGCCCGCCTCCGTTTTTAAGTGTTAAAGGCCTGCCCTCTACTCTTATAAATGAGGCATCTCCCCCTGCAATTAAATCTCTCTGATATATAGGAGTGCTAGTATTCAAGCCGGAGTCAGTGACACCTTTTCTATACATAAATATGTCACCAGGTTTAAAGTCCATTATCTCGAAACTCTCAATGGCTAGAAATAGACAGTTTTATACTACATGAAAAGGAGTGATTTCCCACCTTTCCTTCCCAGGAAGGTCCCAAGGTATTGGATGTTAATGTCATGACATTTTTAGGCATAGAAAAGCTTTTAGGTTATCCACAGATATTTTATGGCTCCCATTGAGGCTGGTGTGCATTTGGGCCAGTGGTAACGGATGCATCTATTTTTACAGGCAAGAACAGCTTGCAAGATGCCAGGGGGGGAACGTTGCAGGATGGGGTGGAGGGAATACAATGAAAACCTGCCACACGTTCTGACTAGAGAAAATCTGGCATGATCACAGTCCAGTTTTCCAAAAAGGTTTTGCAAAATGCACTTCAGGTTACGTAAAACATACTTCATTAACAGGAGATGCAATTACTTCACTTAATCTGGAAACACCACAATAGCCACAACTTATGACTGCATAAAGCTACCTGACATTGAAACAACATCGATGATTTTTAGCCCAGTCCTGACAAATTTTAAGCAGAGGGCCTTTTCAAGTGCTGACACCTGAAATACTTTGCCAACAACAATAGAGGGAGAGCCCACTCTGGGCCGACCCACCCTAGGGGGGAAGGGTAGGGGAAGGGGCCCATTATCTGGATCATGGCCCACACATTCTGGGGAAAAGCACTGGCATAATGCCCATTGGGCAAGGTGGGCAGCTGCCCAGGGCATCACCTTGTGGGGGGCATCAAAATGCTGGGTTCGTTTTTGGGTATTTTAGTGGTTTTCCATTTTTGGCCTGCAGGGGGCGCAGTTTTTAGGATAGCAGCACCAGAATTTCAGCGTATCATCAGGACACTGTCCTTATGCTACCCCCCAAGTTTGGTGAGGTTTGGTTCAGGGAGTCCAAAGTTATGGACTCCCATGAAAGGGGTGACCCCTATCCCCATTAACTTATCCAATGGGGAGCTAATAGGAGATAGGGCTATAGTTTTGAGGGTCCGTAGCTTTGGCCCCCCTGAACCAAACTGCACCAAACCTGGGGGGTATCATTAGGGCAGTCTCCTGATGAGACCCTGAAAGTTTTGAGACTGTGCCTTCAGAAATGTGCCCCCCCAGCCTGCAACCCCCATTGACAGCAATGCAGAAAACTCAATGCAGAACAAAGGAATTCTTGGGCAGAATTTAGGGATGTTCTTTGCAGGGAGGGCATTCCTGGGCAGTATCAGCACCAAAAAATTTCAGGAGGTATCATCTGGAGACTGTCATGATGGCAACCCCAAGGTTTGGTGCAGTTTAGTTTTCAGGGGGTCCAAAGTTATGGACCCTCAAGGGTAACCCCATCTCCCTCCGCGTAGCAAAGAGTAATGTGGGATGGGGTACCCCATTTTATGAAGAGTCCCATAACTTTGGACCTCGCAGCTAAACGCCATTGAAGCCATACTGGTGATCCCTGGCCCCTCCATGATACGGCTGGCCTCCACCCGGGCCAGAGCCTTTACAGCTCTGGCCCCAGCCTGGTGGAACGCTCTACCTCCCAGCTTCTGGCTCACGGGCCCTGCGGGGACAACTTGCCCGGGAAGTTCGCGAGGGCCTGCAAAGACCCTGAGCTGTTCCACAGGGCCTTTGGGGAGACTAGCCGTTGATAGGGGCCCCCTCCCCCCCCCCCCCCCTTCTTTTTCTTTCCTTATGAAGACCTATAAATCCCACCCTGTGGCTTCTGTGGGAATGATAGTAGGCGCCATCTGGATCTAAAGTATTAATGCTGCATTTTAATAGAGTAAGGTTTATTTTTACCGGAGCCATCCTTATTTATATTACATTGTATTTTAATTGATGGTGCTCTTTATACTGTTCACCGCCCTGAGCCCTTCGGGGGAGGGCGGTTTATAAACCTAATAAATAAATAAATAAATAAAATAAGATGGATGGATGGCCTATCTTAATTTGTGGACTTTGATACTAAGTGGACCACTATGACACTTAAATAGTATCAGTGCAGTATAAAAAGATGTGGCCCATGTCTCTCAGTCTTCACTGACACTTAAGTAGTTTCAATATAGTAGATGAACTGAGGGACTTGTCTTTCAGTCTCCACAAAGACACATTGACATTTCAATACTATACACAGGTGCTTACACCTAACACATAAGCTTAATGGCGCACTGATCTCAAGTTTGAAATAAGTAATATTGAGCTAGTCGTCTACCAGGTGTTGCCTGACTTTGCTGTATCTTCATTGGCTCGAAATGTTATTTGTGCCCAAACAAGCCTTTTTCCATAGCATTGTTCTTGCCTGGGAAAAGAACTCTGCTTTGTTCCAGGGAGACTGCTTCTCTTATCATATCCAGGGGGTCAATATTTTCTATAAATAGCCCACAAAATCCACGGCTCTTTGTAGCTGGATGTTCTCCTTATGCCTGTGAGCAGTGCTGGCAACTGCCTCTCATTCCTCTTGGACCTCTTCACTTCGGGAATGGTAAATATATCCCTCCATTCAATACCTTCTTCTATTCCTTTCTGTCTTTCATCTCTCAATATATACTAGGTGTCCCGAAACTCTGCGTGCATTTGCAGCTTGGGTGTGTATTTTTATTATTTTTAATCCTTAATAGCATTGTAAACCTTCTCCTAAATTCTGGCTTCTGTGAGGATTTTTAATGGGATCTGGTCTCTGTATAAATTGGTGTACATCCCCAGCCTGGCCACTCATACGGCACGATCTGTTCCCCGCTAATTCCCTAAACTATAACTGCCCCAACCAATGGAAACTGAGAACTGCCCCACTGCTTGATCTTGACATGTTGCTGTGGAAATATGAAGTGCCTCAAGGATAACTGACTGGGCCATTCACTGCTTCTCTGCTTCCTTCAGAGATCCAAACCCCCACCCAGCCAGTCTGCTGATGCATTTTGGTGGAGGCAAGCCAGTGGCCACATCTCTTGCTACATCCTGCGCCCCTGCATCAGCCATCTGGCTAGAAAATGGGTTTTTTTATGCTGTGGAGATTGAAGAGGTGGTGGTTTCTACATTCCACTTCTCTCAGGATGTGGGCCTGCCAGTGTTTTTCCAGAACCTTCAGTCAGAGGAGGATATGCTAGGCACTGGATATGCACAGATCCTTAACGTACTATGTAAATAGGACCAAATCCTTTAGGAAGGACAAGACTTTGTTTTAGAGGCCACAAGAGAGGCTCTCAGATGTCTGTTCCCACTCCTTCCTGATGGGCGACATCTACTATTTGATTGGCTTACAAGGCTGAAGTCCCTTGCCTAATTGCCATTAGGGCCCACTCCACCAGAACCCTATCCACTTCAATGGCTTTTAGAAACAGAGTGGATCTTAATGATGTATGCAGATCTACTCCCTTGACTTTCAGCAAGCATTGCACTGAGGACATTGATGCTAGGGCTGAGATGAATATAGATCATGTTGTATTGTGATCTGTGCTTCGCTGACAGCACACACCCACCTCCACAGTTTGTAAGCTTGCCATTCTCCCACATGGGACACCACAAGAGGCCACACAGATGAAAAACAGTGTTGCTTACCTTCTGTGGTTCGTCTAGTGGTCCTCTGTGCAGGCACACATCCCTCCCTCCTCCTTCTCTGTGAGTTGTCATATTGCTGGGGCGGTGGCTCCTCATGGCAGTGAAGGAAGATCTGGAGAGAAGGGTGTGCCCCTCCTCCCTGGTCCCATGACCTGGGTGGGGACTGGGCCAGTCCAGGCTGTCACTGGGAAGGGGAAGACCCAATAAGTGAAATAAAGCTCTAAGTTGCTATCAAAAAAGTTCTGTGGCTGGCCTGCTGAAGTACAGTTCCATGCAGAGGATCACTAGATGAACAAGTTATAGTACGTGATACTATTTATAGGTTTGTTATATTGTTTTAGTACAGGAATTCTGTTTGATTTTTTTTTAGCCTGTGGGCACCTTTGGTATTTTGACACAGAATGGTGGGCACAATCACAAAATGGTTAGCACACAAGGCTGAGACAACTACAAAATGGCTGTCGCAGGAGGTGGCCCCACACTCATACAGGAAGCTAAAATGCAGGGGAGAGGGGTGAGAGAGAATAAAACAAGACTGTAATGGCAGCTGCAGCTGTGCCTATGTGATGGGATTTGGCAAGGGCCAGTCACACAATCCAGTAATGAAGGAGTTAAATTGTTGCATGCTAATTAATTTAGTGGCGAGGTCAAGAGAGTCCCACGGTGACCAGGTAATTGATACCTATTGGTTGGGTGGGCTACATGCAGGTCTGCACATAGGCTTTAGATATATCTTCTTTGTGTTGCACTCTGCACGTGTTCAGTTCAGTTCACTCTATCTATAGCTTAGTAGCCATGTAATAGTCTAAGCAGCAAGCTGGCTGTTGGTCCAACTAGTAAGAAAGATGTTTATTGTTTTTCTTCCAAGTTTCCCTTCCCTGTAGTAAGTAAACTTTATTTCAGTAAAGCAACTGGTCTCTGCCTCATTATTGCATTAACTCTGCTAATTAAGTATTTGTCAACACGACACTATATTATTTTAATCTGCTCAGCCAATCAGATCTGCTGTGGTCAATCAAAAGTCCTGATGGGCAAGAGCCATACCTAAAGCCCTCCTCTCTGGAATTTATTTTCCCATCTCATTCAAACCCCTCCATTTTTTTAAAGATAAACCCATGGCTTGACTATACCACAGATAGTTTCAACTTCAGGAAAGCAAAAAGGCTACATGTTGTTCTTTCATTCTATCTTCCCACATTCAGAAAGTGTGCCTGCCCTGTCACACAGATAACAGAAGCGCTTTCATTCCACTTTTGGGGTGTTTTTCTTCCTATCAGGAGATTGATGTCGAAACCAGCACTACGCTTTCAACAATAAAACTGTAACTGGAAATGAATAGAAGGGAGAGACTTCTTTGAGGCTTACTTCCTGCTAAATAACTCTAAAAGCAGGTTTGCTCTCTGCCGGGATGTTTCCACTTTCACTTAAGTCCATTCTGCACAGCACCAAAAAAGACATCTGTGAGATGTCTTAAATAGGTGACTTCCTCTTTTCACTCCACACACCCAAAATACGGTGTCTTAAGGGTGTCTTTAAAAGAGGTGGTTTCTGGGTGATTTCCAGACAGCAAAGGCATCAGAGGAGAAAAGAGGCTGTTTTTCATTAGGGTCTCACCAAGAGGCCTAGGACGTTGTAATGTTTTGGCGTAGTATTTGTGTGGATCCCAGCAGGACTGCCCTTTGAATCTGATAGATGTTGATGTTGTTGATTTGAAGATGATTCAAGTGCTGCCCTAGTGTTTTCAGAATGGCACCCAGGGTTCCAATTCCCACTGGGATGACCTCAGCTGGTTTGGGCCCTAGACGTTGAATCTAGATCTTCAAATTGTGATATTTAGTGACCTTCTCATTTAGTGACCCTGCTGTGACCAGATGATGATGAGTCACTGCTTCAGGCCAACCTGAAAAACCATACATGAAGTGGAAGGATATCACAGAGCATCAGACTGAACTCTGGGGTCATCCAGATTAAAAATCCCAATCAGCCATGGAAGCCCAATGGGTGATCTTAGACCAGCCCAACCTACCTCACAGGGTAATTGTTATGGGAATAAAATGGCAGGGGGGAGAACAATGTCACCTGCTTTTGGTCCCCACTGGGAAGAGAAAAGTGGAGTATAAGCAAATTAAAATGTTTGTTTGCATTACAAAGCTCATTCTACTGTGTGATATTTGGAACCCAAAACAGCATGATCTGAAACTCTTTCTCCATCCCTTGGATTCCGATGAGCCTGTCATTGTGAGGAGGGGAATAGATTTTTCTTTTGAAAATTTAGTAGTTAGGAGAGATCAGAATGTTTCTGTGTCAGAGTATTTGTTCTCCTCTGAAGTGCATGTAGCAATAACCGTGGCATAAATTCAAGGACAAACGCCTTTATAAACTTGAATTAGTAAATTGATCCTCTTCGCCCAGCATGTTTTTAATGAACTCTGAGATAAAATTTGATAAGTTCATGAAAACAATTACTGGAAAATTAGATAGCACAATATATAAGAGGTGTTAATACGCTTGGAAGTCACTAAGTACATTCAATAAACCCCACCACTCTGGATTGCGCAAATAAAATTCTATTGTACTGTGGGCCATGTGACAATTAACACTTGATTTGCAATTTTAAAAGGTTTTCTATGCTTCAGGCTGTTTGTGGCGTTGCAGGAGGTCAAGAGAAAATCCTATAGCAAGGACATATCTGACTAGAAATTATCGCAAAGAAATTGGGATCAAGGTTCAGGTATTTGATATGATAGCAAGTGTAACCGCTGGATTTCTCCTCCTCCCCCCCCACCTGCACACACCAAAAAAAAATGCACTGAGGAATTTATTATCAGATGTTGTGTCTCAACCTTAGACATGCAGAATTCAGTCCACGGGCGAGTTCGCCACTCAGACACCCAATTATATTCGTGTGAATGGAGGCAGTTTCCACAAATTTGCTTGAATTTCAGTGGAGCATCAGAGAGAAGCAAAAATGTTAAAAGCCCATGTTTCATTTTGAACTGCCTGTTAGAAGCAAAGAAAAGCTGGTTTTCATGCAATTTATTGTTTATGTTTATATCCTGCCCTTTGTCCAAGGAGCTGCATGCCGCATTTTCATCTCATAATTGACCGGTTAGAATAATTTAAGCTGAAAGTGGAGATGGGAAATCTTTATTTTCTAAGAGTCCTGTGGCACAGAGTGGTAAGTCACAGTGCAGCAGTCCAAACCCTTCTCACAAACTGAGTTTGATCCCAATGGAAGTTTGTTTCAGGCAGCTAGCTCAAGCCTTCCATCTTTCTGAGGTCAGTCAAATGAGTACCCAGGTTAGAGTAGATGACTGGAGAAGGCAGTGGCAACCATCCCGTAAACAGTCTTAGTCAAATGTATTGTTGAAGGCTTTCATGGCCGGAATCACTGGGGTGTTCATGGCCGGAATCACTGGGGTGTGGTTTCCAGACTGTGTGGCTGTGTTCTAGTAGCATTTTCTCCTGATGTTTTGCTTGCATCTGTGGCTGGCAACTTCAGAGGATCTGATGGTAGTAAAGCAAGTGGAGTATATATACCGGTGGAATGTCCAGGGTGGGAGGAATACCATTTGCCTGTTAACAAGTGTAAAGGGTGCAATTAGCAAGCTTGATTTGCATGTGTTGGGTGGGATCCACCCATTTAGTATGTGAGTAACCATGAAGATAGTATAATCAATTACTCCACTACAGACATCAGAAGAGCTGCAAGACCAAGAACAAACCACAGGAAAGAAGTTAAACAGAAGTTAAACAGCTACAAAGAGGAAAAGTGTCCTTACCATACATCAAATCAATCACTGATCGTATAGGGAAACTGATGAAAAAATATAATCTCAAAACAATCTACAGACCCACTAAGAAAATTCAACAAAGGTAAGAGGAATCCTCTAACTTCTGCAGGAGTTACTGGACTCAAATCTAACTCTTTGGCCTCTTCTGCACATGCAAAATATCAAGGGCTTTCTTCGAAAACCACTTCTCTGGCAACTGTTTTGCCAAGTGGATTTTTGCCATTCCGCTTGCAGCTTTAAAAGCAGCTATTGGGAAGAAGCAGTTTGAAGAGATCCGCATAATTCTGCATGTGCAGAATGAGCCTTTGTCTTCTTCTGTTCCTTACATGTCTTCAATAAAATCCTTGAAAACTCACAAGCGTTTTATTGTCTGAGCAGGGACTGACATTAAGACAGTTCTGGTGAAAAAGGTGCCAAGCAGTTGATAATATGGATAGCATAACCCCCCCCCCCCCTTGGGAACAGAAAGAGTCAGAAGTGTCCAGCCTGGAGGCCCTTCCCAGCCGTAGAACTCCAAGGCCAGAGCCAGTAGATAGTAATGCACTCGCAAAAGCACTCCCAAACATTCCCCCCTCTCAACATCATCATCCTGATTAGGCAGGTGGCAAACCAGGAGAGGGACTTATCGGCCATGGCCCCGACACTCTGAAACTCTCTTTCCAGGGAAATTCATCTGTCCCCTTCTGTTGCAATCTTCTGCCTGCAGGTGATGACTTTTTTGTTCTGTTTGGCATTTACTCAAGGAGCCTTCCTTCCTAACCAATATTTTTAATGTTTTGTGTGTATTTTAAACTGCATCTTTAAACTCATGTTAAAATTGTTTGAATATTTTGGAGGGGAGTTGATTTTAATAGCTTTATAATGGATTTTATTGTGTAGGTTTTTAACTGTTGGCTACTTTGGCAGCCCTTGAAAGGGCAGAAAGGAGGGATACAAATTTTGCAAGTAAGTAAATACCTACCTACCTACCTACCTACCTACCTACCTACCTACCTACCTACCTACCTACCTACCTACCTACATACATACATACATACATACATACATATTGATATGTATGTACATACATACATACATACAAGATGTATGTACATACATACATACATACAAGACTTCTTCATAGATTCTTCATAGAACTGATTTCATAGAACTGATTTCCCATCAGTTCTCCTTTCCATGTTCAAATAGTAGATGAGCCCTGTTTTTAACAAACTAGTGTCATTCAAAATCCCAGCTTCTAATATCCAGCATTTCATATTTGTGAACATTTGCCAAATAATCACATTGTTTGTATTTTCCTCATAAGATATTTGTACTCACATACATCATCTGTCCATTGGCAGAGATGAATGTCACTTTTCCTTCCCTGCAAACACCCTGGTTTCCCAGGGCGGGAGTGGAAAGTGGGGTGGACAACTAATACAAGAATTTTACTTTTAAAACTGCTTTGCTTTTGTTCATTCAACAGAAACAAATAATGTATCTGAAGACTTCCCTTTCCTTTACTCCTCTCTCATTTGTTAAATTTTTTTTTAAAAAAAGTTCTCTTTGAAAATGATAAGCTCTCATTTCTCCTTTAACTCTTGAACGGTTAAGCAAGGCGGACAGCCAGGCACTTTAATGAGAGAATGAATTATTGAATACTTGGTTTTAATTGAAGGAACTTGCCTGTTATTGTGCATGTTTATTGATATTTTATGGGATCAGTAATCAAAATCTCTCCCGAACACTGAACCCACCTTTCACTACAGAGGCTACAAAGACGGACTGATCACGTTCACCTGCTTAATTTCAAGAACTGTGTGAAGTGGGGTTGCTATGGCAACGAGCCACTAATTGCCAATGTAAAATCAAGATCAACCTTGACTGGATTCAGCAGCTCTACCAAGGACTGCAAAATCCTTTAAAATACTAAATCATACAACATTTCCCGTCCAATATCTATATATATAAAAAGCTAACCGTGTATTTGTTACTGATGGTGTAAATCAGTAACTGCTGGGCGTACGCCTCTTAAACTTCCCATACACACTGCTCAGCCAAGCAAGCGTGTTCAAAGCATCTTCGGAGACTCAGGCACTCCTCCTGTGCCAGGGAAACCTCTTCTACAGTCCCAACAACACTTCTTTTGCAGCCTCTCCAAACGCTCAACCCAGCTGCAGCTGCAGCGTTCTACCGGCTGCTGCATCAGCTCACACACACGCATTCCCCCCTCCAATTCTCCCTCTTCCTCCCATCCCCACCAACTGTGCATGTCCCAATCACTACAAAACACCCTCACTGCCACAAACTCACCCGTCGCTGAAATCAGCCAGCCCTTACAACTCCTTCCATCTGCACATGTCCTGCTGCGCGCAAGGGCCAAACGCGCCAACAACACCCTTGCTGCGGCAAAATCGCCGGTCTCCGCTACCAGCCAGGCCACCCACACCCCTCCTCCAGCTGCGCATGGCCCCCTAGTGCAAATGGCCACTCACGCCCCAAGTAACTCAGCCGCTTCTCCTGAACTCAGGCAATCCCCCCATCCCCTACACTAATTTTCCCCCGTCCTCCAAACCCGTGCAGACTCACACTCTCACAAGGACTCTGCCCCTGGCCCCAGTGACCAACTTTTGCTCCCTCAGCCACCTCGCTGCCTCATTTGTGCGCCTTCAGCTCCCTCTGTGTGCTGCGGCTCACCATTCGCCTCCACAAGGCAACTCCACGGTTCCATCACGCCGCCAAAGCAACCCATACTGCCCACTCACCACCCCCACACTTTCATACAAACACACACGTTTCCATTTCACACATGAAGGGGGGGGGGTTCCCCCCCTTCTCACACAGGTAATCTTCACTCTCTGTGTCTCACCCTAACACACAAAGCCACTACTCTCACAAATGTCCACCTCCTCCATACACACTACACTCTGCCCCCCTCACATTCCACCATTCCCACACGTCCACCTCCTCCATACACACTTCACTCTGCCCTCCCACACATTCAAACATCACATACACAACTCTCCACATCTGTTTGCCTTCACTTACTCCTTTCTTGCACGTTACCTTCACTCTCAATCTCATCCATTACTACCACACACAACAAATACTCATACACACATTCCCCCATCCTCACACATTTCACTCTGCCCTGCCTCACATTGCACCACCCACACACATCCACCTCTTCCTCTCGCACTTCAGTCTGCCCTCCCTCACATTCAACCATCCCTTTCTCACACATATTCTCCATATCTCTCTGCCTTCACTACATCCTTTCCTGCATGTAACCTTCAATCGCTGTCTCACCCGTTACTATCACACAAAACAAATACGTGCACACACATCCATCTCCTCACACACTTCACTCTGCCCTCCATCACATTCCACCAGTCACACACTTCTCCCTCCTCCTCACCCACTTCACTCTGCCCCCTCTCACAGGCAACCATCACATACACAATTCCTCACCCATATTCTCCACAGCTGTCTGCCTTTACTTACTCATTTATAACTACCAACAACAAACGATCTGTCCCTCACACACACACACCTCTCCACCAACTCCACCATCTCTTCTTTCCCACTGCAAAGAACTAACTCTGCACCAACTCCACCACCTGCTCTCTCCCACTGCGCCTACCTCCCATGTACATAGTCCTCTTCCTGGCTCTGAAACACAGGGAGAGGAAGATGGATCGTCCCACGCCAAGCCACAGGGGACAGCCGGTTCACCTCTCCCTTTCCTCCTCCCTTCTGTTCCTAACCCCCCTCCCACGTTAGCCACAGCAACGCGTGGCCGGGCCCCGCTAGTATATTTTTAAAAGTCCAAATCATTCCTGGATGCCCAGTGCTTATTTTCCAAGCAAAGGTGACTCTACTGAGAACTGTTGAGTCTATTTTATGAGGGACAGCAAAAGTCAACCATTTTACGCCCAGTTCTGATAGGCAAAACTTCACTATTGTCAAAAAAATGTCAAAGGCATTACTATTGCTTTCTCATTGACTTTTTTTTTTTTTTGCTTTTTCAGAAGAATACATCAGAGAAGTTAAGTAATGGAAGAAAGACCAAACTCTTCCATAGAGGAGAAAACAAAACAAAATGGTGGACTTTAAGAAAACTGCAGATTTTGAGATTCCACCAGTTTGTTCTCCAAGTGGAGGAAACCTTGATCCATTTCTCGCAGTACAAAAAAGCCATCTAGGGGATGTAGACAGTGCATGATAGCCTTGTGTGCATCCAATCACAATGACGTAACACAACGAAATCCCGTCATACTTTATGCTCTAAAATCAAATGTGTTTCGGCCCACCTTCCTCAGTGGTCAGAAGCGATAATACAATGTGTTCACTACCTGACTACAAATACAAATAAATCATTTAAACAACTGAGACCAATTATCAGAAAGTTGTATAACATTGGTACCCAGGCAGAGGTGGGATTCAGCCGGTTCGGACCAGTTCGCTAGTCTCAGTACAAATATCTTACAAGGGAGGTACAATGTGAGAATTTTGCGAATGTTCACAAATTGGGTAAAAAACAGCACAAACAAAATAGCAGAATGTGGTGGTTATTCACTCTCCAATGTGCCCTTCTCCCCCACTGCGGAATAATTACAGTGGCTTTACATCAGCAGCTGCCTGAGGAGGAGCATGTGCAAGCATCAGCCGCTCCTCGTGGGAGAGTTGCGACTACTGGTGGCTGCAACTGTGCCATTAACTTTTGTATAGAGATCCAGGGATCTGAGAAAAACAGAAGGCTTCTGGAAAGAGGAGTAGAAGGAGGGGGAGCTGGTGACACGGGGTCAAGGGGGAAAGGAAAAAGTGATTGCCCTCCTCATTGGCCACCATTAACACTTGCATGCAGATGTGGCATCCAGGAAGGACAGGAGGACAGCAGAAGATGCAGGGCCAAGGGGGGAGGAAAGATAGGAGGGCTTGCCTCCCTTAGTGGGCACTGTTAACCCACCAACAGTTTTCTAGAGCCTGTTGTATTTGTTCATACAAAGGATTTTACTCAGAGTTCTAAATAAATAAATGTGAAGCTTGAGTAGTTGGATCAGGCTAGGGGCAATCTAACAATCTGAAGTCAGACAACTGGTCCACTAAACCCAATTTATGGTGGCTGGCAGTAGTTATCAAAAGCCTTAAACAAGAAGAAGAAGAAGAGTTTGGATTTATATCCCCCCCTTTCACTCCTGCAGGAGACTCAAAGGGGCTTACAATCTCCTTGCCCTTCCCCCCTCACAACAAACACCCTGTGAGGTAGGTGGGGCTGAGAGAGCTCCGAGAAGCTGTGACTAGCCCAAGGTCACCCAGCTGGCGTGTGTGGGAGTGTACAGGCTAATCTGAATTCCCCAGATAAGGCTCCACAGCTCAAACGGCAGAGCTGGGAATCAAACCCAGTTCCTCCAGATTAGATACACGAGCTCTTAACCTCCTACGCCACTGCTGCTCACCTCTCTCAATTCTCTCTCAACAGAAGCCTCTCTCAATTCAGCTATCCAAGGACATCCAACCAGAGATGCTTAAAGCTGAATCCATGTCCCCTCCATGCAAAGTTTGTAGTTTGCATGAGCCAAGGTCACTCAAAGAGATCCCCCGTGGAGCACCTTGTTGTGATTAGTGAATGTAGGTAAGAGCTGATTTTTTTTCCTTTACATCTTCTACCCATGAAGACATGAAACTGCCTCCTGCTTAGAGATCCTCAATCCATCAGGGTCAATATTGTCTACTCAGACTGGCAGCTGCTCTCCGGGGTCTCAAGTGAAGGTCTTTCACATCAGCTACCACCTGGTCCTTTCCACTGGAGATGCCAGAACTTGCAGAGGCGGAGCACTCTCGGGGACATGTGGGGTCATGTATCCCCAGGCACATGCCAGCTGGCCAAGTGGGGGCCAAGAATCACCCCCACCCCCACCCCTCAGTCCCGCCCTGCCAGGCTGCTCCTTCGACAGGTGGGGCCAAGGGGCGTGTGGCAGTGGCCCAGCCAGGTTGCTCCTTTGGCCTGCTCCATCAGTCTGGTGAAGCTGGGCCAGGGGTCAGCTTGCAGCAGGCTCCCACGAGCTAAGGTAAGTGGGACGTGGAGGAGGTGCAGGGGGGCAGCCAGAGCAGGTATTGCCCCGGGCGCCATTCCCCCCCTACACCTCTGTCTGCATGCCAAGTAGATGTTCTAACACTGAGTCACTGCTCCTCCTCCTCCTCTAGCTGAGTTGGGGTAACAGAAGAAAAGAACATCAATCCAATGTTCTTGAGAAGTTAATTGTTTTTAAAAAGGGTGTGTGCACATACCAATCATTCATAATTTCATTTTTTATTCCTAATACGGATCTCAATGATCAAACCAAGCGCTGTGAACTTTAACTAATCATTTCATGCTCCAGTAATAGCACCTATTATTTGATGTCATTACTGATACTTGAAGGAAATTCAGAAATATTCCAGTCAAAAGGCATGCTGATTTCCAAATGTGTCCTCTTTAGTATGCACGGACCAACTGCAGAATATAATATATCTACATGAGTACAAAGTGGGTGTCATTTTGACTCTTCTTTGTTGTATCTGAAAGTTCAAACTGCACAAATCACTTAAGAAATGTACAGCAGAATTCCACTTCGCAAAACCAAATTGCTCTCATTGAGGCGCTAGGCCTGGCAGGTTGCTGATGGCGGTGAGCACAAATGGCGACCCAAAACTCAGAGGGGGCACTTTGAAACAATTTTTTAAAAGGCATCTTGAGCAGAAATAAGGTGTCCTACAGAAAAAGGCTGTATGGAGAGCCTTCGCAGGATACCTTTTTTTTGCCTCCTTAGGGTATCTTATTTCAGCTGTGTGAAACAGACCAATGTTCCCTGAATAAGTTTTAATTTTTAGCTTTGTTCAGTGTAAGAGACGAAAAGAACATGATCTCTGCCATGTGAGGTGAAGGGGCATGTTTTGGTTGAAACAGAGATGGAGAATGATGTGAATTATTTTCTACTTGTACATCAAGCAAATGTTACACATAACTATGTTCGGCTGCTCAAAGAAAAATAGGAGCTCAAAGAGAAATGTGTTTTTGAAGTATGAATTGATTCTCTATGGCTAATATTGGAGATAATGCAGAGGTGTTAACATATTGTGAATAGGAGGCCACATGGAAAGTAAAGAACTGACTGATATCTCATTTTAACCACAAAGGTACAATAAGAAAACTTGAACTGTACCGGCTCTTAACAAGAGCCAAATTAACCTGAATGCAGAAAGGTGAAAGCACTCTTGCTAAGAAGCTGTGTTCCCACACTCCTCAGTATTTCTAATTTATTCTTATGTCTTTTATACCCTGTTTCTTTTCTAAATGGATCCAAGGAGGCTTCCAATAATACGATTCATCAGAACATCAAAATACTATTCATCAAATGGTATTATTGTAGAGAAAACAAACATTGCACGCTACCACAGTGCCCTCGGGGTCTATCTTAGCCATAGGGCATGTAGGGCAGCTTCCCCAGCCTTGGTCAAGAGGATGAGGAAACTGGAAGGCCCCACTGACTTGCAGGCAGCTATCCCAGCCCCTAGTCCTAGCCTTTCTCTAGGAATTGGCCAACCCTGGGATACAAGTTCAAGTCTGTGGAGTTGCCACTGATTTCCTGCACTGCCTGAGGGGAGGGCAATCAGATGTGGGGAAGTTGGGGAGCCCAGGCACCCTACAGCTGATTGCCCTCTCTGATTACGGGGCCCATCCCCAAGATTTGGCCAGAGCCCTAGAGTCACTGAAACTTCCTCTGGATGCCCTTTGCTTTAGGAAGGGGGACATTCAGAGTGGAGAAACATCAGGCCAAAAGAGTATGTCCCAGTTCCAAATTCCTGAAGGAACACAGGACCTCAAGAACGAACATGCTTTTGAAACTCTGCAGGTAGAAAAGCTACTGAGTGTGGGATTCAGAGCGTGAAAAAAGTGGCAGGCATAGCAAGAGTTAACCTTCCCTCCCTTCCTCTGTTCTAAATGTCTTCCTCCCAAAGTGATCTCTCTTTAAAAAGAAGAAGAAGAAGTATCAGGACACTGTTATAAGCATTAGTGGGTCAAATGCATCTAGGAGAGTTAAAAACCAGCACATTTGAAAGTGCCATTTACATGATAATTGGGAAGTTGACATTCTCCAAATACGCTGAAATATATTTTTTTTGGTCTATCCTCTTTTATTTTCCAGCCATGAACCAGTTTCAAGGAGCATCTGGGCTGCCGAAAACAGCCTGTGATTCCAAGCTGCGGCAGTATGGACTGGCACTATCACCCTAGCAGCAGCCGCTGGTTCCTTCTGTCTGCTGGCGTTGGGTCCGCAGCTGTATCTCGAGGAGAAGACACACAAAGACAAAGAAAACCCACCCAGATTGCCCAAATGTCACAACCGGAGATCTCAGGAGGGAGGGAGCGAGGCAAGCAAGCAATGCGGAAGACAGAAGGACAAACACCTAGTCTGGATGCCAAGGCTGGAGACAGCTGGCACATCTTTTTTGCAGGAAACCCTTCCCCGTATGGCACCGCAGCGAGAAACACGCAAATGCCAGTCAGTGCAATGGCTCATCAGAGGCCCTTGCTGTCAACTCAACTGGCTAATTAACCAAAATAACAGCTAGGATGGGCAACTCAGCCGCCAGCTGGCACCCCTACTGGTGGCTTAATTCCTGACAAAATTCTGGACATAAAAACGAGTGCTCAGAACAGTGCTGGCAAGGAGTGGGGAAAGGCACTCAGAAGACACGGGATTTGGATCAGGCGAGATTTGGAGAGGTGGTAAGGAGAGGTGGCACAGAGCCTGGAACCGTTCACAAGGTTAACAGGAACTTCTGTCGTAACACACCTACCAGCTCTCAACAACATCTGATAAACAATTCAGAACATTTTGGATCCGGGCTCAGGTTTCTGCCAGGTTTGGATGTCGGGTAACAACTTATATCCTCTCTGCCACTCTGACCAGAGACAGGTGATCATGAAAAGGGTTAAAATAGAAGCACGGTCACACATTCGTTCCTTTTGTCAGTCTCATTTCTGAAAATCCAGCAAAACTTTTTTTCCACAAGCAACCTTGTCGCCTGATACCTGCCCCTAACTAGAAAAAAACTCACCAGCTTCTGCTACTACCAGTAGCAGTTGCCAGCAAAGTGGGTACTAGTCACAAGCCATGCCTATTTTCTCCAGTATAAGAGGAGCATGCCTATTATGTTAGGCGCTGGGAAACACAGGCAGGATAATGCTCCTGCAAGTCTTCTTGACCATTCCACTCCAAGGTCAGGTGACTATAACCCTTGTTTGTGGGCTTGCTAGAGGCACCTGATTGGCCACTGTCTGAACAGACTGCTGGACTTGATGGACCTTGGGTTTTTTTAATGTTCTCCAAGTGGCAAACTTGCCATTTGCCTCATCAATACCCACCCATCCCCTGTTGCCAGACTGACCCCTGCTTTTAAGTCAGCAGCATCTCTACCCATTCTGTCAAACCTTTGGGGTGCCTAGCAGTGTCAAAAGGGGAAGCCGATTCTCTACATTGGCTTAGTGTACCTGTAACTTCAGCTTATGGGTTCAGTGGGGCAGAACTTGGAAGGAGTTTTGCAACTACTGAATTTTTAAACAAAATTGGTTTTTTTCCCCTTAAGATATAGCATCTATCAAACATTAACATTTACCATAACATGTTTGGGTGCTGTGTGGTTTCCGGGCTGTATGGCTCCTCTGAAGATGCCAGCCACAGATGCAGGCGAAATGTAAGGAGAGAATGCTGCTAGAACACGGCCATACAGCCCGGAAACCACACAGCACCCAAGTGATTCCTGCCGTGAAAGCCTTCGACAATACATTTACCATAACAATTCAAGGTCCTGTTTAAGTTTCATTTCAAATCCTTCTAATTATAGTCCATTTCTTCCTTAAAGTGGGTGGCTCATGAAGACTCCAAAGGTTTGGTGTACTAGATTTGAGATGACGAAGATCCCCAAAAGAACTCTCACCAATGACACACACAAAAATCCCAGAAACAATGAATTCTAACATTTGCAATATAGCAAAAATAAACCTCTCCCTTCCCACTAGTTCCCAACAACATTGCAGTGACCTTAAACAAGGTGTTAAGAGTTTATAATAATCTATCAAGATCCCAGCCTGGCAGCCTTGCTTCCTCCAGCTTCATGAGTTCTGCAGCCTTCTGCTGCTTTCAGTCTCCACCCCCTTTCTGGGTCATCCCATTCTGAATATAGGGGTTACAGGCCCACAAGGACACACAGTAAGGAAAAACATGTCAGGACTTGCTCTCTCCAAATCAGCCATGCAAAGTGCCTACCTCGCACCTTTCCTGACTGGATTAATGACCTTGTCCTGGAAAGAGTTCCCATTTCCAGCCCTGGTCCATACACCTCTGCAAAGGCAAAGGACATGTCAATGTGCTTGCCTGCCCAGTGTGGTATTAGCCCAGGGGTCCCCAAACTTTTTAAACAGGGGGCCAGTACACTGTCCCTCAGACTGTTGGAGGGCCAGACTAAAAAAAACTATGAACAAATTCCTATGCACAAATGATTGTAAAATGTTTGATTTCACCTTTCAGCCTTTCTGTCATGGTCTATTTTTAGAAGAGTGACCAAAGTATGTCAAGTACAGGGTGGGCTCCAAGTATTGTTGGGGAGGCTGTGGAATACCTTCCCCTGTAAAAAAAAAAGCAGAACTTTCCCAATGAAACATTCCATCTAACCCAGGATCAGGTATCTTCCTGGGTTCTTTCCTCCCTAGCAGCCAGCGAGCGATTCGCCAGCCTGGCTGATGCCAATGGGAGGGAGGCGGAACAGAAAGCCTGAGAGCAACACATGGAGTAGCTGAGAGGAGGGCGGAGCAGGCATTGCCACATGTAAGGTTTCCAACTCTGGGTCAGAAAATTCATGGAGATTTGGGGGTGCCATCATGTAACTGCAATCGACAGCCGTTGGGGCCTGTTCCTCCTCTCCCTTGAGCCCCCACTGCACATGAATGGAGCCATCGCCGCCATGCCTGGCGGGCTGGATAAATGCCTTCAGGGGGCCACATTTGCCCCCCGGGCCGTAGTTTGGGGACCCTTGTATTAGCCTAATGCTTCTTCCTCTGCCTTTTAACAACCACCTCATTTGCATTGTCATTGTTCTTTGGCTGTAATTTCATCAGCTAATTTCCCCCTTTCAGGCACTCCCAAACTTGGAACATCAAGCTGATGCCTAGAACCATTAGATTAATTACCCAACCATTAAGGTCTCTTGTCCTTCCCCAGAAAGGCAGGACTCCTCTTGGTCCTGGGAAATTAAGGGTCACTCTGCATAACCCAGGGGGTCCCCTTTTCCCTATAAGAAGTCCCCTTGGCTAGAAGTCCTTGTTCAGTATCTCTGGACACATCTCTGTCTGTGATACTGATCCACAACATATTGTTCTTCTACTCAAGCTAAGCACCATCTGCTCAGCTCTGTTCATTGGACCATTCCACTCTAAGATTAGGTGACTATAACCCTTACTCCCCTATTCCTGCATCTGTTCCAGACCTATTCAATCACAACTGCTCATATCCTGGGACTGTTTGTATGTTCTGCTGTTTTGA